>NC_091348.1:13217456-13399956 GCF_038502225.1 Cherax quadricarinatus
GTGTGAGGGGGTGTATGGGTGTGGGGGGTGTTTGTATGTGTATGTGGGGGTGTATGTGTGTGTGTGTGTGTGTGTGTGTGAGGGGGTGTATGTGTGTGTGTGAGAGGGGGTGTATGTGTGTGTGTGAGGGTGTATATGTGTGTGTGTGTGAGGGGAGTATATATGTGTGTGGGGGGTGTATGTGTGTGTGTGTGAGGGGAGTATATGTGTGTGTGGGGTGTGTGTGTGTGTGTGTGTGTGTGAGGGGGTGTATGTGTGTGTGTGTGTGAGGGGGTGTATCTGTGTGTGTGGGGGTGTATGTGTGTGTGTGGGGGCTGTATGTGTGTGTGTGTGAGGGGGTGTATGTGTGTGTGAGGGGGTGTATGTATGTGTGAGGGGGTGTATGTATGTGTGTGTGTGAGGGGGATATGTGTGTGTGTGAAGGGAGTATATGTGTGTGTGGGGGTGTATGTGTGTGTGGGGGGTGTATGTGTGTGTGTGTGAGGGGGGTATATGTGTGTGTGAGGGGGGTGTATGTATGTGTGAGGGGTTGTATGTGTGTGTGTGTGTGTGAGGGGGATATGTGTGTGTGTGAAGGGAGTATATGTGTGTGTGGGGTGTATATGTGTGTGTGTGTGGGGGGGTGTATGTGTGTGTGTGTGTGGGGGTGTATGTGTGTGTGTAGTGAAAAAAACGAACCTCTCTGAGTATTAAAAAATGCAAAGTACATGTATATGAGACACTTATAACAAGCATTAAAAAAACAGACAAAAAGACAAACGAAATAACAAAAAGAGGACCAAGCAAGTAACAGGAATTAGTAGAAATAAACAGGGAGATGACGTGGAAAATTATACAAAAAAAAACATGCAACAAGAGAGTATACAGAAGATTAAAAAGGCAATCAGTACAGGCTTTCAAGGATTAGATGTGTGTGTGTGTGTGTGTGTGTGTGAGGGGGTGTATGTGTGTGTGTGTGAGGGGGGTGTATATTTGTGTGTGTGTGTGAGGGGGTGTATGTGTGTGTGTGTGAGGGGGTGTCTGTGTGTGTGTGTGACGGGGTGTATGTGTGTGTGTGTGAGGGGGTGTATGTGTGTGTGTGCGTGAGGGGGTGTATGTGTGTGTGTGCGTGAGGGGGTGTATGTGTGTGTGTGTGAGGGGGTGTATGTGTGTGTGTGTGAGGGGGCGTATGTGTGAGTGTGTGAGGGGGGTGTATGTGTGTGTGTGTGAGGGGTGAATGTGTGTGTGTGTGAGGGGGTGTATGTGTGTGTGTGTGAGGGGGTGTATGTGTGTGTGTGAGGGGGTGTATGTGTGTGTGTGTGAGGGGGTGTATGTGTGTGTGTGTGAGGGGGTGTATGCGTGCGTGTGTGAGGGGGGTGTATGTGTGTGTGTCTGAGGGGGTGTAAGTGTGTGTGTGTGTGTGTGTGTGTGTGTGTGTGTGTGTGTGTGTGTGTGAGGGGGTGTATGTGTGTGTGTGTGTGTGAGGGAGGTGTATGAGTGTGTGTGAGGGGGTGTATGTGTGTGTGGGGGTGTATGTGTGTGTGTGCGTGAGGGGGTGTATGTGTGTGTGGGTGTGAGGGGGTATATGTATGTGTGTGTGTGTGAGGGGGTGTATGTGTGTGTGTGTATGAGGGGGGTATATGTGTGTGTGTGTGAGAGGGGTGTATGTGTGTGTGTGTGTGAGGGGGGTGTATGTGTGTGTGTGTGAGGGGGGTGTATGTGTGTGTGGGGGTGTATGTGTGTGTGTGTGTGTGTGTGAGGGGGTGTATGTGTGTGTGTATGAGGGGGTATATATATGTGTGTGTGTGTGTGAGGGGGTGTATGTGTGTGTGTGTATGAGGGGTGTATGTGTGTGTGTGAGGGGGATGTATGTGTGTGTGGGGGGTGTATGTGTGTGTGTGTGTGTGTGAGGGGGTATATTTATGTGTGTGTGTGTGTGTGTGAGGGGGGTGTATGTGTGTGTGTGTGTGTGTGTGAGGGGGTGTATGTGTGTGTGTGTGTGTGAGGGGGGTGTATGTGTGTGTGTGTGTGTGTGTATGAGGGGGTGTATGTGTGTGTGTGTGAGGGGGTGCATGTTTGTGTGGGTGGTGTATGTGTGTGTGTGTGAGAGGGTGTATGTGTGTGTGTGTGAGGTGGTATATGTATGTGTGTGTGTGTGTGAGGGTGTGTATGTGTGTGTGTATGAGGGGGTATATGTGTGTGTGGGGGGTGTATGTGTGTGTGTGTTTGAGGGGGTGTATGTGTGTGTGTGTGAGGGGGGTGTATGTGTGTGTGTGTGTGTGTGAGGGGGTGTATGTGTGTGTGTGTGAGGGGGTGTCTGTGTGTGTGTGTGACGGGGTGTATGTGTGTGTGTGAGAGGGTGTATGTGTGTGTGTGCGTGAGGGGGTGTATGTGTGTGAGTGTGAGGGGGGTGTATGTGTGTGTGTGTGAGGGGGGTGTATGTGTGTGAGGGGGTGTATGTGTGTGTGTGTGTGAGGGGGGTGTATGTGTGTGTGTGTGTGAGGGGTGTATGTGTGTGTGCGTGTGTGTGAGGGGGTGTATGTGTGTGTGTGTGAGGGGGTGTATGTGTGTGTGTGAGGGGTGTTACGCAGAAATGTGGGATAGCTGGGGGCTTGAGCCTGGTCTAAGGGCAAAGGTAAAAGTTACACACATCTCAAGCCCAAACCGGCCACCCAGGGCTATCCCATTTAAAAACAGAAAGCGCTAAACCAGTATGTGTTACTTCAAGGGGTTGGTTAACAGAGGGTTAGGCAAAAATCCCAATTAGGAAAATATATCTATTTAATCACCATAACATAAAAACCTTAAATATATCTATTTAATCACCATAACATAAAAACCTTAATTCTACACGCCCAAATGAAGGTACACACAGCTGGCTGGAGGTTCAGCCACCATAACACTAGGCTTCGTCGGCGTCAGGCCGTCATGGCACCACAAACCTCATTTCTTACTTCATCACTCATCCTACAGCACCCTGACCATGTCAGTGCCTGGGTTAACATACAGGTAAGCCATATGAAAGCCTATGGCTTGAATTGGATAAACAAAATGAGTGTATTATTGCAAACTTAGCTTAAAATATACAGCATCTCCGACGCCAGCTTCTACCGCCATCCTTACGTCACGTGACCTCCTCCACCTTACTCTGCGTACCCAAACATCCTTGGAAAATAAATCACTAACTCCATTCTTTATAATTATAGTTAGAGTACTTTACAGTACCTTCAAAAGCACATTATGAATTATAAAATTATTCCTTACAACTACAATATTCATATTATTATGGCACACTTCCCCACTAATATGTACATACGATGTCATGCAGAACCCTGCATAACACCCCCACCCCCAGACCATAGGTCTCACTCTGCTAGCGGGGTCCCAACGGACACCGCTAGGCAAAAAGAAAAAAAAAAAGAAAATAAGCCCCACATTAAGGTCTGAGGCAACTGGCAAAATGATAACTGGGAAATGACCACCATACAATCACGGTCTTTTCGTACTACAAATATGCAATATTTACAAACTGAGGTACTAGAGTGCAGACATATGAAACTCGTCGAACATAAAAGTGATCAAGTTCTATGTCCAACGAGCTCACAGTCACACTCTTAGACAGCTGTTTTAGGAAAAGGCACCATTACAACACAGTGCTGGCCAGGCGCTGGCGTTGATGCATTTTACCTAAATTACATCAAGCAAACTTAGAAACAAGCAAGTAAACTTTGTACAAAAGTGCCCCTGAGGAATGCCGTTTAATGAAGTAACACCAAAGTTCAGTATGTTGCAAGGCAGACCAAACTGTAGGTGCCACCAAAAAAACTTTTAAACAGTAAGTACATTTTCCAGGAGTTCAAAGAAAAGAAAAACATATGTTACATGTTAAATTCTACGGAGAAAACAACATCACATTATCGCTCCCATCTCACAGCAATCTTTAGTAAACAAAACTGGTTCCCCATGACACACCTCTGCGAGAATCAGGAGAGCACAGGAGAGGGGAAAATCTCAGGCCCCTAAAAACAACGGGTGGATAGGCACATAAATCTTGTTGGTGGGACTGCGGCCGTAAAACCCTGGAGTCATCACTGAAGACCCCGAAAAGGTGGACCTCCCAGGCCGTCACCTATATGTCATTCCAAGGACCCTGGAGTCACCCCAGTGGTGATCCAAAAAGGAAAAATTGAAAAAGAGTCCTGGAGAACCAAAACACCTCGGATCAAAAGACATGACCCAAACAGTGGAGGGCATCACCGCCAGCCCCACATTCACTAAAACGTTAGGTCCAACAGTCCCTATACCAACATAAAACAGAGGCGAGGCATTCCAGCCAACACCTAAAAAACGTAGCATACCTTACCTAGGCATGGTCTTTGATGTGACTACCCCCCTAAATACACACACACTAGGGAATCCTGATACCTCCAGCTCCAGCTCAACCTGCCCTTCTCCTTTGGGTGGCCCAGAGTTCCATCTACTCGTCTACCGCAAATCACTGCAAAATAAGAATAGATAAGTGATCTATACACTACATTGTACACTTTAAACACGAGACAAGGCATCAGCAACCACATTCTCCGCTCCCTTCACATAATGAATCACCAGATTAAGAGGTTGGAGAAACAAGGCCCACCTCGTAAGTCTCTGATTGTGGTTCCTCATTAAGTGAAGGAAACGTAAGGGATTATGGTCACTATACACAGTTATAGGGTGAACTGATTTAGATATGTGCACGTCAAAGTGTTGCACTGCCAACAATAAAGCAAGAGCCTCCTTTTCTATGGAGGTATAACTTCTTTGGTACCTGCTACTTTTTGCTGAGAAGCAGCCGAGTGGCATTACTTCTCCTGCTCTACCCTGCAACAAGACTGACCCAACCTCTGTATTATTTTGCAAAACCCGGGGAGGGTAACTCAGGATTACACATAAAAGATCTTGAGGGTTAATGGCATACAAAAGGTACATGGACAGAGATATTAAAGTTACAAATACGGGTGTGTCCTTGGCACACATGGTCGTGGGAAGCAGATGACGCACCCACTGTTCATTCACACACTTTGCATGTAGTTCATAAAGAGGAGACAAAACCTTATTTTTTAACTGTACCTGGCGGCAGTCAGTGCACTTTTTCAAGGTATCACCTAGTGTGAGACCAGTAAAAAACAACGTCCACCGACTCTCGCTGGATACAAATACAGTCTCTAGAAATAAACACTTCACTTCCTTCAAGGAACCTATTTCACCCCAGCTTACATCATGCCAGACCTGCTGACATTTCACAAAATCAGAAACCTCTACCTCATGGGGTTTAACATGGCCCCATTTTTCAGCATCCCAAAACTCTTTCACTAAGGTGCACCATGGCTGAGCCAACACTTCAACCAGTCTTTCAGAAGATCCAAATCTTCCACAATCTCTTACAATTTTCCTGCTTACATTATCTTTCTCAGGGACTTTATCCATCATCATTTTGAAGTCACCACACAGTTCCATCATAGCCTTCCCAGGACCCGGTCCCAATGCCAATCCCATCTCTCCAGCTTCCAGAATGTGTAGCACCACCTCATAGTCCCACGTCATCCTGGGCGGACTGGCAGACTGGTGCACTAGTGCCAACGACCTCATCGTAGCCAAGAATTTTCTGAAACCGAGAAAAAACACCGCTGGGGAAACATCACCATCCTCACATAGCACATGACTTAATGATTCCAGAGTGCTTCCCCACACGGTAATGAAAGGGAGGGGAATTCCCTCCTCCCAGTCCTGATACTGGGGAAAACAAATATGCATTGCTCTGAGAGACTGGGACAACCATGGAGCTTTTCTTTGACTCCTAGGATGATATACATTTGTAAATTTAACCTCAAGTAGGCCTCTCAAAACTACATGACATTTCATAAAATATGACTTCTGGGTGATTTGTGCAAAGCCTAAGAGACAAAAATGTTTCACCAGAAATCTCAAAACCACACACACAAAATTATTCAGAAAGGGTACAGACTCTGGTAACCTGTTAGAAAAGGAATTTATTAATAACCACTGATTATTTAGCTCTCCCGTCTTAACACTGAAATGCCATTCCTTCAGAATCTGTAAAAAATAGTGACAAAGACACTTTAATAGGTCTGCCGCGTCCACGTAAGCACAGGTCCTCTTAAAAAGAGTCTTGCTCATTTGATCAACTCTGCAAAATAAACACTTGGTAAATTTGGGAACCACATCCTCCGCGACAACTGATAAATGAATAGCGTTCCGGAGGTCACAACCTTCCCGGGCCTCACTCAGCTGCTGCAGAGTCAGGGGATTTTTTCCCACATCAGCACCAAGACCACTTCTCCAACCGAGTTCCGGTTGAGCCGGTTCATCACTGCTCAGAGTCTCCTGCAGGTAAGACTCAATGAACAGGCTCCCCATGCCCAAACCATCACCACAGTGTGCAGAAGGGTCACAGTGAGGCACAGCTCCTACCTTGTTCCCCTGTTTAGTCCGAAAGCATATTGAAAAATTTTCAGGTACCGTTGCTCCAATTGGGTCATTACCACCTTGTAAAGCAGGGTCCTGCAAAACCAAACATTCCTCACTTTTGAGGAGTCCCACAACGTTGTTGCCTACTAGAAGGTCAACTCCTGCAAAAGGTACATCTTCTGCAATACCTACAGGTAGGTACCCAGACTGGTACTCAGACTCTATCCATAACCTGTGCACTGGAGTCCTGACAGGGACTCCAGTTATCCCTTTAAGAAAAATGTCCAATCCGGTGTAGGTGTCATCCGACACTGGCAATACACCCCTGCGAAGCAAGGTGTATGTGCTACAAGTGTCCCTCAAAGACATAACACCCGTAACCCTACCTTCATTTTGGTGTAAGGCCACAGTAGACTTACTTGAATATACCTTCATCCGAGGGTCTAAGACAGCGGTCTTCTTTGGATACCTTGGGGCAAAACTGCAATGCAAGCCACATCATGTGTAATCGGTGTATTTACTGGAGAAGCATCTGTCGCAGCCTGGTCCCTAAGCATCTTTCGACAATATGGCTGCAGGTGGCCCTTTTTATTGCAATATGTACAGTGATAAAGTTTAAAGGCCCCCTGCCCATCTGACCTAGGTTGGATCCCTTGGTTCTGGGGAACTGGGCTCGTCCCACCTGTTCCTTGTAGTCCTGGACCTGTGACAGCTGACTTAAAACCTCCTCGAGTGGGTACTGGAAAATTAGGGTTATTACAACTCTTGTGGTTATTAGGCTGATAAATGGGTGGCTTAAACTTCTGAAATTTCTTATTCCTATTTGTGGGTGGAGAAAACTTACCATTATTAGTATGTGGGGTGTGGTAACTGCTACCAAATTTTTGTTTAGCTAAAAATCTGTCACCCAGCTCTAAAGCATTATTAAAATCATCAAGATCCTTCTCCTCAAGATATGCCTTAAGGTCAGGAGGAACATTTCTCAAAAGATCCTCTAACAAAATTAAGGTAATTACACCTTCATAATTGCCTACCACCCCCTTTGAGCGACACCACCTATTTAGAAGTGACATCTTCTCCTTACCATATTCCACCAAAGACTGCCCTGACTGAAACTTTAGTCCTCTGAATTTCTGCCTGTACCTTTCCGGCAACATTTGATAAGCCAGTAAAACTACCTCTTTTAGCTTATGATAATCAGAAAAGGCAGATCCTTCTAAAGAACTAATAGCCTGTAACCCTTTACCAACTAATTGGGTTCTTGCTAATGTCGCCCATTCCTTTTCCGGCCAAACTTGGGATTTGGCCGTACTTTCAAATAACAGAAAAAACTGGTCTGGGTCTTTCTCTAGGAATTTGGGCACAAATTTTATGGCTTTATCCAAATGAAAAACATCTACTCTTGTGTCTGTGGCTGGGTGAGAAGCAAGCTGCCTCTCTTTAGCTCTTTCTTGAGCCCTAAGCTCTTCTAAGGCTCTCTGTTCCTGGATCTTTGTGCGCTCAATCCTTAACCGTTCCTTTTCTTCTGCAACTAGGGTTAATTTCATTTGTAAAATTACTACTTCCTTATCCAGGTCCCTATCATGGGGATGTGATGCAATGTCACCTTCCAAATGCATGTCATCCTCAGAATTTTCACCAGTGTCAGCCATTTTGAGAAATAATAGCACCAAATCTTACTACCAGCCACAGAACTTACTGATATAAAATAATAAAGCACACAGCAAAGTACATATACTGAAGTAGTATATTCACAAGGAGTTGTCATGTGACTCCCCCAAATTAAACAGGATTGCACACAAAAAGAAAATCCTGGCAGAAAAAAAAATAAGAGCTACTGCACCTGCAAAGGTAAATTATTTCCAGAAATTTAGGTAAGCATATCCCCCTAAAAATCAGCAAGATTGTACCTGCAAGGGTAAATTATGCACAAAATATCAAGTATTAATAACACCCTAAAAATCAACAATATGGCACAGAAAGCTAAATGATTTATAGAGTATTAATAATAACACCCTAAAACCAGCAATATTATACAGAAAGGTAAACTATTCACAGGGTATTAATTAATAATAACACCCTAAAAACTAGCAATGTTGCACACAAAAGTAAATTATTCACAGGGTATTAATTAATAATAACACAATAAAAACTGGCAATGTTGCACACAAAAGTAAATTATTCACAGGGTAATAATTAATAATAACACAATAAAAACTGGCAATGTTGCACACAAAAGTAAATTATTCACAGGGTATTAATTAATAATAACACCCTAAAAACTAGCAATGTTGCACACAAAAATAAATTATTCACAGGGTATTAATTAATAATAACACCCTAAAAACTAGCAATGTTGCACACAAAAATAAATTATTCACAGGGTATTAATTAATAATAACACAATAAAAACTGGCAATGTTGCACACAAAAGTAAATTATTCACAGGGTATTAATTAATAATAACACCCTAAAAACTAGCAATATTGCAAACAAAGGTAAATTATTATTTTAGTGTGAGTGTTATAGTGAATGCTTCCTCTGACCAACCCAGTAAAGAATGATTATTGACTTTCCAGGTTGCAAACTTGAATTACCAAAAAAACTTGATAATTCTCCCGGACAGGCCCCCATGTTACGCAGAAATGTGGGATAACTGGGGGCTTGAGCCTGGTCTAAGGGCAAAGGTAAAAGTTACACACATCTCAAGCCCAAACCGGCCACCCAGGGCTATCCCAATTAAAAACAGAAAGCGCTAAACCAGTATGTGTTACTTCAAGGGGTTGGTTAACAGAGGGTTAGGCAAAAATCCCAATTAGGAAAATATATCTATTTAATCACCATAACATAAAAACCTTAAATATATCTATTTAATCACCATAACATAAAAACCTTAATTCTACACGCCCAAATGAAGGTACACACAGCTGGCTGGAGGTTCAGCCACCATAACACTAGGCTTCGTCGGCGTCAGGCCGTCATGGCACCACAAACCTCATTTCTTACTTCATCACTCATCCCACAGCACCCTGTCCATGTCAGTGCCTGGGTTAACATACAGGTAAGCCATATGAAAGCCTATGGCTTGAATTGGATAAACAAAATGAGTGTATTATTGCAAACTTAGCTTAAAATATACAGCATCTCCGACGCCAGCTTCTACCGCCATCCTTACGTCACGTGACCTCCTCCACCTTACTCTGCGTACCCAAACATCCTTGGAAAATAAATCACTAACTCCATTCTTTATAATTATAGTTAGAGTACTTTACAGTACCTCCAAAAGCACATTATGAATTATAAAATTATTCCTTACAACTACAATATTCATATTATTATGGCACACTTCCCCACTAATATGTACATACGATGTCATGCAGAACCCTGCATAACAAGGGGGTGTATGTGTGTGTGTGTGAGGGGGTGTATGTGTGTGTGTGTGAGGGGGTGTATGCGTGCGTGTGTGAGGAGGTGTATGTGTGTGTGTGTGAGGGGGGTGTAAGTGTGTGTGTGTGTGTGTGTGTGTGTGTGTGTGAGGGGGTGTATGTGTGTGTGTGTGTGTGTGAGGGAGGTGTATGTGTGTGTGTGAGGGGGTGTATGTGTGTGTGGGGGTGTATGTGTGTGTGTGTGTGAGGGGGTGTATGTGTGTGTGTGTGTGTGTGTGTGTGAGGGGGTATATGTATGTGTGTGTGTGTGTGTGTGAGGGGGTGTATGTGTGTGTGTGTATGTGGGGGGTGTATGTATGTGTGTGTGCGGGGGGTGTATGTGTGTGTGTGTGTGTGTGTGTGAGGGGGTGTATGTGTGTGTGTGTGAGGGGGGTGTATGTGTGTGTGGGGGTGTATGTGTGTGTGTGAGGGGGAGTATGTGTGTGTGTGTGAGGGGGTATATATATGTGTGTGTGTATGTGAGGGGGTGTATGTGTGTGTGTGTATGAGGGGTGTATGTGTGTGTGTGAGGGGGATGTATGTGTGTGTGTGTGTGTGTGTGTGTGTGAGGGGGTGTATGAGTGTGTGTGTGAGGGGGTATATGTATGTGTGTGTGTGTGTGTGTGTGTGCGTGAGGGGGTGTATGTGTGTGTGTGTGTGAGGGGGGTGTATGTGTGTGTGTGTGTGAGGGGGGTGTATGTGTGTGTGTGTGTGTGTGTGAGGGGGGTGTATGTGTGTGTGTGTGAGGGGTGCATGTTTGTGTGGGGGTGTATGTGTGTGTGTGTGAGGGGGTGTATGTGTGTGTGTGTGTGAGGTGGTATATGTATGTGTGTGTGTGTGAGGGGGTGTGTGCGGGTGTGTGTATGAGGGGGGTATATGTGTGTGTGGGGGTGTATGTGTGTGTGTGTTTGAGGGGGTGTATGTGTGTGTGTGTGAGTGGGTATATGTGTGTGGGGGGTGTATGTGTGTGTGTGAGGGGAATATATGTGTGTGTGTTGGGGATGTATGTGTGTGTGTGTGTGTGAGGGTATATGTGTGTGTATGTGTGAGGGGGGTATATGTGTGTGTGTGGGGGTGTATATGTGTGTGTGTGTGAGGGGGTGTATGTGTGTGTGTGTGTGTGACGGGGATATATGTGTGTGTGGGGGGGTGTATGTGTGTGTGTGTGAGGGGAGTATATGTGTGTGTGGGGGTGTATGTGTGTGTGTGTGTGAGGGGGGTGTATGTGTGTGTGTGTGAGGGGGCGTATGTGTGTGTGTGGGGGGGTGTTTGTATGTGTGTGTGGGGGTGTATGTGTGTGTGTGTGTGTGAGGGGGTGTATGTGTGTGTGTGAGGGGGTGTATGTGTGTGTGTGTGGGGTGTATGTGTGTGTGTGTGTGAGGGGAGTATATATGTGTGTGGGGGGTGTATGTGTGTGTGTGTGAGGGGAGTATATGTGTGTGTGTGGGGGGTGTATGTGTGTGTGTGTGTGAGGGGGTGTATGTGTGTGTGTGAGGGGGTGTATCTGTGTGTGTGGGGGGTGTATGTGTGTGTGTGAGGGCTGTATGTGTGTGTGTGTGAGGGGGGTGTATGTGTGTGTGAGGAGGGCGTATGTATGTGTGAGGGGGGTGTATGTATGTGTGTGTGTGAGGGGGATATGTGTGTGTTTGAAGGGAGTATATGTGTGTGTGGGGGTGTATGTGTGTGTGGGGGTGTATGTGTGTGTGGGGGGGTGTATGTGTGTGTTTGTGTGAGGGGGGTGTATGTGTGTGTGAGGGGGTGTATGTATGTGTGAGGGGGGTGTATGTGTGTGTGTGTGTGTGTGAGGGGGATATGTGTGTGTGTGAAGGGAGTATATGTGTGTGTGGGGGTGTATGTGTGTGTGTGTGGGGGGTGTATGTGTGTGTGTAGTGAAAAAAACGAACCTCTCTGAGTATTAAAAAATGCAAAGTACATGTATATAAGACACTTATAACAAGCATTAAAAAAACAGACAAAAAGACAAACGAAATAACAAAAAGAGGACCAAGCAAGTAACAGGAATTAGTAGAAATAAACAGGGAGATGACGTGGAAAATTATGCAAAAAAAAACATGCAACAAGAGAGTATACAGAAGACAACCAAAAAACAGAAGGAAAAATAAATAAGAAAATAATGCAGGATCAACTACACGTTGTTTTTCTCAGTATTGATTAAAATATTGAAGAGAACAAGTGTTTTATCAGCCCCCTCACCCTTTTCATTCTCCCTAATTCTCCATTTTCCCTTCTCAAACTCCCTCCTTCCTTTCTTTCTTTCTCCCCTTCCTACCTCTCCTCCTTCCTTTCTTGGCCCTCCCCTCCTCCTTTTCGTCCCTCCCTGCCACCTCCCTCTCCCTTCTTCTTTCATTGCTGCTCCCCTCATTTCCTTCGCTTCCTCCCTCTCCTCCTCTTCTCTCCGTCCCGTTTTATCTCTTTTTCTTCGTCACCTCACTTCTTCTTTCCCCTTTCATCCTCCTTCTACATTTCTTTTCAACTTTCTTCACCATTTCCTTTGTCTATTCTATTCTCCTCTCCTACAAGTAAATAGAAACACTTATACCTATTTCTTCTGTCTTCTCTCTTGGGTCACAATTACTATAATATTAAAGCACGTTCAAAAATCTCAAAAAAAAAAAAAAAACACAACGTAATATCCAGCCATGAACTACCTCACTCCTCCATTACAAAAACCTAAAAAAAAAAGGTTGAGTTACAGCGAGAGTGAAAAAAAAATGCTGTAACAGGAAAAAAAATATGGAAATTAATGTTTCATAGAGCGAATTTTCACAGCGAAAGGAAAAACATGTACGAAATCCACCCGGAATGTCCCCCCCCCTTTTTTTTTTAATTCGTGTGTTTTGAAAATATTTCGGCCTGTTTCTGGGGGGTCGACTATATATAGAAAGTTCTAGTTTTAGCAGCTGCCTCTGTGTGTGATGGAAGGGGGCGGTGGCGTAAGTCACTTTACCCAGGGTAATGAAATCGCTTCGTGAGGAAGAGGTGTTTCCACGTAATTGTAGTGATTAACTAGATTCATTATAATTATTGTAGTGATTTACTAGACTTGTTTTGACTCACGAAATCGTAATGACACGACTGCAAATAAATCATACCACTGTCGGGGCTAGAACCCGCGGTCAGAGAGTCATAAATCTTCAGATCAACCCGCTAGCCACTGGGCCAACTGTCTCGTACGTCTCATTGATTCGGAAGAGGTACTCCTATCTGTCAAATAATCCTATTTTCGTGTACCTCAGTGATCCCATATAAATATCCCTCGTGCCACGTAAGCCCTGCCTCGTGTAATTCAATAATCAGAGAGTGGCATCACTCGTGTCACATAAGTTCGTGTACATCAACCCACACATGAGACGTATTTACTATATTTAAAAATCCTCCATAGGTAGTTCCACATCCCCAAGAGACCCAGGAGCTATAATTCAACCCTCCAAAGAGATCCGGAAACTGGGAAGTAACGCTTCAAGAGAACCAAGCACTCTAGGTTCACACACACTCAAGTCTCGCACCTACAACTTGACGCCATCAAAAAAAAAAGGAACTGTAGACCAACATTCTCAAGAGGCCCAGAAGCTATAGCTTGTCCCAGTCATACACTACTAAAATACGAGGATAAATCGGACGAAACTATAGAAGTTTTTGTCGCTACTCGATCCGAGACGGGTACTGTATCTGCACATCCTACAAGTCCAACCACCTCAACCTCAGTGTAGCCAAATGAGTGCGGCACAAGTTTTCTATGCAGTTAAATATCAACGTTGAAAAATTTGAAGCCAATTAGAAGAGGCATTCTGCAGTTATTACCAAAAAAAAAAAAAAATCCAAGAGTATTAACTTTGTTAGTATGTTGGCAGCGTTATACCCACAAAGACTAAACCCAAAAGATGCCATTCATTTTATGTTATTCTTCTCATAAAATGTTATTATTTTTATAAAATGTTATTATTTTTATAAAATATTATTATTTTTATAAGCCGCGTCAGCCATTAAAGAATGAAGGCATTCGGAAGAGGCATACTTGCTCCTTTAAGTACAAAAACAAATCAAACCCATTTCAAAAATAAATATAACAAACTGTTATCTGCACACTCCAAACCCATTCCCAACCTTCTTCTGGGAGGGATACACCAGCGTGGACAGTCTAAGGTTAAACTGAAGAGGCTTTCTCAAGTTATCGCGCGAAAAGCAATAACGGTAATAGCCTACTTTAAAAAAATTGAGCAGAGATCGTCTACACATGACAGTAGTTCCATGAGCCTTCCCATAGTTACAGTCCACACTGCCTGTAGAAGTTTTAAGCTGACCAGCTTACTGGTCAGCTTAAACAGGAAATTGGAAATTAAATTCCGCCTATTTAGGTGTACACACACACACACACACACACACACATATATATATATATATATATATATATATATATATATATATATATATATATATATATATATATATATATATATATATATATATACACATATATATATATCCTAGGTAGTAGGTTGGTAGACAGCAACCGCCCAGGGAGGTACTACCGTCCTGCCAAGTGAGTGTAAAACGAAAGCCTGTAATTGTTTTACATGATTGTAGGATTGCTGGTATATATATATATATATATATATATATATATATATATATATATATATATATATATATATATATATATATATATATATATATATATATATATATATATATATATATATATATATATATATATATATATATATATATATATATATATATATATATATATATATATATATATATATAATAGTAGTCAACTTTTCTTCTGGAGCATCCCTTCCGGTTTAGGCCTTCCTCTGGAGCATCCCTTCCGGTTTAGGCCTTCCTCTGGAGCATCCCTTCCGGTTTAGGCCTTCCTCAGGGGCATCCCTTCCGGTCTAGGACCAGCGGCTGGAGGGTCACCTTTTCACACCTAGGTGTTACTTCCGGTTTTGACCATGACCTCGCCCTCGAGACTACCTCACCCTTGACCCCCCAACCAATACCCCCGCGCACGACCCCCCTTCGCGACCCCCCTTCGCGACTCCCCGCCCGCGCACTCGCCCGCGCCCTTCGCGATCCTCGCGCGCGCCCGCCCGCGCGCCCGCCCGCGCCCTTCGCGACCCCTGCCCGCGCCTTCTGCAGCGTCGTCCGGATCGCCCCCGCGCCTCGAATTGTTTTTCTTATGATCTCCTTGGATCAAGGTTTTTGGATTCTCCCCTATGGGGTTTCGAATTTTTTTTGAATTTCATTTTCTTGTGCTCTCCACTTCCTCAGATCAAATTTTTGAGGTTCCCCCTCCCACTTTCACCCCCCATCCCAAAATTTCTCGAAATCAAAGTCTCCACTTCCTCGGATCCCCCTCCCACTTTCACCCCCCCAACCCCAAAAATTTCTCAATATCAAATTCTCCATCTCCTTGGATCAAGGTTTTTTGGATTGTCCCTCCTTCCACCCCCA
The DNA here is from genome assembly GCF_038502225.1 of Cherax quadricarinatus. Taxonomy (NCBI): domain Eukaryota; kingdom Metazoa; phylum Arthropoda; class Malacostraca; order Decapoda; family Parastacidae; genus Cherax; species Cherax quadricarinatus. Next base: position 13,232,810 of record NC_091348.1, read on the forward strand.
CCCCCCAATCCCAAAAATTTCTCAATATTACCAAGACTCGATCTCCTCGGATCAAATTTTCTCGATAATACCAAGACTCCATCTCCTCGGATCAAATTTTTTTGGATCCCCCTATGGGTTTTCGAAATTCTCCATCTCCTTGGATCAAGGTTTTTTGGATTGTCCCTCCTTCCACCCCACCCCCCAATCCCAAAAATTTCTCAATATTACCAAGTTTTTTGGATTCCCCCCTCTGGGTTTTTTTTCGAAATTCTCCATCTCCTTGGATCAAGGTTTTTTGGATTGTCCCTCCTTCCATCACCCCCAACCCCAAAAATTTCTCAATATTACAAGTTTTTGCATTCCCCCCTATGGGGGTTTTCGAAATTCTCCATCTCCTTGGATCAAATTTTTAAGGTTCCCCCCCTCCCACTTTCACCCCCCCCAACCCCAAAATTTCTCGATAATACAAGTTTTGGATTCCCCCCTATGGGGGTTTCGAAATTCTTATGATCTCCTCGGATCAAGTTTTTCTCGAAATCAAAGTCTCCATCTCCTTGGATCAAATTTTTGGATTACCCCTCTCACTTTCACTCCCACCCCAAAATTTCTCGATAATACCAAGACTCCATCTCCTTGGATCAAGGTTTTTTGGATTCCCCCCTCTGGGGGTAAGCATTCAAATGAACTCCTCCTATGGGGCATGGTGCTCTCTCTTACTACAGGTCTAAACAAGTGTGACGTCAGTATTCCTCTCATTAATGTGTTTACTCGGCGGTCAGTATTCCTCTCATTAAGTTAAATGAACTAAAAAGGACCACGCGCACACAGGCTGAATCTTGTCGACCCTTTTAGTTCAATAAAGTTAATAAGGGGACATAGTAGTGACGTCACACACACAGGTTGAATCATGACGACCCTTTTAGTTCATTAAAGTTAATAAGGGGATATAGTACCTACATCATAGGGAAAACATTTTCACTCTTAACCCAGGTTAATCCAAATAATTTCATTTTTTTTCGTTAATACCCACATCAATCCAACAATTTCTTTACAACACAAGTCTAGACATTTTTCTCGTTTTAACTATTTCATCTCAGGTCACTCCCCCACGAAGTAACCTCCTCCCCACCCTCCCGAACCCTCACACTCCAACCAACACCTCACAATTTTCACTCATAACCCCCAATTTTTCTCGTTTTAACCCTTTTAGTTCATTAAAGTTAATAAGGGGACACAGTACATCAGAAAGTCACCACAACACTTATAACCACTTTTCGATAAATTCACTAGTCACAATTTTACATATTACGAAGTTAATACGCACACACACCTCACTTTGAACACCTTCAAAACACTCTCTTAAATCATTTGAATACTCACAAAAATACCTTTATACATTTCCAAACAACACTGAAACACTTCCAAAATAACATTTTGAATACTCCCAAATAAGATTTGACAGCTCTAATTTATCTGCACTTACACATTTCATTAAATTACAACTCATCCCTCCAAACTCCTCCCTCAGTCTCCAGACTTCACAACATTATCACAAAAACTAACTCAATCACTTTACTTTGAACATCACCAAAAAAAAAACACTGAAATACTCCAAAACATCATTCGAACACCCCCAAAATCACCTCTGAATACTCCCAGAACACCTTCATAAGTACTCTTGCACATCATTTGAACACCTTCATAAGTACTCTCATAATCATTTGTACACCTTCAAAAAACACCTTTGAATACTCACATAAACACCCTTGAACACCTTCAAAACACCTTTGAATAACCTCAAAACACCTTTGAACACCTTCAAAACACCCTTGAACACCTTCAAAACACCCTTCAACACCTTCAAAACACCTTTGAACACCTTTGAACATTTCCAAAACACTATTTGAGTACTCCCAATTACACCACTGATTACTACTAAAACACCGCTGAATTCAATCAAAACACCCTTCAACACCTTCAAACACCCTTGAACACCTTCAAAACACTCTTGAACACCTTCAAAAACACCTTTGAACATTTCCAAAACACTATTTGAGTACTCCCAATTACACCACTGAATACTACTAAAACACCGCTGAATTCAATCAAAACACCTTTGAATAACCTCAAAACACCTTTGAACACCTTCAAAACACCCTTGAACACCCTTGATCACCTTCAAAAAAACAACATTTGAACACACTCAAAACACCTTTGAACACCTTTGAACATTTCCAAACAACACTGAAACACTTCCAAAATAACATTTTGAATACTCCCAAATAAGATTTGACAGCTCTAATTTATCTGCACTTACACATTTCATTAAATTACAACTCATCCCTCCAAACTCCTCCCTCAGTCTCCAGACTTCACAACATTATCACAAAAACTAACTCAATCACTTTACTTTGAACATCACCAAAAAAAACACTGAAATACTCCAAAACATCATTCGAACACCCCCAAAATCACCTCTGAATACTCCCAGAACACCTTCATAAGTACTCTTGCACATCATTTGAACACCTTCAAAACACCTTTGAACATTTCCAAACAACACTGAAACACTTCCAAAACACCATTTGAGTACTCCCAAATACACCACTGAATACTACTAAAACACCACTGAATACACTCAAAACACCACCAAAATCACCATAAACTAAGATCAACACCCACAACCCACTTCACCCACACCCCACAACACCCACAACCCACATTTTTTTTCTCGTTTTAACCCTTTTAGTTCATTAAAGTTAATAAGGGGACACAGTACATCAGAAAGTCACAACAACAACAACCCACAACACCCACAACCCACAGCACCCACAACACCCACAACCCACAACACCCCCACAACCCACAATTTTTTCTCGTTTTAACTAATTTCATCAGAAAAAGTCACAACACCCACAACCCACTTCACCCACACCCCACAACACCCCACATCACCCACATCCCACAATTTTTTTTTTCTCGTTTTAACCCTTTTAGTTCATTAAAGTTAATAAGGGGACACACTACATCAGAAAAAGTCACAAAAACAACCCACTTATATCATCTTTTTCGGTATCTCTAATTCGACTACATTACCCACAACCCTCATCAATTACCAATTTATTCACATTTTTTTCCCCTTCTTTTTACTACTAAAATTCTAATAAAATCCTCTCCATACCCATCTCCTTGTATCCACATAAATTAATATTATACTCGCATCAACTACCCAACTATTGCGACATGTTTTCAACACCCCTCCATTCTTTTTCCAATATATCATAACTTTTCAATTCTATAATTTCTTTTTAAAATATTCACACATTACCTTTATATTCAGTAAAATCTCCCCATATTTCTAATTACAACCCTCCCCATACCCCTCTCCATCTCACCCGCATTTCTTCACATCCACTCACCCATCTCCCAACACACCTCTTCTGAACACACACAAAAAAATCACATTTCACATCCACAAATGCATCTCAAATCCACTAAAATCACTGTAACCAAGATATTCACAAAACTCTATGACCACCTAACACACACACACACACACACACACACACACACACACGCACCTAACCTAACCTAACCTAACCTAACCTAACCTAGCCTAACCTAACCGAACCTATCCTAACCTTACCTAACTTATCCTAACCTAACCTAACTTATCCTAACCTAACCTAACCTAACCTAACCTAACCTAACCTAACCTAACCTAACCTAACCTAACCTAACCTAACCTAACCTAACCTAACCTAACCTAACCTAACCTAACCTAACCTAACCTAACCTAACCTAACCTAACCTAACCTAACCTAACCTAACCTAACCTAACCTAACCTAACCTAACCTAACCTAACCCTAACCTACCCTAACCTACCTAACTAACCTAACTTAACCTAACCTAACCTAACATTACTAACTTACCTAACCTATAACTTAACCTAACCTAACCTAACCCTAACCTAACCTATAACCTAACCTATTATCCTAACCTAACCTAACCTAACCTAACCTAACCTAACCTAACCTATCCTAACTTATCCTAATCTAACCTTGCCTAACCATTACCTAACCTAACCTATCTTAACCTAACCTAATCTAACCTTGCCTAACCATTACCTAACCTAACCTAACCTATCTTAACCTAACCCAACCTAACCTAGCCGAACCTATCCTAACCTAACCTAAAATATATTGGAACACTTCCAAAATACATTAGAGTACTCCAGAATTACTTTGAACGACTCCATTTTTGGATATTTCCAAATTAGTTTTGAAAACTTTATCGTAAAATCGAACATTATTTTCTTGTTGGTAAACACACTCAATGGTAGAAATATTTACTCGATTTCCGAATAGAAACACTTTCCTCGCTCTGAGAGACTCATTGTGGGTCACCCCTTCCCCCCAACACCACTGGGTAATGCGGTTCACACCCAAGGTAGATTTAAGATAATCATGAACACCTGCGTCAACTCAGGACAGACAGACGCCATGAAATGCGGGTAACATCCAAGGTAGAAAATCATCTCTTTCCAGACCAACTGTCTATCCTAACCTAACCTAACCTAACCTAACCTAACCTAATTCCTAACCTAACCTAACCTCACCTAACCGAACCTAACCTAACTCCATCAATCACCTCTATCCTAACCTAACCTAACCTAACCTAACCCAACCTAACTCCATCAAACACCTCTATCCTAACCTAACCTAACCTAACCTAACCTAACCTAACTCCATCAAACACCTCGAATACTACCTAACTTAACCTAACCTAACCTTACCTAACCTACCGAACCTAACCTAACCTAACCTAACCTATCCTAACCTGTCCTAACCTAACCTAACCTATCCTAACCTAACCTAACCTAACCTAACCTAACTTATCCTAAGCTAACCTAACCTAACTTATCCTAACCTAACCTAACCTAACTTATCCTAACCTAACCTAACCTAACCTAAAATAACGAACCTAACCTAACTTATCCTAATCTAATCTAACCTAACCTAACTTATCCTAACCTAACCTAACTTATCCTAACCTAACCTAACCTAACCTAACCTAACCTAACTTATCCTAACCTACTCACTTTACTTTGAACACCTTCAAAACACTCTCATACATCATTTGAGACCCCCTTTTCTCAATATCTCTCATCCACAACCTTTATCATCTCACTACAGAACAACCCCAAGATTACTTCGAACACTCTCATAAAGCATTTGAGTACTCACATAAACACTTTTGAACATTTCCAAACAACACTGAAGCACTTCCAAAATATCATTTTGATTACTCCCAAATAAGATTTGACAGCTCTAATTTATCTACACTTACACATTTCATTAAATTACATCTCATCCCCCCCCCAAACTCCTCCCTCATTCTCCAGACTTTACAACATTAGCACAAAAAAAACTAACTCATACACTTATGACATGAGACATTACCATATCTAACACACTGACTAACTTTGAACCAACTCTGAACACCACTGATCTTCTTCAAAAAATGCTCTGCACATCATTTGAACACCTTCAAAAAAAACACCATCAAACACCTCCGAATACTCCCAAAAAACACTACTGATTACTACCAAATCACCACTGAATACTACCAATCACCGTCAAAATCACCAGAAACTAAGTTTAACATCACCATCTAACATCCTTTTTATAGAAATCCCCTCAAATCACTATAACCAAGAACTCCCTCCCCATTTGGCGCATAAAAAAAAAAGCATGAACACAAACCTAATACGCAAACACTTAGTACATGATCACCATCAACTGAAAACATATCTTGTACACACACATAATATAAGACAATCACCAACTACAATCACCCATGTTCACTTACCTCAAAATCACTAATATCACAGAAAACAATCATTTTTATAAACATTTCACACACACAAAAAAAAAAAAATCATATTTGACAATATCTAAGCGCACTCACCTCACTACCACCAACACACGATGTCTCACCTCACAGGACCGACGAGCTCACCTCCAGTGACGTCACACTCCCATTGTGTTACTTGGTGGTTGGTAACATCACACCTAACCCCCCTTGTTTCAACCTGTTGTACCCTACATTATCTAAGAACACTATATCCAAGACGATTACCAGATTTTATGATCCCCAACACCAAGATCACAGAAAACACACATTTTTATAATTATTCACACAAAAATCACGATCACCAATTCCATATCATGTTTACCGTCATCTATCAACACTAATCACCAAGATCACCAAAAAATCTAAGATCATGCATCTCAAAACTACTATGATCACTGAAAACACTTATTTTTTAAACATTCGCACAAAAATAAGACATACACAAAAATACCACAACACTTCCACCAACATCTATAACATAACATGAGCACTATAACATATCACTATCACAAAAAAAAATAATACACAGACACCCACATATTATACATTTCAATTGCAAATTTAAGACATGAGACATACACACCAAATCTAAGACATTCACCTCCAACTAAGACATACACATCACCCCTAAAACTTCCTTCCTTATTCATTCCGTATATCTCCTAGAGCTGTTTTAACCCCGACGGATCCATCACGACGTAGGAGCCAGAGTGTAGTAGGTGGTGTTGGAGTGGTGATGGTTCCTCTGGCTCCTACGTCGTGATGGATCCGTCGGGGTTAAAACAGCTCTAGGAGATATACGGAATGAATAAGGAAGGAAGTTTTAGGGGTGATGTGTATGTCTTAGTTGGAGGTGAATGTCTTAGATTTGGTGTGTATGTCTCATGTCTTAAATTTGCAATTGAAATGTATAATATGTGGGTGTCTGTGTATTATTTTTTTTTTGTGATAGTGATATGTTATAGTGCTCATGTTATGTTATAGATGTTGGTGGAAGTGTTGTGGTATTTTTGTGTATGTCTTATTTTTGTGCGAATGTTTAAAAAATAAGTGTTTTCAGTGATCATAGTAGTTTTGAGATGCATGATCTTAGATTTTTTGGTGATCTTGGTGATTAGTGTTGATAGATGACGGTAAACATGATATGGAATTGGTGATCGTGATTTTTGTGTGAATAATTATAAAAATGTGTGTTTTCTGTGATCTTGGTGTTGGGGATCATAAAATCTGGTAATCGTCTTGGATATAGTGTTCTTAGATAATGTAGGGTACAACAGGTTGAAACAAGGGGGGTTAGGTGTGATGTTACCAACCACCAAGTAACACAATGGGAGTGTGACGTCACTGGAGGTGAGCTCGTCGGTCCTGTGAGGTGAGACATCGTGTGTTGGTGGTAGTGAGGTGAGTGCGCTTAGATATTGTCAAATATGATTTTTTTTTTTTTTGTGTGTGTGAAATGTTTATAAAAATGATTGTTTTCTGTGATATTAGTGATTTTGAGGTAAGTGAACATGGGTGATTGTAGTTGGTGATTGTCTTATATTATGTGTGTGTACAAGATATGTTTTCAGTTGATGGTGATCATGTACTAAGTGTTTGCGTATTAGGTTTGTGTTCATGCTTTTTTTTTTTATGCGCCAAATGGGGAGGGAGTTCTTGGTTATAGTGATTTGAGGGGATTTCTATAAAAAGGATGTTAGATGGTGATGTTAAACTTAGTTTCTGGTGATTTTGACGGTGATTGGTAGTATTCAGTGGTGATTTGGTAGTAATCAGTAGTGTTTTTTGGGAGTATTCGGAGGTGTTTGATGGTGTTTTTTTGAAGGTGTTCAAATGATGTGCAGAGCATTTTTTGAAGAAGATCAGTGGTGTTCAGAGTTGGTTCAAAGTTAGTCAGTGTGTTAGATATGGTAATGTCTCATGTCATAAGTGTATGAGTTAGTTTTTTTTGTGCTAATGTTGTAAAGTCTGGAGAATGAGGGAGGAGTTTGGGGGGATGAGATGTAATTTAATGAAATGTGTAAGTGTAGATAAATTAGAGCTGTCAAATCTTATTTGGGAGTAATCAAAATGATATTTTGGAAGTGCTTCAGTGTTGTTTGGAAATGTTCAAAAGTGTTTATGTGAGTACTCAAATGCTTTATGAGAGTGTTCGAAGTAATCTTGGGGTTGTTCTGTAGTGAGATGATAAAGGTTGTGGATGAGAGATATTGAGAAAAGGGGGTCTCAAATGATGTATGAGAGTGTTTTGAAGGTGTTCAAAGTAAAGTGAGTAGGTTAGGATAAGTTAGGTTAGGTTATTTTAGGTTAGGTTAGGTTAGGTTAGGTTAGGATAAGTTAGGTTAGGTTAGGATAAGTTAGGTTAGGTTAGATTAGATTAGGATAAGTTAGGTTAGGTTCGTTATTTTAGGTTAGGTTAGGTTAGGTTAGGATAAGTTAGGTTAGGTTAGGTTAGGATAAGTTAGGTTAGGTTAGCTTAGGATAAGTTAGGTTAGGTTAGGTTAGGTTAGGTTAGGATAGGTTAGGTTAGGTTAGGACAGGTTAGGATAGGTTAGGTTAGGTTAGGTTAGGTTCGGTAGGTTAGGTAAGGTTAGGTTAGGTTAAGTTAGGTAGTATTCGAGGTGTTTGATGGAGTTAGGTTAGGTTAGGTTAGGTTAGGTTAGGTTAGGATAGAGGTGTTTGATGGAGTTAGGTTGGGTTAGGTTAGGTTAGGTTAGGTTAGGATAGAGGTGATTGATGGAGTTAGGTTAGGTTCGGTTAGGTGAGGTTAGGTTAGGTTAGGAATTAGGTTAGGTTAGGTTAGGTTAGGTTAGGTTAGGATAGACAGTTGGTCTGGAAAGAGATGATTTTCTACCTTGGATGTTACCCGCATTTCATGGCGTCTGTCTGTCCTGAGTTGACGCAGGTGTTCATGATTATCTTAAATCTACCTTGGGTGTGAACCGCATTACCCAGTGGTGTTGGGGGGAAGGGGTGACCCACAATGAGTCTCTCAGAGCGAGGAAAGTGTTTCTATTCGGAAATCGAGTAAATATTTCTACCATTGAGTGTGTTTACCAACAAGAAAATAATGTTCGATTTTACGATAAAGTTTTCAAAACTAATTTGGAAATATCCAAAAATGGAGTCGTTCAAAGTAATTCTGGAGTACTCTAATGTATTTTGGAAGTGTTCCAATATATTTTAGGTTAGGTTAGGATAGGTTCGGCTAGGTTAGGTTGGGTTAGGTTAAGATAGGTTAGGTTAGGTTAGGCTAGGTTAGGTTAGATTAGGTTAGGATAAGTTAGGTAAGGTTAGGTTAGGATAGGTTCGGTTAGGTTAGGTTAGGTTAAGATAGGTTAGGTTAGGTTAGGATAAGTTAGGTTAGGGTAGGTTAGGTTAGGTTAGGTTAGGTTAGGTTAAGTTAGGTTAGGTTAGGTTAGGTTAGGTTAGGTTAGGTTAGGTTAGGTTAGGTTAGGATAAGTTAGGTTAGGGTAGGTTAGGTTAGGTTCGTTTAGGTTAAGTTTGGTTAGGTTAGGTTAGGTTAGGTTAGGTTAGGTTAGGTAAGTTAGGTTAGGGTAGGTTAGGTTAGGTTAGGTTAGGTTAGGTTAGGTTAGGTTATGTTAGGTTAAGTTAGGTTAGGGTAGGTTAGGTTAGGTAAGGTTAGGTTAGGTTAGGTTAGGTTAGGTTAGGATAAGTTAGGTTAGGTTAGGTTAGGTTAGGTTAGGTTAGGTTAGGTTAGGTTAGGTTAGGTTAGGTTAGGTTAGGTTAGGTTAGGTGCGTGTGTGTGTGTGTGTGTGTGTGTGTGTGTGTGTGTGTTAGGTGGTCATAGAGTTTTGTGAATATCTTGGTTACAGTGATTTTAGTGGATTTGAGATGCATTTGTGGATGTGAAATGTGATTTTTTTGTGTGTGTTCAGAAGAGGTGTGTTGGGAGATGGGTGAGTGGATGTGAAGAAATGCGGGTGAGATGGAGAGGGGTATGGGGAGGGTTGTAATTAGAAATATGGGGAGATTTTACTGAATATAAAGGTAATGTGTGAATATTTTAAAAAGAAATTATAGAATTGAAAAGTTATGATATATTGGAAAAAGAATGGAGGGGTGTTGAAAACATGTCGCAATAGTTGGGTAGTTGATGCGAGTATAATATTAATTTATGTGGATACAAGGAGATGGGTATGGAGAGGATTTTATTAGAATTTTAGTAGTAAAAAGAAGGGGAAAAAAAATGTGAATAAATTGGTAATTGATGAGGGATGTGGGTAATGTAGTCGAATTAGAGATACCGAAAAAGATGATATAAGTGGGTTGTTTTTGTGACTTTTTCTGATGTAGTGTGTCCCCTTATTAACTTTAATGAACTAAAAGGGTTAAAACGAGAAAAAATTGTGGGATGTGGGTGTTGTGGGATGTGGGTGTTGTTGTCGAACTAGAGATACCGAAAAGACGTTATAAGTGGGTTGTTGATGTGACTTTTTCTGATGTAGTGTGTCCCCTTATTAACTTTAATGAACTAAAAGGGTTAAAACGAGAAAAAAATGGGAGGTGTGGGTGTTGTGACTTTCTGATGAAATTAGATAAAACGAGAAAAAATTGTGGGTGTTGTGGGTTGTGGGTGTTGTGGGATGTGGGTGTTGATCTTAGTTTATGGTGATTTTGGTGGTGTTTTGAGTGTATTCAGTGGTGTTTTAGTAGTATTCAGTGGTGTATTTGGGAGTACTCAAATGGTGTTTTTGGAAGTGTTTCAGTGTTGTTTGGAAATGTTCAAAGGTGTTCAAAGGTGTTTTGAGTGTGTTCAAATGTTGTTTTTTTGAAGGTGATCAAGGGTGTTCAAGGGTGTTTTGAAGGTGTTCAAAGGTGTTTTGAGGTTATTCAAAGGTGTTTTGAAGGTGTTGAAGGGTGTTTTGAAGGTGTTCAAAGGTGTTTTGTGGTTATTCAAAGGTGTTTTGAAGGTGTTCAAGGGTGTTTTGAAGGTGTTCAAAGGTGTTTTGAGGTTATTCAAAGGTGTTTTGAAGGTGTTCAAGGGTGTTTAAGGGTGTTTTTTGAGGTGTTCAAAGGTGATTTTTTATGAAGGTGTACAAATGATTATGAGAGTACTTATGAAGGTGTTCAAATGATGTGCAGGAGTACTTATGAAGGTGTTCTGGGAGTATTCAGAGGTGATTTGGGGGTGTTCGAATGATGTTTTTGGAGTATTTCAGTGTTTTTTTTTGGTGATGTTCAAAGTAAAGTGATTGAGTTAGTTTTTGTGATAATGTTGTGAAGTCTGGAGACTGAGGGAGGAGTTTGGAGGGATGAGTTGTAATTTAATGAAATGTGTAAGTGCAGATAAATTAGATCTGTCAAATCTTATTTGGGAGTATTCAAAATGTTATTTTGGAAGTGTTTCAGTGTTGTTTGGAAATGTATAAAGGTATTTTTGTGAGTATTCAAATGATTTAAGAGAGTGTTTTGAAGGTGTTCAAAGTGAGGTGTGTGTGCGTATTAACTTCGTAATATGTAAAATTGTGACTAGTGAATTTATCGAAAAGTGGTTATAAGTGTTGTGGTGACTTTCTGATGTACTGTGTCCCCTTATTAACATTAATGAACTAAAAGGGTTAAAACGAGAAAAATTGGGGGTTATGAGTGAAAATTGTGAGGTGTTGGTTGGAGTGTGAGGGTTCGGGAGGGTGGGGAGGAGGTTACTTCGTGGGGGAGTGACCTGAGATGAAATAGTTAAAACGAGAAAAATGTCTAGACTTGTGTTGTAAAGAAATTGTTGGATTGTTGTGGGTATTAACGAAAAAAAATGTGAAATTATTTGGATTAACCTGGGTTAAGAGTGAAAATGTTTTCCCTATGATGTAGGTACTATATCCCCTTATTAACTTTAATGAACTAAAAGGGTCGTCATGATTCAACCTGTGTGTGTGACGTCACTACTATGTCCCCTTATTAACTTTATTGAACTAAAAGGGTCGACAAGATTCAGCCTGTGTGTGTGGGGGTCATCGCGTGACGTCACTGACCGTCGAGTAAACACATTAATGAGAGGAATAATGACGTTTGTTTAGACCTGTAGTAAGAGAGAGCACCATGCCCCATAGGAGGAGTTCATTTGAATGCTTACCCCCATAGGGGGATATAAAAAACCTTGATCCAAGGAGATGGAGTCTTGGTATTATCGAGAAATTTTGGGGTGGGAGTGAAAGTGAGAGGGGTAATCCAAAAATTTGATCCAAGGAGATGGAGACTTTGATTTCGAGAAAAACTTGATCCGAGGAGATCATAAGAATTTCGAAACCCCCATAGGGGGGAATCCAAAACTTGTATTATCGAGAAATTTTGCGGTTGGGGGGGGTGAAAGTGGGAGGGGGGGAACCTTAAAAATTTGATCCAAGGAGATGGAGAATTTCGAAAACCCCCATAGGGGGGAATGCAAAAACTTGTAATATTGAGAAATTTTTGGGGTTGGGGGGGGTAGAAGGAGGGACAATCCAAAAAAACCTTGATCCAAGGAGATGGAGAATTTCGAAAAAAACCCAGAGGGGGGAATCCAAAAAACTTGGTAATATTGAGAAATTTTTGGGATTGGGGGGTGGGGTGGAAGGAGGGACAATCCAAAAAACCTTGATCCAAGGAGATGGAGAATTTCGAAAACCCATAGGGGGATCCAAAAAATTTGATCCGAGGAGATGGAGTCTTGGTATTATCGAGAAAATTTGATCCGAGGAGATCGAGTCTTGGTAATATTGAGAAATTTTTGGGATTGGGGCGTGGGGGTGGAAGGAGGGACAATCCAAAAAACCTTGATCAAAGGAGATGGAGAATTTGATATTGAGAAATTTTTGGGGTTGGGGGGGTGAAAGTGGGAGGGGGATCCGAGGAAGTGGAGACTTTGATTTCGAGAAATTTTGGGATGGGGGGTGAAAGTGGGAGGGGGAACCTCAAAAATTTGATCTGAGGAAGTGGAGAGCACAAGAAAATGAAATTCAAAAAAAATTCGAAACCCCATAGGGGAGAATCCAAAAACCTTGATCCAAGGAGATCATAAGAAAAAAAATTCGAGGCGCGGGGGCGATCCGGACGACGCTGCAGAAGGCGCAGCAGAAGGCGCGGGCGGGGGTCGCGAAGGGCGTGGGAGGGCGCGCGGGCGGGCGCGGGCGGGGGTCGCGAAGGGCGCGGGTGGGCGCGCGGGCGGGCGCGCGGCGCGACGGGGGGTACGCAGGGGGGGGGTCGTGGGTGGGGGTCTTGGTTGGGGGGTCAAGGGTGAGGTAGTGTCGAAGGCGAGGTCATGGTCAAAACCGGAAGTAACACCTAGGTGTGAAAAGGTGACCCTCCAGCTGCTGGCCCTAGACCGGATACCTCGCTCAGTGGAAGGCATAAACCGGATACCTCGCTCAGCCGCATGCCTTTTCCGGAATTCCTCGCTCAGTGGAAGGCCTTTTCCGGAATTCCTCGCTCAGTGGAAAAATCGCTCAGTGGACTTACTTTTCCCTGTATTCACTACTTATATATATATATATATATATATATATATATATATATATATATATATATATATATATATATATATATATATATATATATATATATATATATATATATATATATATATATATATACATACACACACACACACACATCTAAATAGGCGGAATTTGTAATTGACACCAAATATTTAATTTCCAATTTGGTGTATAATGGAGCGTGTCTGATGTGTTGATGGCACGTGGGCGTGTGAAGTACCATTGCAATGAATGTAAAAGAATTTATTACCTCTCGGAATAGAAAACAAATATTATTTACTTGAATTTCAAAATAAATATATATCTGTTCAGACGTGAAGAATAGATGAGGAAATTTGGAAGGTATTAAGTCTGATAAAGAGGGGATGGCAACTCCAGTTTCTTGGATCACGTGCATTTTATTAGCATCAAGATGAAACCCTTCAAAGGTAAATCTTGGAAGTGAATACTACACATGAAGCACCAAGAAGCATCAAGGTGGAACCCTGCTGTACGGAGCATCACAGTGACTGCACAACACGGGATTAGTATAGTGTTGGTGTTGATTGGAGAGTAGACAGCACAGACACATGGGATGCTGGTGCTTTATCTCCGGCTTCCTCTCCACAGATCTCTCCCATTTGATCTTTTATTTTTGTTCACTTCTTTCAGTCTTTTCGGATTTTTTGTGATTTTTTTTAATTTGTTTCTTTCTCTTTATATATTTTATTGTATATATTTTTGTATATGAGCATTTCTCATAACTCTCCCTCTCTCTCTCTCTCTCTCTCTCTCTCTCCCTCTCTGTTGAGAAATGGCATTACCAGTTAAGTTTAAAGAGTTTGTACTTAACTTAGAAAGACAACTCATCGCCTGCACAGCCGCCCCTGCAGACGAGGTCTTGAGAAGCTGTCGAAGTCATCTCTCAACGGGCTCTAAAGAGTTATAATTTGTAAGATTATAAATTACCCCTAGGGGGTGTTATGTCAGCATATTTCATTCACTGATTGCTGATAAATTACGTACTTGTTTGGACTCAAAAGTCCGCACCTTACTGCCGACTATAGGTTGATTACAAACTCCTTGCGACTCAAGAACTGCGCAGTCCCCCGTACTACAAGAAATTCGTAACCTACCTTGCTCTTGTAGCGTGAGCTATGGTGTTTTTCACACCTTCGACAGATATCGGTGACTTGATAGAAGCTGAAGTGTTCTTGGATGTCCACGTCTTCCATAGTCTAAGAATATGCACACTGGTACACTATGTTCCACAAGATTTGTCTTTATTGTTCACAATCTTATCACTAAAGAAGCTGATCACACTTCTCTGTAAGTGTTTATTGTGTTTTGTGAGACACTTTGTTCACATTAACGCACAGATCGTTCTTTGTTGGTTATCCTGGCGTCAGTGTCACTCTCAGTAGAGTCAAAAGTAATCTGAAGACGCCACAGCGCCCCATGCCGTCACTCCCCTAGCACACAAAAAAAAGCTGACCTAGTACTTTTTGCTTCCTTGCCACTTCCTCGATGAAGCAAAGCAGAATGTTTGATTCTTGCTGTTTTAAGCATAGACAACAATGTCCACTATTTTTACCATGGTAATAAAGTGGGAGCAGGATTTACCTTAATTGTCCTGCTAAAGTAAGAGATGTACTGTCTCTTATTAAAATACACTCTGCAACACTGGACTGCAAGGAGCAGCGGTCACTTGACCACGTCGCATACTCGTACGGCATCTGTGATCAATTACTCACTGTAGCAGTAAACAAGATGCTTGCCCCTTCTGAGAGGGCTGGGCCCCTCAGGGCTGAAAGGGGCTGAAGGGGCTGAAGGGGGCTGATACCCCCCTCCTGGAGAAAATTTCTCCACACTGGGGGGCGGCGGAGGTTCGCTGCAGGTGAACTATTCATCACTTAACATTAATTTGATTTTCTCACTCGCCACCACTGCTGCTTGTCTTTTCTGAACAGCTTTAGTCTGTGTGGTTTTTGGAGAATCACTAATTTTGTTTTCAACACTGTGTAATTCTAACGGCACTAGTTTATTTATTGTCCGCTTATTCACTACATCTTTGCTTAGAACATCAACTATCCTGATGATTCCATTTGCATCAGGATATATGGTCACAATTTTTCCAAGTGGTCATTGGGACCTCGGACCATCATTGTCGATAATCACTATGTCACCAGGTCTTAAGGACTTATGATTTTCAGGAACACCAGCTCCATAGAAGTGTTCTCTCAATGAGGTGAGATAGTCTTCTCGCCAAATTTTCTCCCAACGTTCAATCACTTTATTAAGGTGTTTGAATTTACGTCTGAGTTGTTCAGGTTCGAAATAAGTAGGATCCTCTATGATTTCTTTATCATTCATGGGAGGAACAGGTTCGAGCCTTCTGCCATGGAGTAAATGAGATGGACTTAACACTTCTAAATTGTCTAGATCATCGGTAACATAAGTTAGAGGTCTGTTGGTGACTCTATTTTCTATTTCAGTCACAACTGTACGGAATTCTTCTAAGTCGATTCCTTGACGATGAAGAGTCTTCCTTAAACAACGTTTCACAATGCCGATCATCCTTTCATAAAATCCGCCGTGCCATGGAGATTTAGGAGGAATGTATCTCCAACGACAACTGCGTTGATTCAGCATCTGTTGTACTTCTGGTTGATCAAAGATCTTGCTTATATAAGCAGCACCAGCAACAAAGTTCGTTGCATTATCTGATATCATCAGTCTGGGACATGCCCTTCTGGCTGCAAACCTTCTGAATAATTTGATAAAGGTTTCAGCAGACATGTCAGTGGCTACTTCTAGATGTACTGCTCTAGTTGTGGCACAAGTGAACAAACAGATGTACACCTTGATGGGAACTTTGTCAACTGTTTTGGTTAAAATTATTGGTCCAGTGTAATCTACACCTGTCATCTCAAATGGAGTGATATGACAAACTCTTTCAGAGGGATATGGAGGTGGACCTGGATACTGACATACTCGCATATCATAGTGACGACAAGTAATACAGTCCTTTATTTGTTTTTTCACACTTTGTATACCTTGAGGTATCCAGTAGGATTGTCGTATATGACAAAGTGTGTCAGCTACCCCACCATGTAATACGTTACTGTGGGCGTTTTGCACAATCAGTTTTGTTAGCCAATGATTCTTGGGGATCAATATTGGATGTATGGCTTCTTTAGGTAGTGAAGAATTATGAATTCATCCTCGACATCTTATAATCTTTTCTGAGTCGAGATAAAGTCCTAAAGAATTAATCATAACAGGTTTCTTTGGGGACTTATTTTGTGTTTCTAGAAATTTATATTCTGCAGAGAAAACATCTTTCTGTATTAGTTTCATCCAGTATTTAATGGGTTCAAGATATTCATAATCAGGTTTTATTCCTTTAATGAATTTATGGACAAGAGCTGTAACTCTTAAGAGTTTACCCAAAGATGAGTATTTAGATCCATCAATGACTATTTCTGTTGTGTCTGCAGTATTTACACAACTTATTTCTGCTGTGTTCAAGCAGACTGTTTCTTCTGGCATAATGTGAGCTTTTTGCTGAGGCCAGTTATTTTCATTAGAGAGCCAGTTCGGTCCGTGGAGCCATAATTTATTATCCACAAATTTCTTGAGTGGGACACCACGTGACAACATGTCAGCTGGATTCTCTTGGGTAGAGACGTGGAGAAAGAGATAATCTCTCTGCATCTCTTTTATTTCTGCTACTCTGTTCTGTACATAGACCAGCTTACTCTTATTATTTCTTAACCACTGGAGAACTGCTTCATTATCACTCCAGATCACGGTTTTTTCAATAGCGAGATGATCAAGTACTTTGTTGAGATAGACAGCTAATTTTGTACCTACATAGAGTGCTGTCAGTTCCAATTGTGGTACTGTTCTGACCTTCAAGGGTGCTACCCTGGCCTTTGAAGTAATTAGTGTACTTCCTTCAGCATTACTCATGTAAGCTACAGCGCCATAACCTCTGGTTGACGCATCACAGAACACATGTAATGTGTACTTGTTTCCCTCTTGACCTATTTGTCTGGGAAGTTTAATTTGATGAAGTTGCTTAAACTCCCTGGATATTTCATCCCATGCTTGACTCATTTCTAGAGGCAAGTTCTCATCCCATCCAATTTTGAGCTTCTATGCATCTTGCATAAGCATTTTACCTTTTATGGTAATTGGTGAGACGAGTCCTAGAGGATCAAAACATTGTGATACCTTTGACAGTAAACTACGTTTAGTAAGTGTACTGCATGATTTATTGTTTATCTTTTTGAGACTCAAAGTGTTTTCCTGTGTATTCCAATTAAGTCCCAGCATATTGTTGCAATCAGGAATTTCAGCTTCAGCGAAATCTTCTTTGATAAGTTCCCTTAATTGCTTTGAATTTGTATTCCACATCCTTAGAGGCATATTTGCTTCTTTCATCTCCTTGTTAGCTTCTCTGTATAAGGATTTCAAATCTTATTCTTTATTCACAGTACCTTGAAGATTGTCCACATAGAAACTTTTCTTTAAGATTTCTTTGATGGAACTTTCAGATTTCTTCAAATGTGTATTTAGAGTAGCTTCTAATAAGAATGAAGAGGATGTTGCACCAAATAATACTGATTTGAGACGATAAGTTTTCACAGGACTTTGAGGATCATGTGGATTTTCAGGCCACAAGAATCGAGTATAATCTCTATCTATTTCTTGTAGTCCTACTCTTAAGAAAGCTTTGGAAATATCAGCCGTGTAGGCATATGGGTTTGTGCGAAATTTCATAAGCACGTCTCCAAGCTTCTCAGTTAGTGAGGGTCCGGTCATCAGACAGTCATTAAGACTTGCTACATCTTTATTTGCACGTGCGCTGCAATTATATACAACACGTAGTGGAGTGGTTTCAGAATCTTTTCTGACTCCATGGTGGGGGAGATAATGAGCTTCTGTCTTCATCTTATCTTCGACTATTTCCTCAATGAATTTATTGTCCAACTGTTCTTGTATGATATTATCATAGACAGTCAGTAGCTCTGGATTCTTCCTGAGCACATGTATTTGTGCTTTCATCTGTCCGAAAGCCATGCGATAATTGCTAGGCAGATGTGGTGGATTTAATTTCCATGGTAACCTAACCCAATACTGTCCATCTTTATATTTGACAGTGTCCAAATATTGGTTATAAGTCTGAGACTCTTGTGGGCTTGGTTTATTTACATCAATACCTATCGCATCTAAATCCCACAACTTATCAACTGGTTCATTCATTTCTTCCAGTAATGATAATTTTTGCTGTGGTACATGATCAGCGGTTATTCTTGTAACTAGTACATTTTCCACTGAATCAATATCAGCTTCTTTCCCACTTTGAGAGGGAATGGGACCACATATCATGTGGCCTCCTGCTGTTTTCAGCAAGTGAACATCATGTTTACTTACTATATTTTGCACAAAACAGTGATAATAATCACTTCCAATGATTAAATCAATTGGACTAATTGTGTCCGTCTGTATGTCAGGACAGGCTAACTTGACCTTAGCTGCTTTCAGTGCTGCAACTGTTTCTTTTAATCCCTGGATCTGCACAGAGTTAGGCAAATCATCTACTACCACAGCTTCTACTGTCTTTTTCCTGTTTCCTAGACCAACAGTGATTCTGGCTAGGTCATATGTCTGTTTACCAGAATTGTGGAAAAAAACAGCTATATCTAACTGTATTTTGGCATAGGGTTGTTTATTCAGTTTCTGCAACACTGATCTTATGAAGGACCTTTGTGAGCCTTGATCAAATAATGTTAGCACATTGGTTGTGTGTAATTTATTAGATAACTCAATTCGAGCTATCGGGAGAGCAGTTGCTTTAAACTTATCTCTCACATTTAATGCTGTTGCTTGTTGACTTCCTGATTCTGTGGAAGTCTTCTGCTGTTCAGCAAAAGTATTTGGGCATAATGCTGTATGATGCATACCCTTGCATTTAAAACACTTCTTCAGTGAGCATTTTCCTCTCATGTGTTCACCTAAACACTTGATGCACCTTTTCAGCTGATGAGCACGTTGTTTACGTGCCTCCATTGATGTGTATTGAATACAAAACTGTGCCCAATGTGTTCCATCACAAAGTACACATTTTGGAGTACGTTTATGTGTGACAGTTTGTTTACTGTCTGTTGTATTCACAGCTTGATAAATGCCTATATGGGATTTCCCATTCAGTGGTTTAGTGGGAGTAGGTATACTCTTTTTATACTGAGTTGAAGGTTTATTATCCACTGGATTTGTGGATTTTTCATCTTGTCTCGTTGCTTGCATGCATGAAACTATTGTTTGTAAACCATTGCTAATTTCCTCACAAGTGAAATTGCGTTTATTGAACATAATATTTAATCGTTCAATAGTTTGTGGTGACAACTTATCTTCTACAATACCACTGATAAACCAATCACATTGTCTTAGGTCATTTTTAGCACCTAAAGATCTGAGACTATTGTCTAATGTGATTCTAAATGCCTGTAAGTCTGAAAAACAATGTTTGGGTGGCTTCAAGCTTGATATTAAGACTGCATGTCTAACTCTGGCCTTGTCAGCATCAAAGTAATTGTCTGCTAAGACACGTAAGGCTATTTGATAATTGCCTTTAACCACCGGAAATGACTTAATCAGTTCATAGGGTTCTCCCTTCACAAGACATTTAAGGTAATTGAACTTAGCAATCTCATCTATGTCAGTTCGTGAATTTACTATGGATTGAAAACCACTAATGAATTCTTCATAATTATGACCTTGGAAAATAGGTAATGACAATGTAGGTAAGCTTGGTAATGGGGCACTTGTTGTTACAGGTGTAACAGGTGTTTGACCACTAGTTACAGTAGGTCTCTGTGACAGAGTTTTGCGGCAGATAGCCTGTACTCCTGTCCACCTTAATTTTTGATTACTAAAAGTATCCAAAACATTTTGAATTTCATCCTCAGATGGATCTGATTCAAGAAAATTATTTTCATAATGTGTATAGTCTGAATTAATTATTTTCAGACGTTGTGTAAATAATTTAAATTTGACCTCAAGATCATCAAAATCTATGTTTGTATCTTGAGTTAATCCTATACAGACTGAAATTAGATTTTCTAATTGTGTAATCTTAGTCTGTAAAGACTGAAACTGAGTTTTCAAACAAGCCATTTTAATGGTATACTGAAAATTCTAGCACCACACTTAGAGTGTTTAAAAACGCTGTACTGCTATAAACAGCTGAGTTTTTGTTATGCTTAAGTCAGCAATAATCAGTCAGACACTACTGACCTACTAAGCATAACCTCAGGGTCAATGACCATGAAGGGTACAGAGTACATATGGCTGGTGTTTATGGCTTGAGTTTGCTGTGTCAGCCTGACCACGATGATTAATCGTAAATAACGATGTTATACACTTCATTCACTATACACTATAAATGTCACTGTATAACTGTAAATCACACGTGAATATTACTTACACATATATAAATGTCACTGTTAATATATTTGAAAGCTTACACTTTATATATAAGTTCCTTTAATATAACAGGTAGATCTATAAGAAACAAACTTTAACACAATCTTGTCTCTTAATTTAGGTCTATAAACATTATAAACACTATGTGTATATACACTCAGACAAACCGAACATCACTTGGGTTGTTGTCTTAATCAGCACTTCTTCGAGCTTGGAGCAGTGGATGCAGGGTGCCATCCCCGTTTTCTTGTTGGGTGAGTCACCCAGCTCCCGTTTTCTTTGGGTGAATGCTGGGTGAGCGCCCGTTTTCTTTTGGCTGCCCATTCTCTGTGATTGAGTCTGGAGGGACTCATTTATACTGATTTAACTTGTAAAACACTAGTTTTACAGCGTTTTTCGAAGGACCTTGGTCGCGCTCGAACCGGATAGTGAACAAGACGCTTGCCCCTTCTGAGAGGGCTGGGCCCCTCAGGGCTGAAAGGGGCTGAAGGGGCTGAAGGGGACTGATACCCCCCTCCTGGAGAAAATTTCTCCACACACTCTCTCTCTCTCTCTCTCTCTCTCTCTCTCCCTCTCTTTCTCTATCTTTTTCTATATACACAAACACACAGTATATATATATATATATATATATATATATATATATATATATATATATATATATATATATATATATATATATATATATATATATATATATATATGTCGTGCCGAATATGTAAAACTGGTCAATTAGCAAGAACTCATTTAAAATTAAGTTCTTTCTGAAATTTTCTTTTATACGTTTAAAGATATATTTTTTTCATTAATGTTAATGTAAAAATTTTTAATTTTGCATCAAAAGAATCTTAGAAAACTTACCTAACCTTATTATAAGAAGAACAATTTATTTTAGCCTAACCCAACTAAATATATCTTAGATTTGTTTACAATAATTTAATACTAAACAAACACAATCAAATATATTTTTTTCGTTAGGTTCAGAATGATTTTGGCGAAATTATTGCATACACAAATTTTCACTTGTCCTATATGGCAAGATGAGCGTTCGTATTTAAGCCAAGATCGCAAGTTCTGCCTATTCGGCACGACATATATATATATATATATATATATATATATATATATATATATATATATATATATATATATATATATATATATATATATATATATATATATATATATATATATATATATATATATATATATATATATATATATATATATATATATATATATATATTTATTTATATATATAATACAAACACATGCACGTTAGTTACAACGTGCATGTGTTTGTATTATATATATATATATATATATATATATATATATATATATATATATATATATATATATATATATATATATATATATATATATATATATATATATATATATATATATACAAACACATGCACGTTGTAACTAACACACAAAACACAGAATCTTACAAAAACATTAGCTTTACAAATTCCAAACATTTCTCCAAGAAAGTACACAAATCCCTAAGCAATTTCGCCTTCAATATGTTTTTCGTATTTGCAGGGAAAACACCTTAATTAAACAGCTTAAAAAGAGACGTGATGGAGTGTGAGAAGTTGAGATTTACCTCTCGTAATCTGGGACCTTCAAGACGGAAATTTTAAATGCTTTCACTGGCAGGTTATTAAACTATTGAAGGAGGTGAAGGACGTGTGAGATCCTTGATTAGTTAGTTCACACCTTGGATAAAAACATTAGCTCCGTAAGAATGAAATATTGACGCGGTATCCTATGATTGATGAAGCAAAATACCGACAAGTTGATGAATAAAGCATGTGCAAAACATGAATCATCTTTATTTCCGAAACGTTTCGTCTGTACACTAAACTTAAGTGAGTAAAGGCGATTATAACAACACTAAAGGCTGGAGAATTAGTGGTTTTGAGATGATGAGTTCCTCAAGCCAGGACTATGCTACTGGGCCATGCCAGGCACGTCCTTCTCAAATACAGGTGAGAGTAATGAATAAACAGACAAGAGAAACTATGAATCAGCCAACAGTGAAGAGAAAGATACTTTTATATCAAACCTTTAGCGGCAGAACGTTTCACTCTTTGCAATGCTTTTTGAAGCATTCATAAATCTCTATCCAGCGCAGAAACGTTGTATATAAATCATTCTGGCCTTTTGATGACAGACATCATTTCACTATTGTAAAGGCAGTCAAATGGGAGACTGATGAAGCCACCTTATACAGTGACATTCTGACATAGTTACTCCTACAGCCCTTAGAAGCTGATTCTTTTCTGTTTGCGCCTAGATTTTTTTTATCTCCTTTATCCTATATGTCTTCACATTGAGGTATGTCATAACTAAGTATATTTTTTATAAAAATAATCACAACATATCCTAACTAAGAAACTTGTCGCAAACCCTTCGCGAGAAATCTACACTGGATTTTGAGGGAGTTGAGAGAATGGATCGATACAATGGACGCTTTTCTCAGCATCGCCGATGTTTACCTCAGAGCATCCAGGAAGGGACTGGGGGGGAGGGGAACCAAGCCATACGTTCCTGGGAACCACTTACGTTCCACCTGCTCGGGGTGCGCTACGTTCTCTCGCCTCTCTGGTATAACTAATGACCTGATTCAACTCGCGTCAAAAGAGTTTCACCATGCAACACTGCAATATTTTTGTTGCAGAGATGTGAAGCTACGAGGAAATGATTTTAGTATAACGTGACATTCTACATCTCATTGCAATTATTATTACTACGTGCAATGGGGAGCGCTAAAGCCGCAAGGGGCCATACAACTCGAATTCCTTGGAAAAGAGCCCTTCAGCTTCAGAGGATCCCTATTGGTAATTAGCTGAGGTACCAAGCTGAGACACGGAGCTGAAGTACCAAGCTGAGGTACCAAGCTGAGATACCGAGCTGAGGTACCAAGCTGAGGCACCGATCTGAGGTACCAAGCTGAGGTACCAAGCTGAGATACCAAGCTGAGGTGCCAAGCCGAGGTACCAAGCTGAGGTATCAAGTTGAGGCACAAAGCTGAGGTACCGAGCAGAGGTACCAAGCTGAGGTACCGAGCTGAGGTACTAAGCTGAGGTACCGAGCTGAGGTACCGAGCTGAGGTACCAAGTTGAGGTACCAAGCTGAGGTACCGAGCTGAGGTACCAAGCTGAGGTACCGAGCTGAGGTATCGAACTGAGATACCGAGCTGAGGTACTAAGCTGAGGTACCAAGCTGACGTACCAAGCTAAGGTACCGAGCTGAGGTACCGAGCTGAGGTACCAAGCTGAGGTACCAAGTTGATGTACCAAGTTGAGGCGCCGAGCTGAGGTACCAAGTTGAGGTACCAAGCTGAGGTACCAAGCTGAGGTACTGAGCTGAGGTACCAAGCTGAGGTACCAAGCAGAGGTACCGAGTTGAGGTACTAAGCTGAGGTACCAAGCTGAGGTACAAAGCTGAGGTACCAAGCTGAGGTACCAAGCTAAGGTACCAAGCTGAGGTACCGAGCTGAGGTATCAAGCTGAGGTACTGAGCTGAGGTACCGAACTGAGGTACCAAGCTCTGAGGTACCGAACTGAGGTATCAAGCTGAGGTACCAAGCTGAGGTACCGAACTGAGGTACCAAGCTGAGGTACCAAGCTGAGGTACCAAGCTGAGGTACCGAGTTGAGGTACTAAGCTGAGGTACCAAGCTGAGGTACAAAGCTGAGGTACCAAGCTGAGGTACCAAGCTAAGGTACCAAGCTGAGGTACCGAGCTGAGGTATCAAGCTGAGGTACTGAGCTGAGGTACCGAACTGAGGAACCAAGCTCTGAGGTACCGAGCTGAGGTACCAAGCTGAGGTACTGAGCTGAGGTACCAAGCTGAGGTACCAAGCTGAGGCACCAAGCTGAGGTACCGAACTGAATTTCCAAGTTGAGGTACCAAGCTGAGGTACCGAGCTGAGGTACTAAGCTGAGGTACCAAGCTGAGGTACCAAGCTGAGGCACCAAGCTGAGGTACCGAACTGAATTTCCAATTTGAGGTACCAAGCTGAGGTAACCGAGCTGAGGTACTAAGCTGAGGTACCAAGCTGAGGTACCAAGCTGAGGTACCGAACTGAGGTACCAAGCTGTGGTACCAAGCTGAGGCACCAAGCTGAGGTACCGAACTGAGGTATCAAGCTGAGGTACCAAGCTGAGGTACCGAACTGAGGTATCAAGCTGAGGTACCAAGCTGAGGTACCGAACTGAGGTACCAAGCTGAGGTACCAAGCTGAGGTACTTTACGAAGACAGAGCAAGTCAGTATTTGTACAACATTGTCCTACACACGTAAACTTCTTCACGTTTAAACTTTTCCTCACGTTTAAAATATTCCTCACGGGGAAACTTTTTTCCTCACGTGTAAACTTTTTCATGCCATTTGTTGACCTAAAGTTCTCGTGTGAGGGAACTTTTCTCTTAATAAAATGTTGCTTTTCTGTACAACTTTTATTCTTTCTTCACCTTGGAAATTATTTTAGAAGTATCTTATTACTGAGACAGTTTTGAGACAGCCTTTATTCGACTGAAGAAATCTGCAGTGTAGACGAAACTTGGTACCTTAGCGCGGTACCTCAGCTTGGTGCCTCAGCTTGGTGCCTCAGCTTGGTACCTCAGCTCGGTACTTCAGCTCGGTACCTCAGCTTGGTGCCTCATCTTGGTGCCTCACCCTGGTACCTCAGCTTGGTGCCTCAGCTTGGTACCTCAGCTCGGTGCCTCAGCTTGGTACCTCAGCTCGGTGCCTCAGCTTGGTGCCTCAGCTTGGTACCTCAGCTCGGTGCCTCAGCTTGGTGCCTCAGCTTGGTACCTCAGCTCGGTACCTCAGCTTGGTGCCTCAGCTTGGTACCTCAGCTCGGTACTTCAGCTCGGTACCTCAGCTTGGTGCCTCATCTTGGTGCCTCACCCTGGTTACCTGGAGGTTACCTGGAGGTTATTCCGGGGATCAACGCCCCCGCGGCCCGGTCCATGACCAGGCCTCCCGATGGATCAGGGCCTGATCAACTAGGCTGTTACTGCTGGCCGCACGCAGTCCGACGTACGAGCCACAGCCCGGCTGATCCGGCACCGACTTTAGGTATCTGTCCAGCTCTCTCTTGAAGGCAGCCAGGGGTTTATTGGCAATTCCCCTAATGCTTGATGGGAGGCCGTTGAACAGTTTTGGGCCCCGGACACTTATGGTGTTTTCTCTTAGTGTACCAATGGCGCCCCTACTTTTTTATTGGCGGCATTTTGCATCGCCTGCCCAGTCTTTTACTTTCGTAGGGAGTGATTTCTGTGTGCAGATTTGGGACCATTCCTTCCAAGATTTTCCAAGTGTAGATTATGATATATCTCTCCCTCCTGCGTTCCAACGAGTACAAGTCAAGTGCTTCCAAGCGTTCCAAGTAGTTAAGGTGCTTGACAGAACTTATACGTGCAGTAAAGGATCTCTGTACACTCTCTATATCTGCGATTTCACCTGCTTTGTATGGAGATGTTAATGTACAGCAGTATTCCAGCCTAGAGAGAACAAGTGATTTGAAAAGGATCATCATGGGCTTGGCATCTCTCGTTTTGAGGCTTGGTGCCTCAGCTTGGTACCTCAGTTCGGTACCTCAGCTTGGTGCCTCAGCTCGGTACCTCAGCTCGGTACCTCAGCTTGGTGCCTCATCTTGGTGCCTCACTCACCCTGGTACCTCAGCTTGGTTCCTCAGCTTGGTGCCTCAGCCTGGTACCTAAACTTGGTTCATCAGCTCGGTACCTCACCTCGGTACCTCAACTTGGTACCACAGCTCTGTACCTCAGCTTGGTACCTCAGCTTGGTACTTCAGCTCGGTACCTCAGCTTGGCACCTCAGCTCGGTACCTCAGCTCTGTACCTTAGCTTGGTACCACAGCTCTGTACCTCAGCTTGGTACCTCAGCTTGGTACCTCAGCTTGGTACCTCAGCTCAGTACGTCAGCTTGATACCTCAGCTCGATACCTCATCTTGGTACCACAGCTCTATACCTCAGTTTGGTACTTCAGCTTGGTACCTCAGCTTGGTACTTCAGCTTGGCGCCTCAGCTCGGTACCTCAGCTTGGTACTTCAGCTTGGTACCTCAGCTTGGTACTTCAGCTTGGTACCTCAGCTCGGCACCTCAGCTTGGTACCTCAGCTTGGTACCTCAGCTTGGTACCGCAGCTTGGTACCTCAGCTCTGTACCTCAGCTTGGTACCTCAGCTCGGTACCTCAGCGCGATACCTCATCTTTGTACTTCAGCTTGGTACCTCAGCTTGATACTTCAGCTTGGTACCTCAGCTCGGTACCTCAACTCGGTACCTCTGCTTGGTATTTCATCTTGGTACCTCAGCTTGGTACTTCAGCTTGGTATCTCAGCTCGGTACCTCATCTTGGTACTTCAGCTTGGTACTTCAGCTTGGTACCTCAGCTTGGTACTTCAGCTTGGTATCTCAACTCGGTACCTCAGCTTGGTACCTCAGCTTGGTACTTCAGCTTGGTATCTCAGATCGGTACCTCAGCTTGGTACTTCAGCTTGGTACTTCAGCTTGGTACCTCAGCTTGGTACCTCAGCTTGGTACCTCAGCTCGGTACCTCAGCTCGGTACCTCAGCTTATTCATCACAATACATTCCATTGCCACAACATTATTTATCATATAAAATCAGCTTCAACATTGGAGAATTAAGTTACAATACCATGGTTACAACTATGCACAGGTAACCCACACACTGGAAAGCAAACTCTTAGACGACATTTCGACCCGTCATGAACCATTGTCGAGAGATCTAATGATGGTACAGGACTGGCCGAAATATTATCTAGCAAGTTTTCTAGATTGAGTTGGGATATGTGGGAACTGATATAACAGTAATGAGTCTCCAGGATTTTAGCTTGTGTCTTCCATATTAATAATTATTCTTATTATTATCATCATTTATTTTTATATTAAATATTCGTTAAATCTGCATGAGTTATTCAGCTGTATCTTGCCTAACACTAAGACCAGCACCATTACGTTTTGGGAACACCACTAAGGCAGTAGTGGTTAGCAGTTCTTCTATTGTCGTCCCATTACTTAGAAATACACACACACACACACACGCACACACACACACACACACACACACACACACACACACACACACACACACACACACACAGAAGACAGAGAACTCAGTAAAATAAAGAAATCAGCCGAAGAGCCAGAAACGAATATGCACAGATAAGAAGGGATGCTCAGAGACAATATGAAAATGACATAGCATCAAAAGACTGACCCGAAGCTGTTGTACAGCCACATCAGGAGGAAAACAACAGTCAAGGACCAGGTAATCAGACTGAGGAAGGGTGATGGGGAATTCACAAGAAACGACCAAGAGGTATGTCAGGAGCTCAACACAAGATTTAAAGAGGTATATACAGTGGAAACCAGTAGGACTCCAGGAAATCAGAACAGGGGGGCACACCAGCAAGTGCTGGATGAGGTACATATAACCAAGGAGGAGGTGAAGAAGCTGCTATGCGAACTTGACACCTCAAAGGCGGTGGGATAAGACAACATCTCTCCATGGGTCCTTAAAGAGGGAGCAGAGATATTGTGTGAGCCATTAACAAAGATCTTCAACACATCATTTGAAACTGGGCAACTCCCTGAGGTATGGAAAATGGCAAATGTAGTCCCAATTTTTAAAAAGGGAGACAGACATGAGGCACTAAACTACAGACCTGTATCACTAACGTGTATAGTATGCAAGGTCATGGAGAAGATCATCAGGAGGAGAGTGGTGGGGCACCTGGAAAGAAACAAGTGTATAATTGACAACCAGCACGGTTTCAGGGAAGGAAAATCCTGTGTCACAAACCTACTAGAGTTTTATGACAAGGTGACAGAAGTAAGACAAGAGAGAGAGGGGTGGATCGACTGCATATTTTTGGACTGCAAGAAGGCCTTCGACACAGTTCCTCACAAGAGGTTACTGCAAAAGCTAGAGGATCAGGCACACATAACAGGAAAGGCACTGCAATGGATCAGAGAATATCTGACAGGGAGGCAACAACGAGTCACGGTACGCGACGAGGTGTCAGAGTGGGCGCCTGTGACAAGCGGGGTTCCACAGGGGTCAGTCCTAGGACCTGTGCTGTTCTTGGTATATGTGAACGACATAACGGAAGGGATAGACTCAGAAGTGTCCTTGTTTGCAGATGATGCGAAGTTAATGAGAAGAATCAAATCGGATGAGGATCAGGCAGGACTACAAAGAGACCTGGACAGGCTACAAGCCTGGTCCAGCAACTGGCTCCTTGAATTTAACCCTGCCAAATGCAAAGTCATGAAGATTGGGGAAGGGCAAAGAAGACCGCAGACACAATATAGTTTAGATGGCCAAAGACTGCAAACCTCACTCAAGGAAAAAGATCTGGGGGTGAGTATAACACCGAGCATATCTCCTGAGGCGCACATCAATCAGATAACTGCTGCAGCATACGGGCGCCTGGCAAACCTACGGATAGCGTTCCGATACCTCAGTAAGGATTCGTTTAAGACTCTGTATACCATTTACGTCAGGCCCATACTGGAGTATGCAGCACCAGTTTGGAATCCACACCTAGTCAAGCACGTCAAGAAATTAGAGAAAGTGCAAAGGTTTGCAACAAGACTAGTCCCAGAGCTACGGGGATTGTCCTACGAAGAAAGGTTGAGGGAAATCGGCCTGACGACACTGGAGGCCAGGAGGGTCAGGGGAGACATGATAACGACATATAAAATACTGCGCGGAATAGACAAGGTGGACAAAGACGGGATGTTCCAGAGAAGGGACACAGACACAAGAGGTCACAATTGGAAGTTGAAGACTCAGATGAATCAAAGGAATGTTAGGAAGTATTTCTTCAGTCATAGAGTAGTCAGGCCGTGGAATAGCCTAGAAAGTGACGTAGTGGAGGGGGGAACCATACATAGTTTTAAGGCGAGGTATGATAAAGATCATGGAGCAGGGAGAGAGAGGACCTAGTAGCAATCAGTGAAGAGGCGGGGCCAGGAGCTGTGACTCGACCCATGCAACCACAAATATGTGAGTACAAATAGGTGAGTACACACACACACCAACATTACTAATGTTTTATGTATGCTAGACTCAGGGTCAAAGGGGAGCACCTTATTCATTGAAGCTCTTCATCCTTCATTTGTGTTATGGTAACCTATATATTTATATATATATATATATATATATATATATATATATATATATATATATATATATATATATATATATATATATATATATATATATATATATATATATATATATATATATATCCGGAAAAATTATAATAAACATTAACTGGAGTGACTACCTCAGAGTCAAAATTCATTAGGCCGTCGCTCCACTGACAACGAGATACAAAAAAAAAAAAGCAAAAAAAAAAAAAAAAAAAAAGGAAGAAAAGACGGCACAGAAGCTCCCCCCAAAATAATAATAAACCTCGAAAATGGTAGCTAAGAGCCAACATTAAGATAGTTTAGGAAGGGAGGGTAATTAAGTCCCTTATTGAGTAGTTAGGTAAGAGTTAAGGCAGTTAGAGCAGAGCTGTAACAAGGATGACGGGGTTAAACGGGATAGATGGGATAGCTGGGATAGACGGGATAGATGGGGATAAAAGAAGCTGGTTAAAGTGAAGAAGGGATAAGGATGGAAGAGAATGTTCATGAGAGATAGATAACGATGAGGACCAGTATAAAGAGAAGCTGTGAAGGAGAGGAGCAGCAGAGAGACAAATTTAAAGATAGGAAGAGTAACAAGAGGGAGAGAATTAGAAAAAAAATGAAAAAAAAATAGATGAGGAGTGAGAGAAATAATTAAGATAGAAAATTAAGCAAAGAGTATCAAGGAATTAAGAGAAAAGAAAAGAAATGAGAGAGTAAGAGAGTGGGGAAGAGAAGGTGAAAGAGACGTACGAGAAGGAGTAGGAGGAATAAGAATGAGAAGATGAAAGACGAAAGGAAGAAGAGAATTAAGAAAAAAAGGAGGACGGGAAGGGGATGGGAGCGAAGGGGAAGTGGAGATGGAAGAGGAAGAGGAGGAGGAGTAGGAGGAGAAGGAGAAAGAAGAATGAGCAGAAGAAAAATAAATCTGCATAATGCTCATCCAGGTAGGATATTTTACGTGGAATTTCAAAAATTATTTAAAAACATTAAACCTAACTCTCAAGGCTCAGCCCGACCAACATGAAGAACTTTCTCATGAAACTCACAAAAAAACTTTAAATGAACTAAAAGGAACTTTTAGCAAAGCTCACAGAAAGTTAGACAACAAATCGCATCAACTTAAATCACTTGCAAAAACCTAGCAACTAAAACACACACAAAAAATCTATAATTCTTGCGAGTGTTTACAAAATCACAGCTGAGTTAAACGCGGCCATGTGTCCCACAATGTCACCTGTCCCACACTGTCACCTGTCCCACACTGTCACCTGTCCCACACTGTCACCTGTCACACACTGTCACCTGTCCCACACTGTCACCTGTCACAGACTGTCCCCTGTCCCACACTGTCACCTGTCCCACACTGTCACCTGTCCCACACTGTCACCTGTCCCACACTGTCACCTGTCACACACTGTCACCTGTCCCACACTGTCACCTGTCCCACACTGTCACCTGTCCCACACTGTCACCTGTCCCACACTGTCACTTGCCCCACACTGTCACCTGTCACACACTGTCACCTGTCCCACACTGTCACCTGTCACACACGGTCACCTGTCACACATTATCACCTGTCCCACACTGTCACCTGTCCCACATTATCACCTGTCCCACACTGCCACCTGTCTCACACTGTTACCTGTCCCACACGATCACCTGTCGCACACTGTCACCTGTCCTACACTGCCACCTGTCCCACACTGCCACCTGTCCCACACTGCCACCTGTCCCACACTGCCACCTGTCCCACACTGCCACCTGTCCCACTCTGCCACCTGTCCCACACTGCCACCTGTCCCACACTGCCACCTATCATACACTGTCACCTGTCCCACACTGCCACCTGTCCCACACTGCCACCTGTCCCACACTGCCACCTGTTACACACTGTCACCTGTCCCACGCTGCCACCTGTCCCACTCTGCCACCTGTCCCACACTGCCACCTGTCCCACACTGCCACATATCATACACTGTCACCTGTCCCACACTGCCACCTGTCCCACACTGCCACCTGCCCCACACTGCCACCTGTTACACACTGTCACCTGTCCCACACTGCCACCTGTCCCACACTACCACCTGTCCCACACTGCCACCTGTCTCACACTGCGACCTGTCCCACACTGCCACCTGTCACACACTGCCACCTGTCCCACACTGCCACCTGTCTCACACTGTCACCTGTCCCACACTGCCACCTGTTCCACACTGCCACTTGTCCCACACTGCCACCTGTCCCACACTACCACCTGTCCCACACTGCCACCTGTCTCACACTGCCACCTGTCCCACACTGCCACCTGTCCCACACTGCCACCTGTTCCACACTGCCACCTGTCCCACACTGCCACCTGTCCCACACTGCCACCTGTCCCACACTGCCACCTGACATACACTGCCACCTGTCCCACACTGCCACCTGTCCCACACTGCCACTTGTCCCACACTGCCACCTGTCCTACACTGCCACCTATCATACACTGTCACCTGTCCCACACTGCCACCTGTCCCACACTGCCACCTGTCCCACTCTGCCACCTGTCCCACACTGCCACCTGTCCCACACTGCCACCTGTCATACACTGTCACCTGTCCCACACTGCCACCTGTCCCACACTGCCACCTGCCCCACACTGCCACCTGTTACACACTGTCACCTGTCCCACACTGCCACCTGTCCCACACTACCACCTCTCCTACACTGCCACCTGTCTCACACTGCCACCTGTCCCACACTGCCACCTGTCACACACTGCCACCTGTCCCACACTGCCACCTGTCTCACACTGTCACCTGTCCCACACTGCCACCTGTCCCACACTGCCACCTGTCTCACACTGTCACCTGTCCCACACTGCCACCTGTTCCACACTGCCACCTGTCCCACACTGCCACCTGTCCCACACTGCCACCTGTCCCACACTGCCACCTGACATACACTGCCACCTGTCCCACACTGCCACCTGTCCCACACTGCCACTTGTCCCACACTGCCACCTGTCCCACACTGCCACCTGTCCCACACTGCCACCTATCATACACTGTCACCTGTCCCACACTGCCACCTGTCTCACACTGCCACCTGTCCCACACTGCCACCTGTCCCACACTGCCACCTGTCCCACACTGCCACCTGTCCCACACTGCCACCTGTCCCACACTGCCACCTGTCCCACACTGCCACCTGTCCCACACTGCCACCTGTCCCACACTGCCACCTGTCCCACACTGCCACCTGACATGCACTGCCACCTGTCCCACACTGCCACTTGTCGCACTCTGCCACCTGTCCCACACTGCCACCTGTCCCACACTGCCACCTATCATACACTGTCACCTGTCCCACACTGCCACCTGTCCCACACTGCCACTTGTCCCACTCTGCCACCTGTCCCACACTGCCACCTGTCCCACACTGCCACCTGTCATACACTGTCACCTGTCCCACACTGCCACCTGTCCCACACTGCCACCTGCCCCACACTGCCACCTGTTACACACTGTCACCTGTCCCACACTGCCACCTGTCCCACACTACCACCTGTCCCACACTGCCACCTGTCTCACACTGCCACCTGTCCCACACTGCCACCTGTCACACACTGCCACCTGTCCCACACTGCCACCTGTCTCACACTGTCACCTGTCCCACACTGCCACCTGTCCCACACTGCCACCTGTCTCACACTGTCACCTGTCCCACTCTGCCACCTGTTCCACACTGTCACCTGTCCCACACTGCCACCTGTCCCACACTGCCACCTGTCCCACACTGCCACCTGACATACACTGCTACTTGTCCCACACTGCAACCTGTCCCACACTGCCACCTGTCCCACACTGCCACCTATCATACACTGTCACCTGTCCCACACTGCCACCTGTCTCACACTGCCACCTGTCCCACACTGCCACCTGTCCCACACTGCCACCTGTCCCACACTGCCACCTGTCCCACACTGCCACCTGTCCCACACTGCCACCTGTCCCACACTGCCACCTGTCCCACACTGCCACCTGTCCCACACTGCCACCTGACATGCACTGCCACCTGTCCCACACTGCCACTTGTCGCACTCTGCCACCTGTCCCACACTGCCACCTGTTACACACTGCCACCTGTCCCACACTTCCACCTGTCCCACACTGCCACCTGTCCCACACTGCCACCTGACATGCACTGCCACCTGTCCCACACTGCCACTTGTCGCACTCTGCCACCTGTCCCACACTGCCACCTGTCCCACACTGCCACCTATCATACACTGTCACCTGTCCCACACTGCCACCTGTCCCACACTGCCACCTGTCCCACACTGCCACCTGTCCCACACTGCCACCTGCCCCATACTGCCACCTGTCCCACACTGCCACCTGACATATACTGCCACCTGTCTTACACTGCCACCTGTCCCACAATGCCACTTGTCCCACACTGCCACCTCTCCCACAATGCCACCTGTCCCACAATGCCACCTGTCCCACACTGCCACTTGTCATACACTGTCACCTGTCCCACACTGCAACCTGTCCCACACTGCAACCTGTCATACACTGCCACCTATCCCACACGATCACCTGTCCCACACTGCCACCTGTCCTACACGATCACCTGTCCCACACTGCCACCTGTCCCACACTGCCACATGTCCCACACTGTCACCTGTCCCACACTGCCACCTGTCCCACACTGCCACCTGTCCCACACTGCCACCTGTCCCACACTGTTACCTGTTCCACACTGTCACCTGTCCCACACGATCACCTGTCCCACACTTTATTATAAGTAAGCTTACCAATCGTTACGTTTGGACCGGAACTCTTCCGGTTTGAAAGTCCTGTCCAGAAGTCCACGTCAGCTTCTCATTGCGCCCCGGGCAGTAACACCGCAACAATAAAAACAAAAGAAAAACAGAGAAATATGAAAACTAAACATGAAATTTCAAGAAATTTTCCCCACTGCACATGTCAGCGATTGTACTGCGAAATAAACATTGATTTAAGCTGCAGCGAGTTTTATGAGAGAGAAAAAAAATACCTAGCCATTAATAAGGAAAATTCGTTATAGTTAAATCCAAAAAGTGATTCTATGCTTTACGATTTTTGTTCTTTTTTGTCATTCTGTTGCTCTTAATTAAGAAATTGGCACATTTTAGCCATTATTTCTTTGTATTAAAGAAAAAACTACTTTAAACTTGCGTTTTTTTCTTCAAAACGTTAAAAATGACCCGATTTGAGCCAAAGAAATTCTCTTCAGCGGCATTATTATGAAGTGGGTAAAAGGAATCGCAGGATATTGTAGGTTAGGTAAGGGTTGTCAGGAAGCAGGACAAGTGCTTCCTAACGCGGGTTTTTAGTCACTCGATAACCCGTTGCTAGAGATTTGGTCATCTGACCGAGGCCTTCTGATGGCTTACCGGTCCACCCCTTTAAAAATTAAGGTCAGCCCAGCCTATTGTCAATGCACGCAAAAGGCAAAGGAGAATAGGTCTGCGTGCGGCACAAGTTTCCGGTGTATATGGACAAATTCGCACTTACAGTGTTTCACATTATAGATCTTCCTCCTTCTGATAAGACAATTTATTATTATTATTATTATTATTATTATTATTATTATTATTATTATTATTATTATTATTATTATTATTATTATTATTAGTGTTATTATTATTGTTATTACTATTATTATTATTATTATTATTATTATTGGGAAGCGCTAACCCGTAGGGATTATACAGCGCGTGTGGGGGGTATGGAAGCAATTTAGGTTCACTTCAGTGAATTAAAGCATAAATCCAATTCCCTAGATCAAGAGCCCCTCACCAGCATCAATGAATCTTCCTTGAGGGGCATCCATCCAACATAAAAATAAAATCGGGCACATAAGGCGCACTCAGGATATTTTACGTGGGAAAAAATAAAAAAAAATAGTGTGTTTGACCCCTATACCGTCCATTAACAATATCAACATTTTTCTAGGTAAGATAGACCAGTGTTGAAACTACCAGCAGAGGCTTTCTTAGGTTATCACTCAGAAAGGAAAATCAGGAATGGTAACTATATATCTTTGAGTGAAGGAGACTTGCACTTGCTAATAACTACATGAACCACATGTTGACTTCAGTACACTAGCCTGGTAAATTTGACGCCAGTCAGATGAGGTGTTCTCGAGTTATAAACGAGAAAATAATTACAGTAAGAGGGGGGAAAATAAAAGCAATGATCTAACGGTGCCTCTCGAGGATAATCCAGTAATTAAGAGATGGAAAATGTTGACTTACTCAGTGTTTTAATGCTTTCAAATAGATGTGTTTCTGTCGTTACGCGTATCCAAACACCCTCTTCCTCGACCCACGATTGACATTCAGTAGCTGTACCTCAAAAACCTCAAGTGGCTGCGGAGCTGCATCTCAACTTCCTCAGGAGACAGACATTGACACACACAGACAAGTAGTTCCAAGGAACCCCATTTAGTGTACGACGTTCCATTAATATGGGCGAAAAAGCGTAAGTTTTCCTTAATAAACGTGTCAATAGAATTACTCAGAAGACCTTCGGTGCTGTATTTCTGAGGATCATCTGAATCCTAACGTCATCACACTTCTGAGAAGACAGCCACTGAATGAAGGATGGTGAAAGTTTTACCTTCCTTATATTTGCAGGTCACCTTATCTCGGTGGGAGACGGCCGGGGTTTAAACGAAACTAGAAGCTATATCTAAACATCTCCAAGAGGTCCCTGAGGTTTAGAATACATTCGAGAGGCACAGGAGCTTCAGCTCATCACAAACAAGAAGCCTAACACCAGTGGAACAACATGATGCTATGGTTAGGATATAGAAGAAGTTCGGATCGTCCAGCGACTTTTTGGAACGTGTTAAGCGTACCTCCAGTTCCCTTAATCAAGAGCCTTTTTGCAGCATAAAGTGTAATACACGGAAGAAACGACTGCACTAGCTTACCTTCCATTAGATTTCAATCCAAGTGGTTATAGCAATAATAATAATAATAATAATAATAATAATAATAATAATAATAATAATAATAATAAGAAGAAGAAGAAGAAGAAGAAGAAGAAGAAGAAGAAAATAATAATAATCTTTATTTCTACAAGTACACGTGCAACGTATACATACCATAGCTGACATCAATGACATACTACTATATAGAAAGTCCCTGGTTGTACAAAGCATTTCGAGCAAATTTAGGTCTTTTTTTTTTTTGCCCTGGATGCGACTCACTACAGTCGACTAACACCCAGGTACCTATTTTACTGATAGGTGAAGAAGGAGAGCAGATGTCTTAAGGAAACACTTCCTAATGTTTTCAAAAGTACCGTGGATCGACCCACGGGCCTCAATGTGTGAACTGAATGCAGTAACAGTCGAGTTACGGTGTGCATCTGGAGAGTGAGGTGCTACGGTGAGCAGTGGGTTGGGCAAATATTTTTGTTAGTGGGTTTGAGTTTGAGGACTTACCTAGTATGGGCCAGTAGGCCTGCTGCAGTGTTTCCCCTTTCTTATATTCTTATGCTTACGATACCACACTTGCCTGAAGGTGAAGAGAATACTGTTAGTATATTGTGTACTGTTCCAACCTCTCAAAGTTTGTATTAAGGGTATTAAGTCTTTCAAAGGAGAATATCAGAGGACTGGTAGGATTAATTAGGTGATGCTTCCGATATTCCTATCTACGATATTCCAGTCCAAATTAATTCTAACCACTTATTTACCTCTTATTATCCAGCTGGGACAATATTTTTCGGCGAAATAAGTCACGTCCAAAGAAAACTGATCACGTAACTCGAGTATATATCACGGAACGCGAATATAAATCACATCACATGAAAATACATCACGTCACACGAATATAAAGCATATTACACTAATAAAGATCAAGTCACACGAATACAAATCACTAAACAATCGATCACAACCCACACATTTGCGTAACTATGGCAGTGCGGGTTAACCAGAGTGAGAAATTATTATGTTCATAGAGGAAATGTCTTCTGCCTCGTCAAGTATCTCGTCTTCACTGTCTCTGATTTGTATCCTGTTCGGTACGCTCGCTAGGATTAGTGTGACATGTGAATTCCAGCCTCAGGTAGCCCCAGTCACACCCAGTCTGTGACCTTCCTGGGCAGCCCCAGTCACACCCAGTCTGTGACCTTCCTGGGCAGCCCCAGTCACACCCAGGCTATGACCTTCCTGGGCAGCCCCAGTCACACCCAGGCTATGACCTACCTGGGCAGTCCTAGTCACACCCAGTCTGTGACCTTCCTGGGCAGCCCCAGTCACATCCAGTCTGTGATCTTCCTGGGTAGCCCCAGTCACACTCGGTCTGTGACCTTCCTGGGCAGCCCCAGTCACACCCAGTCTATGACTTTCCTTGGCAGCCCCAGTCACACCCAGTCTGTGACCTTCATGGGCAGCCCCAGTCATACCCAGTCTGTGACCTTCCTGGGCAGCCCCAGTCACACCCAGTCTGTGACCTTCCTGGGCAGCCCCAGTCACACCTAGGCTATGACCTTCCTGGGAAGTCCCAGTCACACCCAGTCTGTGACCTTCCTGGGCAGCCCCAGTCACACCTAGGCTATGACCTTCCTGGGAAGTCCCAGTCACATCCAGTCTGTGACATTCCTGGGCAGTCCCAGTCACACCCAGTCTGTGACCTTCCTGGGAATCCCCAGTCACACCTAGGCTATGACCTTCCTGGGCAGTCCCAGTCACATCCAGTCTGTGACCTTCCTGGGCAGTCCCAGTTACATCCAGTCTGTGACCTTCCTGGGCAGCCCCAGTCACATCCAGTCTGTGACCTTCCTGGGCATCCCCAGTCACAGCCAGTCTGTGACCTTCCTGGGCAGCCCCAGTCTCACCCGGTCTGTGACCTTCCTGGGCAGCCCCAGTCACACCCAGTCTATGACTTTCCTTGGCAGCCCCAGTCACACCCAGTCTGTGACCTTCATGGGCAGCCCCAGTCATACCCAGTCTGTGACCTTCCTGGGCAGCCCCAGTCACACCCAGTCTGTGACCTTCCTGGGCAGCCCCAGTCACACCTAGGCTATGACCTTCCTGGGAAGTCCCAGTCACACCCAGTCTGTGACCTTCCTGAGCAGCCCCAGTCACACCTAGGCTATGACCTTCCTGGGAAGTCCCAGTCACATCCAGTCTGTGACCTTCCTGGGCAGTCCCAGTCACACCCAGTCTGTGACCTTCCTGGGAATCCCCAGTCACACCTAGGATATGACCTTCCTGGGCAGTCCCAGTCACATCCAGTCTGTGACCTTCCTGGGCAGTCCCAGTTACATCCAGTCTGTGACCTTCCTGGGCAGCCCCAGTCACATCCAGTCTGTGACCTTCCTGGGCATCCCCAGTCACAGCCAGTCTGTGACCTTCCTGGGCAGCCCCAGTCACACCCAGTCTGTGACCTTCCTGGGCAGCCCCAGTCACACCCAGGCTATGACCTTCCTGGGCAGTCCTAGTCACACCCAGGCTGTGACCTTCCTGGGCAGCCCCAGTCACATCCAGTCTGTGAGCTTCCTGGGCAGCCCCAGTCACACCCAGTCTGTGACCTTCCTGGGCAGCCCCAGTCACACCCAGTCTATGACTTTCCTGGGCAGCCCCAGTCACACCTAGGCTATGACCTTCCTGGGCAGTCGCAGTCACATCCAGTCTGTGACCTTCCTGGGCAGCCCCAGTCACACCCAGTGTGTGACCTTCCTGGGCAGCCCCAGTCACACCCAGTCTGTGACCTTCCTGGGCAGCCCCAGTCACAACCAGTCTGTGACCTTCCTGGGCAGCCCCAGTCACATCCAGTCTGTGACCTTCCTCGGCAGCCCCAGTCACATCCAGTCTGTGATCTTCCTGGACAGCCCCAGTCATACCCAGTCTGTGACCTTCCTGGGCAGCCCCAGTCACACCCAGTCTGTGATCTTCCTAGGCAGCCC
The DNA here is from genome assembly GCF_038502225.1 of Cherax quadricarinatus. NCBI lineage: Eukaryota > Metazoa > Arthropoda > Malacostraca > Decapoda > Parastacidae > Cherax > Cherax quadricarinatus. The sequence goes on from NC_091348.1 coordinate 13,272,837, forward strand.
CAGTCACAACCAGTCTGTGACCTTCCTGGGCAGCCCCAGTCACATCCAGTCTGTGACCTTCCTGGGCAGCCCCAGTCACATCCAGTCTGTGATCTTCCTGGACAGCCCCAGTCATACCCAGTCTGTGACCTTCCTGGGCAGCCCCAGTCACACCCAGTCTGTGACCTTCCTGGGCAGCCCCAGTCACATCCAGTCTGTGACATTCCTCATATCGTCATCTCTCTTAAGGAAACATTTCTAGATTCACTTGGCTACTGTTGTGTTTGAAAGTATTTAGTTAACTGGTGTGTTTAAGGAACTTCATGACCAAACTGACGTTCCGGTTACAAGTAACAATCCAGTTCCAAGTAGCTCTGTAGTCCCAGGGAAAAGTCCCGTTCCAAGTAACATTTCACTTCCAAGAATCATTCCAGTACCATTTAACATTCCAGTTCCAAGGAACATTCCAGTTCCAAGGAACATTCCAGTTCCAAGTAACATTTCAGTTCCCAGTTCCCATTAACATTCCAGTTCCAAGTAACATTCCTGTTTCATGTAGCACTACAATTCCAAGTGGACTTTTCGGTGAGACCGAGTTGCAAGTATCGTACCGAGTCCAGAAACTGCGTCAACACTGTAAATTACAGTTAAAAAAACGCATAATTGAATAATTAGACATCAACATTTCAGAATAACGACAAATAGGTGAAGAGAGAGTGAGAGAGAGAGAGAGAGAGAGAGAGAGAGGGAGAGAGAGAGAGAGAGAGAGAGAGAGAGAGAGAGAGAGAGAGAGAGAGAGAGATGATAATTAAATAAATTAATGGAAATGGGAAACAAAGGAAATTAAGAAAATTAGCTAGGGTGAATATCGACAAGCAATATATGTAGGGTAAAAATGAGGAGAAATAACGGGAGGGGAAAGAGAGAGGGAGAAAGAAAGAAACAAAGAGAGAGAGAGAGAGAGAGAGAGAGATAGATAGATAGATAGAGAGAGAGAGAGAGAGAGAGAGAGAGAGAGAGAGAGAGAGAGAGAGAGAGAGAGAGAGAGAGAGAGAGAGAGAGAGAGAGAGAGAGAGAGAGAGAGAGAGAGAGGCTTACAGTGGTTCCCAAGAGCATAACTTATATTAGTTATCACTAAAGTTTTTCCACTAATTTTTCTGACACGTAAAACATAAAACATAACATGTCTCTTTTCCCCTGATTTTTGAATTTCGGTGAAGCTTAAAAGAAGTGAATTTAAACTGGAGGATCAGTTGGTAGTCGTAAGAAATATTATTGTCTCTTGACATTATCTAGGATATATACATATATATGTCGTGCCGAATAGGTAAAATTGGTCAATTAGCAATAACTCATTTAAAATAAGTTCTTTCCAAAATGTTCTCTTATACGTGTGTTAATATATATATATATATATATATATATTATATATATATATATATATATATATATATATATATATATATATATATATATATATATATATATATATATATATATATATATATATATATATATATATATATATATCTCAGGGAAGGATAGACCCCGCCTCCTGGCAGTGAGAGCCCCTCATGCTGGGGACTTTCTGTTGGCTGTTCCCAACTCCAGCCTTGGCACACGTCTCGACCCACAGACCATCCGCATCGGTGTTGCCCTTCGACTTGCCGCCCCTATTCTCGCCGAACACAAGTGTATTTGTGGCAGTGAAGCAGCAGACCGATTCGGGTACCATGGTCTTGTGTGCCGTAAATCCGAGGGAAAGATTGCAAGACATGAGGAGGTTAATAACATTATCAAGAGGAGCCTCACAACAGCTGGATGCCCAGCAGTAAGGGAGCCACCCCAACTATGCAGATCTGATGGCAGCCAGAAGCGTCCAGATGGTATCACCCTTCAAGCCTGGACACATGGGAAGCAGGTGGTGTGGGACTATACATGTGCATCTACCTTGGCTGATACCTATCTCCAATACACCAGCGAGGAAGGAGGGGCAGCTGCCAGCTTCAGGGAGTCCCAAAAGTCTAGAAAATATGGAGAACTTGCCCATCATTATATGTTTGTTCCCATAGGCTCAGAGACCCTTGGCTCATGGGGAAAGAGTGCATCTAAATTCCTTAAGGAGCTGGGAAAAAGACTCATCAGGGTAACCAGGGATCCCAGGGCAGCTAGTTTTCTGTTCCAGCGGCTCAGTGCGGCTGTTCAAAGGGGTAATGCCTGCTGTATTTTGGGCACACGCCCCAGCTCTGAGGAGCTGGGTGAGATTTTCGCCTTATAATCGGTGATACACACGTAACAACATGTACCGTATATGCCACCTTTATATCAACAATGTATCTCTTAAATCTTCTGTACCATATTATGTAATAAAATATATAATATATATATATATATATATATATATATATAATATATATATATATATATATATATATATATATATATATATATATATATATATATATATATATATATATATATATATATATATATATATAATCGAAATATCAACATAGAGGTAAATGTTCATTTATTCCCAAGTATTTCGGAGTCTTAAGCCCATCATTAGTGCTAAAATATAAGAAAATAATCACCATGCCGAACAAGTGGTTTATACGATATCTAATTTAATGTAATGTAAGATACTGCGATAGCTAACCTGGCTTTGCTTCTACCGTCAGTCATAAGACTCACAAAATATAAAAGATAATGTAAAAAAAACTGACGGAATCGTATGAACACGACTGAAATTAAATCACAAAAGAGGTGAAGGTGTTACTTGTGGCAAGTGAGTTTTAGGACTCATGAGTTCGAATCCCACCCGGTCTGTGATTTGTGAAGAACTGTGTAGTCGCGATTGAGATGTTTAAGTGGCGACTTGTTCTCGCTATGGTGAAAGATTTGGAGGTGAAGAATAGTTTCTGTTGTGTTTAAATTACTATAAGAGGGTTAACACTCATATGGTAATGAGCTTGCATTGCAGAGGGGAGAGACTTGCTGTAAGGAAGACCAGAGAGGAAAGACTTGCTCATCCATTTTGAGTCGTGGTGTTTAAAGATGCCAGAGTTATGTTACTTAAAAAAAAGAATCCAGCATTACGGCTCAATACTTAATAGCAGGGACAACGCCAGATCCAAACTCACAAGACTGAGAATTTATACTCGTTAAAAAAATCTATATACGTGATTACTCATAAAAGGAAATTATTTGGTTGAATACTTGTCTCATAAAAGCCCATGCTGCTCACGGTAAATTCCTGGGAAAACAAGTCCGGCACACCATAAACATCAAGAGTACAGGGCCGTTCACCAAGACAGGCGTTGTAAAGTAGGCAGCTGCAGGTGGTAAGAAAGTCTGGCGGAAGTCTCATGCTTGCCGTCGTAAATAAGTTTCCAAGATGGAGGCTCACAGGGACCTCCTCACTCACAATACGCAGAAGAGATGCACTCTAGTGAGGGAGCTCATGTACTGGCGCATTTTGTGATGGATGACGTATTTTGCAGTATACTGGCATATTCTGTTGTATGTTGATGCATTCTGTAATGTTTGGGCATATTATTGATGTTTTAGCGTATTCTGCAAGATTTTTTAGCATATTCGCTAATATACAAATAATCCGCACATAGAAGAGAGAAGCTTACGACGACGTTTCGGTCCGACTTATACCATTTACAAAGTCAAACTAACAAAAAGGAGAGAAGGAGGGTGTATATATAGGCCATCAGACAGGGACGGGACAAGGGTTATTTATGTATTGTTCCAGTCACGGTATTGTGCATTTTTTTGCTATATGTTTTGGCGTACTCTACGTATACTGCCTGACCAATAAGGAGGCCCATATTTTGGCACACTCTAACACAACATTCTTAAATCAATCCCACACTTCCTCTATCTGTACTCTCTCTAACCCATCTTTCTCCTAATAGCTGCTTATATCTTACCCTTTAATTTATAAACTTTCCCTAAACAGAACACGAGTATATACTCCTAGTACTGAAGTTAATTTACTTGGTGTTGGAAGGGAATATCGTCTCAAAATGTGAGGTATTATTAACAATAAGATGATACTGCAGTTCCCTTAAGGTTTGTGTCGATTTATTTCTTGACCTGAATTTCTTGATATCTAAGATATAATGTTATTGAGTGTGGTCCCTGTCTCCTTACACTGTCCCTGTCTCCTTACACTGTCTCTGTCTCCTTACACTGTCCCTGTCTCCTTACACTGTCCCTGTGTCCTTACACTGTCCCTGTCTCCTTACACTGTCCCTGTCTCCTTACACTGTCCCTGTGTCCTTACACTGTCCCTGTCTCCTTACACTTTGCATTTCATATGACCGAGCTCTCCATATCTGTGCTATCAGTAGTAACTAGGAGTTAATCACTAGTAACTAGGAGTTAATCACTAGTAACTAGGAGTTAGTCTAGCAGAAAAAGCATCTAGTAGTTTTCTGTTCGTTTTAACTTCTCCATTTTTACAATGTTTTACTTAAAACGTTTAATTATAATGAAGACTAGAGCCAGACTTTTCATTTCCACTTTCTTTAAGCTCATTTTTTTTTTTTTTGGGGGGGGGGGTAAAATTTATTAATGAAACCATAACAAATAAAATATTGTTAAACTAAACAATTCAAATTAGCAAAATAACTTATGATAAAGAACACATTTGGGTATCCTTATTATCGATAAGAAATAAACCTTTTATTCACAAAACGTCACATAACGAGCAATCATTATTCTCTACATATCACAGTTTATGATAACTTAGGTACCAAATTTCAGAACACGACGTTTAGTCATGTAACACGACGTTTAGTCATGTAACACGACGTTTAGTCATGTAACAGGAGTACCATTTAGGGACTGAGAGCTAGACAATGTTGCACAGATTACCTGCACATGGAAAAGAAATGCTTATGACGATTTTTCGGTCCGGACGACGTTTCGGTCCGAGGACCGAAACGTGTCTTTCTAAACGTGTCCCATATTCCGAAAAGTTTTCTAATATATCCTAATGCTTGCTCACGTATCTTTTTAAAACAGTATACCAATGAGGATGTCAATCTTAGCTCTATGGGCATGCTTACGATAACATTAATAACTTTCTATGTCATGTCCAGGTATATCGAAGTCAGCAACCCAAGATAACAGCTCTCTTTTTTAAGTTAAGTGAACAGGAGGGATAGAGGAGCCGCAGTCACAAGAAATGCACATCAAAAATGGTTACTGTACAAGGAGTCATACTATACCCCTCAGGGAAAGTGCTCTGTCCTGGGATGATAATGGTAAACCAGTCATGTTTCATGGCTGATCCTCTACACTGCTACTACTACGACTACTAATGATGCTACTATTACTACTACTATTACTACTACTTTTACTACTGCTACTACTAATATTTTCATATTGTAAGTTAAGACACATGTGAAACATCTGGTTATCTTTATTGTAGACGTTTCGCCATTCAGTGGCTTTATCAATACAGATTCTAGGACATAGTTAGAAGACAGTAGAACTATATACAAAAGATGAGATAATCAGTCCCTCAGCCTTGGAGGTGGTGTGGAGAGCACCGTGGTTGTAGAGATTCTGGAGCTAAGATATTGTTTACCTTTCTTGCACAATACTTCCATAGTTTAGCAGCGTGAGTTTTGTCTGAACGTAAGCCTGCTAATTGTTCCCCGCTATCGTCAGACGTCGACACTGATGGCAAGAAACATAAAAAATAATTTAGAATAACTCTCCGCTGAAGCAACTTGGCACATACCAAACTATGCCCATCAACACCCAAGTGCCTTGGAGTTACGGCGGTAAACTTAATTAACGAAAATTCCATCAGTAACGAATGCGACAGTGCTGAAGAGAAACATTCGAGAGTTTGACGGTGAGACAAGGTGATATGTATATATATATACGAGTACTGCTTTTCCAGGGCGGGCACAGTCTAACGCATTGTCAAAAAAAAAAAAATGATCTTCTGACGATTAAAGATAGATAGTTACCGCATAACTATCGGCAATGAAAGAATAGAATTTAAGTTCCTGATATCGTGATAGTTTCACTGTAAAATGATGAGTGCACTGGTTTAAGTACTTTTAGACGTTCTGCACGTGATTTCGGAGAATTACCCGGGATATTTGTCAGCCCTGCCTAGTGATTTCTATGGTAGATAGAAGAGAAATTCATCGCCTGAAGCAAAGGAATCTTTTTGAGCGACAGCTTAAGGAATGGGTACGGTACACGTTAATGGCAGATGGTTCATATGAACATAAGAGAGGAACACTGCAACAGGCCTACTGGCCCGTACAAGGCAGGTCCTTCTCAAACCCAACCCACTAACAAAAATATAAGCCTAACCCATTTTCGCCGCCATGAATTGATTTGCTCTGGGGTGAACATAATGAGTAGAGGATAATGGTGTATACGCAGACTGTGAAGCCTGAATCATGAGAGGCAGGACGATACCAAGAGAGGATATAGAAGACAAACGTGGTCAAAAGTTAGAACTAGCCGGAGTCAGAGGTACAGATCGTGCATTAGTAGTAGCATACTTTACTACCGAATGTTCAGTACCGAAGTATAGGATTCATAGTTCTTAGAGCCTACCTAGGTAACTAGATCCCTTTCGTAATAATGTTGGCATAATTACTGACAATATGTTAATTAAAAGGACACAATTGCAACTAATGCGACATTTTATTGTAGCAACGTTTCGCTCTCCAGGTGCTTTGTGAAGCCGTTACAAACAATGCAGTGACACAGAGGGGGTATATATAGGTACAGCGTGAGATACAAAGCACCTCATCTGTACCTACATATACCCCTCTGTATTCCTGTATTGTTTCTATACTCAGAACCATATATTTTTTAAAGGGGTGTATCGGTAAGCCAGCAGAAGTCCTCGGTCAGATGATCAAAAGCACCAGCTGTAGGTTATCATATGACTAAGACCCGCATCAGGGAACACTTGTCCTGTTTCCTAACATTACACCTACCTACCTATATTGTTTGTAACAGCTTGACGAAGCTCCTGGATAGCGATGTCACATTATTTGTACGTGTCATTTTATCTAACATAGATCCCTTCCCTAACTTCGAAATGTGTATAGTTTGTGTAGTTTTTAGAACACATACTTTGTCAGTTTTGAATTAAGGGGTATTACAGTCACCACTGGGATGAACGCCACTGAAGTTACATCATCCAATAACATTTAGTCCTCAGTCTTATGAACCTCATGGGGCGTTTTCAGTCTTTAGAAGGTTTAACTTAATGAAAGTTAAATTACGAGATAGTTAATGCTCGTTTCCATTTACCTTAATTATGAGCCAGTCATCACTGACTGTCTGATTCTTGAGCTGAAGGACGAAGCCGAACTCTGAAATACCCAAAAGATCCTTGCAGCTGACAAATCCTTTGCAGGAATTTATGTGATCGAGATGGTAGCTTCAGTATCCCAGCAGAGAAAAATATTCAGTGTCAGCAAGTCCTTAACCTAAGATACAATCTTAGCGTTTAGAAATAGATCTCCACCAGGAAATTCCTTGGAATGTTTTCCCGTTGCGGCCCGACCGTCATAGACAGTAATAATCAATAGGGGATTGTGGGAGGTAAAGACCAGTGATGCGGCCGTATAAAAATGGACTAGTCTAATGTCACGCAATGGTCGGTCGGAGCTCCAGGTCTCTTGTGAAGAGAGTGCAAGGCAGAACAGCAGTTTGTAAAGTAAAAGGACACAAGTGCAAGTAATGTGACATTTATTGTGGCAACGTTTCGCTTTCCAGGAGCGATAAAGCTCCTGGAGAGCGAAACGTTGCCACAATAAATGTCACATTAGTTGCACTTGTGTCCTTTTACTTTACATATTGTCGGTAATTCTACCAACTTTATTACAGAACAGCAGTTACATGGCACTCTTCCCACTGGGTTGGGGGGGGAGGATTACTCAACGATTTTCCAACAAAAAAAATATTCCCCGAAAGCTTTTTAGAAAATTTCATATGGCTGGTCAGCTGCCAAATAGTTACCGGTATTTTTGGCCTCACTGAGATCCTCACAGTCAATTAAATGTAAGCAAGCATGTCTAGGAGTCTGTCTAGGGAGCCTGATAAAGTTAGATACAATGCAATAACACTTAAGTTTCTGCCACTGTGATGAGGCGAAAGAGTCTGTGGGATGCGCAAGAGCTAGCCGGCATTGCCTCGTAACAATAACAATCCCGAAATATGCAATGAGATCTGTGGGGTTTGTAACATCTTTAGTCTTCATCTTGTTTGAAAGATTTCTCATCTCGTTGATGTTAGTTAAATGATGTTCCTATCAGTGATGAACGAAATGCAGGTGTACCAGAGAAAAGTTTCAGACAAATTAGAAAACAAAGGTGATCGTGGAGTTCCTCGCCATTGCTCGTACATTCATTGCTTAGTTCTTAGTTGGGTACTACAGGGAATTCACGTCGTCGCCACCAGTATTGATTTTCTTCCCTCTGGTCGTGTAACAGTCCCAAGCAAAATGACCTTCTCTTCCACATACTCTACACGTCGCCGTTTGAACATTATAATGCCAAGGAAGCACCGTGCTAGTGGCCTCAGTAAACAAGGTGGATGGGATGGGCATCTTCAAAGGCATCTTGGCCGCGTGTGTCCCACGATCTAGAACAACATACCGACCTCTTCCTCACCTCACAACTGTCACCTTAGGAACCATTCCAAATTTAGTGGGGATGCATTTGAACTGGGTTCGTTTAGCTCAAGAGGGACCTTATGCACATGAAGACAGTTATGGTGTTAGGTTTATAACCTTCAGATTGAACAAGGGTTATGTACGCCTCAATTTCACCTGTATATCACTAATGGAAAAGCTTTTAATTCCTAAAATAGGGAATAAAGTAGTCTCTTAATGTACAGTATAAACACTGAGAGATAAACACTTCTGTTATCTTTACATTGTTAACAAATACAGTTATATGGATATTTTCGTTCACTTGCAGCTCTATGTTTCCATAACCTGAATAGAATTTTATATAAAGTTCGACAGTATTGACTTTAATCACTAGACAATATGGCTCATTGACAGAGACCGGCTTACAACTAAAAAAAACCTGTGTTCAACCCCTGGTGGTAAGAGCCCGGGGTTGAATACAGTCTCCTAACGCTTAGTTTCTATGTTCATTTGGCAGCAAATAAATATCCATGAGTCAATCGGCCCTCGTGGGCTGCACCCTGGGGGAGACGACCTAAGAACCGCAGCGGAAATCAACTTCATTGTTTGCCTTACTTGACTTATCCTGGATTATTAATCCTTCGGGGTTAATAATCCGAGGAAAGTCCTTTTCATCCTTATCGTCCACATTCCAGGGATCGTAACCATTGCAGGGTATCTCTCTCCTGAGAATTCGTCTTAAGTTAGTTGAATGCTAACAGTTTATTCTCATCTGTTCTCTTTTATGGAGTATTATCATCACATAGGCAGAGTACTCGACCAACGTTGTCAGTGTAACGTCAGTGGTAATTATGTGTACTGTAGTTATACATTCAGACAACTTGAAAGCAATGAACATGAGACTACCTTTGTATGCTTCTAGTCACTTCATCAATATTCTCTCTCTATTACGGTGTACAAACACACACACATACATACACACACACACACACACACACACACACACACACACACACACACACACACACACACACACACACACACACACACAGGCTGCAGACCTGGTCCAGCAATTGGCTCCTGGAGTTCAATCCCACCAAGTGCAAAGCCATGAAGATTGAGGAAGGGCAAAGAAGACCGCAGACGGAGTACAGTCTAGGGGGGCCAGAGACTACAAACCTCACTCAAGGAAAAAGATCTTGGGGTGAGTATAACACCAGGCACATCTCCTGAAGCGCACATCAACCAAATAACTGTTGCAGCATATGGGCGCCTAGCAAACCTCAGAACAGCATTCCGACATCTTAATAAGGAATCGTTCAGGACCCTGTACACCGTGTACATCAGGACCATATTGGAGTATGCGGCACCAGTTTGGAACCCACACCTAGCCAAGCACGTAAAGAAACTAGAGAAAGTGCAAAAGTTTGCAACAAGACTAGTCCCAGAGCTAAGAGGTATGTCCTACGTGGAGTGGTTAAGGGAAATCTACCTGACGACACTGGAGGACAGGAGAAATAGGGGGGACATGATAACGACATACAAAATACTGAGAGGAATTGACAAGGTGGACAAAGACAGGATGTTCCAGAGATAGGACATAGCAACAAAGGGACACAGTTGGAAATTGAAGACACAGATGAATCACAGGGATATTAGGAAGTATTTCTTCAGCCTCAGAGTAGTCATGAAGTAGAATAGTTTGGGAAGCGATGTAGTGGAGGCAGGATCCATACATAGCTATAAGCAGAGGTATGATAAAGCTCACGGTTCAGAGAGAGTGACCTAGTAGCGACCAGTGAAGAGGCGGGGCCAGTGAGTACAACTAGGTGAGTACACACACACACACACACACACACACACAGGTTGTCATATTTACTTTGTGATCTTGTTTGTGTACTAATTATTGATTCATGCAACAAACATCCATATCCCGAACATGGATGTTTGTTGCAGGAAGGGCAGTAATAATGATGTGGTAGAGCAGTATTGTGAATAATGATGGTAGTGGTAGTTTTCAGTGGTAAAACTGAGCCAGGGATCTCGGCAATAGATTTACAGTAATAAAGATGTTGGCAGAGATGTAGCAGTGTTGTACTGTAGAAATAGTAATGTAGTTGTTCGTAGCTCAAATTATTTCGTAGCTTGTATTCTCCAGCTTATTGATAATGTTTCTTAAGACGCGACACGGGTACAGAAAAAGATTTGATCATGGAAACGTTTCGTTCTGTGTAGAGTTTTACACGGTTTTACTCCGAGCGATACTTTGTCGACTGGCTTCTCCTCGATGTTGTTGGCAGAATTCCTTAGTATACTCTGATGTTCATAATGCTGGACTTACTGTTGCTATTACCTCTGTTAATACTGCTACTGATCCTGTTGTTATTGATGCTGTTACCTCTGCTGATACTTCTACTGAACCTGCTACTATCGCTACTGCTACCTCTGTTGCTACTCTTGCTACCTCTGCTGCTACTCTTGCTACCTCTGCTGCTACTCTTGCTACCTCTGCTGCTACTCTTGCTACCTCTGCTGCTACTCTTGCTACCTCTGCTGCTGCTCTTGCTACCTCTGCTGCTACTCTTGCTACCTCTGCTGCTGCTCTTGCTACCTCTGCTGCTACTCTTGCTACCTCTGCTGCTACTCTTGCTACCTCTGCTGCTGCTCTTGCTACCTCTGCTGCTACTCTTGCTACCTCTGCTGCTGCTCTTGCTACCTCTGCTGCTACTCTTGCTACCTCTGCCGCTACTCTTGCTACCCCTGCTGCTACTCTTGCTACCCCTGCTGGTACTCTTGCTACCCCTGCTGCTACTCTTGCTACCTCTGCTGCTACTCTTGCTACCTCTGTTGCTACTCTTGCTACCTCTGCTGCTACTCTTGCTACCTCTGCTGCTACTCTTGCTACCTCTGTTGCTACTCTTGCTACCTCTGCTGCTACTCTTGCTACCTCTGCTGCTACTCTTGCTACCTCTGCTGCTACTCTCGCTACCTCTGCCGCTACTCTTGCTACCTCTCCTGCTACTCTTGCTACCTCTGCTGCTACTCTTGCTACCTCTGCTGCTACTCTTGCTACCCCTGCTGCTACTCTTGCTACCCCTGCTGCTACTCTTGCTACCCCTGCCGCTACTCTTGCTACCTCTGCTGCTACTCTTGCTACCTCTGTTGCTACTCTTGCTACCTCTGCTGCTACTCTTGCTACCTCTGCTGCTACTCTTGCTACATCTGTTGCTACTCTTGCTACCTCTGCTGCTACTCTTGCTACCTCTGCTGCTACTCTTGCTACCTCTGCTGCTACTCTCGCTACCTCTGCCGCTACTCTTGCTACCTCTGCTGCTACTCTTGCTACCTCTGCTGCTACTCTTGCTACCTCTGCTGCTACTCTTGCTACCTTTGCTGCTACTCTTGCTACCTCTGCTGCTACTCTTGCTACCTCTGCTGCTGCTCTTGTTACCTCTGCTGCTACTCTTGCTACCTCTGCTGCTACTCTTGCTACCTCTGCTGCTGCTCTTGCTACCTCTGCTGCTACTCTTGCTACCTCTGCTGCTGCTCTTGCTACCTCTGCCGCTACTCTTGCTACCTCTGCTGCTACTCTTGCTACCTCTGCTGCTACTCTTGCTACCCCTGCTGCTACTCTTGCTACCCCTGCTGGTACTCTTGCTACCCCTGCTGCTGTTCTTGCTACCTCTGCTGCTACTCTTGCTACCTCTGTTGCTACTCTTGCTACCTCTGCTGCTACTCTTGCTACCTCTGCTGCTACTCTTGCTACCTCTGTTGCTACTCTTGCTACCTCTGCTGCTACTCTTGCTACCTCTGCTGCTACTCTTGCTACCTCTGCTGCTACTCTCGCTACCTCTGCCGCTACTCTTGCTACCTCTCCTGCTACTCTTGCTACCTCTGCTGCTACTCTTGCTACCTCTGCTGCTACTCTTGCTACCCCTGCTGCTACTCTTGCTACCCATGCTGCTACTCTTGCTACCCCTGCTACTCTTGCGCTACTCTTGCTACCTCTGCTGCTACTCTAGCTACCTCTGTTGCTACTCTTGCTACCTCTGCTGCTACTCTTGCTACCTCTGCTGCTACTCTTGCTACATCTGTTGCTACTCTTGCTACCTCTGCTGCTACTCTTGCTACCTCTGCTGCTACTCTTGCTACTCTTGCTACCTCTGCTGCTACTCTCGCTACCTCTGCCGCTACTCTTGCTACCTCTGCTGCTACTCTTGCTACCTCTGCTGCTACTCTTGCTACCTCTGCTGCTACTCTTGCTACCTTTGCTGCTACTCTTGCTACCTCTGCTGCTACTCTTGCTACCTCTGCTGCTGCTCTTGTTACCTCTGCTGCTACTCTTGCTACCTCTGCTGCTACTCTTGCTACCTCTGCTGCTGCTCTTGCTACCTCTGCTGCTACTCTTGCTACCTCTGCTGCTGCTCTTGCTACCTCTGCTGCTACTCTTGCTACCTCTGCTGCTGCTCTTGCTACCTCTGCTGCTACTCTTGCTACCCCTGCTGCTACTCTTGCTACCTTTGCTGCTTCTCTTGCTACCCCTGCTGCTGTTCTTGCTACCTCTGCTGCTGCTCTTGCTACCTCTGCTGCTGCTCTTGCTACCTCTGCTGCTACTCTTGCTACCTCTGCTGCTGCTCTTGCTACCTCTGCTGCTGCTCTTGCTACCTCTGCTGCTACTCTTGCTACCTCTGCTGCTACTCTTGCTACCCCTGCTGCTGCTCTTGCTACCTCTGCTGCTGCTCTTGCTACCTCTGCTGCTGCTCTTGCTACCTCTGCTGCTACTCTTGCTACCTCTGCTGCTACTCTTGCTACCTCTGCTGCTGCTCTTGCTACCTCTGCTGCTACTCTTGCTACCTCTGCTGCTGCTCTTGCTACCTCTGCTGCTACTCTTGCTACCTCTGCTGCTGCTCTTGCTACCTCTGCTGCTACTCTTGCTACCCCTGCTGCTACTCTTGCTACCTTTGCTGCTTCTCTTGCTACCCCTGCTGCTGTTCTTGCTACCTCTGCTGCTGCTCTTGCTACCTCTGCTGCTGCTCTTGCTACCTCTGCTGCTACTCTTGCTACCTCTGCTGCTGCTCTTGCTACCTCTGCTGCTGCTCTTGCTACCTCTGCTACTACTCTTGCTACCTCTGCTGCTACTCTTGCTACCCCTGCTGCTGCTCTTGCTACCTCTGCTGCTGCTCTTGCTACCTCTGCTGCTGCTCTTGCTACCTCTGCTGCTACTCTTGCTACCTCTGCTGCTACTCTTGCTACCTCTGCTGCTACTCTTGCTACCCCTGCTGCTACTCTTGCTACCCCTGCTGCTGCTCTTGCTACCTCTGCTGCTGCTCTTGCTACCTCTGCTGCTACTCTTGCTACCTCTGCTGCTACTCTTGCTACCCCTGCTGCTGCTCTTGCTACCTCTGCTGCTGCTCTTGCTACCTCTGCTGCTGCTCTTGCTACCTCTGCTGCTACTCTTGCTACCTCTGCTGCTACTCTTGCTACCTCTGCTGCTACTCTTGCTACCCCTGCTGCTACTCTTGCTACCCCTGCTGCTTCTCTTGCTACCTCTGCTGCTGCTCTTGCTACCTCTGCTGCTGCTCTTGCTACCCCTGCTGCTACTCTTGCTACCTCTGCTGCTACTCTTGCTACCTCTGCTGCTACTCTTGCTACCCCTGCTGCTACTCTTGCTACCTCTGCTGCTACTCTTGCTACCTCTGCTGCTGCTCTTGCTACCTCTGCTGCTACTCTTGCTACCCCTGCTGCTACTCTTGCTACCTTTGCTGCTACTCTTGCTACCCCTGCTGCTGCTCTTGCTACCTCTGCTGCTGCTCTTGCTACCTCTGCTGCTGCTCTTGCTACCTCTGCTGCTACTCTTCCTACCTCTGCTTCCCTATCTTCATCAACATTTAAAAATTCCTCAAAATATTCCCACCATCTTCCCAATACCTTTAACTCTCCATTTAATAACTCTCCTCTCCTATTTTTAACTGACAACTCCATTTGTTCTCTAGGCTTCCTTAACTTCCAAAACTTTTTCTTATTTTCAACAAAATTTGTTGATAACATCTCACCCACTCTCTCATTTGCTCTCTTTTTACATTGCTTCACCACTCTCTTAACCTATCTCTTTTTCTCCATATACTCTTCCCTCCTTGCATCACTTCTACTTTGTAAAAACTTCTCATACGCTAACTTTTTCTCCCTTTTTCTTTACATCATCATTCCACCAATCGCTCCTCTTCCCTCCCGCACCCACTTTCCTGTAACCACAAACTTCTGCTGAACACTCTAACACTACATTTTTAAACCTACCCCATACCTCTTCGACCCCATTGCCTATGCTCTCATTAGCCCATCTCTCCTCCAATAGCTGTTTATATCTTACCCTAACTGCCTCCTCTTTTAGTTTATAAACCTTCACCTCTCTCTTCCCTGATGCTTCTATTCTCCTTGTATCCCATCTACCTTTTACTCTCAGTGTAGCTACAACTAGAAAGTGATCTGATATATCTGTGGCCCCTCTATAAACATGTACATCCTGAAGTCTACTCAACAGTCTTTTATCTACCTATACATAATCCGACAAACTACTGTCATTTCGTCGTACATCATATCTTGTATACTTATTTATCCTCTTTTTCTTAAAATATGAATTACCTATGACTAAACCCCTTTTTATACAAAGTTCAATCAAAGGGCTCCCATTATCATTTACACCTGGCACCCCAAACTTACCTACCACACCCTCTCTAAAAGTTTCTCCTACTTTAGCATTCAGGTCCCCTACCACAATTACTCTCTCACTTGGTTCAAAAGCTTCTATACATTCACTTAACATTTCCCAAAATCTCTCTCTCTCCTCTACATTCCTCTCTTCTGCAGGTGCATACACGCTTATTATGACCCACTTTTCGCATCCAACCTTTACTTTAATCCACATAATTCTTGAATTTACACATTCATATTCTCTTTTCTCCTTCCATAACTGATCATTCAACATTACTGCTACCCCTTCCTTTGCTCTAACTCTCTCAGATACTCCAGATTTAATTCCATTCATTTCCCCCCACTGAAACTCTCCTACCCCCTTCAGCTTTGTTTCGCTTAGGGCCAGGACATCCAACTTCTTTTCATTCATAACATCAGCAATCATCTGTTTCTTGTCATCCGCACTACATCCACGCACATTCAAGCATCCTAGTTTTATAAAGTTTTTCTTCTTCTCTTTTTTAGTAAATGTATACAGGAGAAGGGGTTACTAGCCCATTGCTCCCAGCATTTTAGTCGTCTCATACGACACGCATGGCTTACGGAGGAAAGATTCTTTTCCACTTCCCCATGGACAATAGAAGAAATAAAGAAGAACAAGAGCTATTTAGAAAAAGGAGAAAAACCTAGATGTATGTATATATATATGCATGTGCGTGTCTGTGAAGTGTGACCAAAGTGTAAGTAGGAGTAGCAAGATATCCCTGTTATCTAGCGATCCAGCAATCCTACCATTATGCAAAACAGTTACAGGTTTCTGTTTCACAGTCATCTGGCAGGACGGTAGTACTTCCCTGGGTGGTTGCTGTCTACCAACCTACTACCTACCTACCTAATACCTTTGCTAAATAATTCGAACATGTACTAAAACTGCAGTTAGTTATTCTACGACAGTTTATTCTAAATATACTACTACCTACACTTATTCAGCTAACAGGATCAGTATTGCTAATAAAGTTTCTCTCTCTCTCTCTCTCTCTCTCTCTCTCTCTCTCTCTCTCTCTCTCTCTCTCTCTCTCTCTCTTTCTCTATGTATCTATCTCTATCCTCCTTTACTAAGTCCACAATCCGCCATTAATCACGTCTTTGTTTCATCCCATAAAGAACGTGGACAATGAAAAGGTCGAAAAAAAAAACCCACTGAATATCTGATATTTCTGGAGTAACGATAATTGAGAGAGAGAGAGAGAGAGAGAGAGAGAGAGAGAGAGAGAGAGAGAGAGAGAGAGAGAGAAGGCAGACCAGAGAAACAATAATAATCGAAGATTTCGCGACAAAAATAGACAGTAAGATAGACTTGTGGTTAAATGTGTGTGTGTGTGTGTGTGTGTGTGTGTGTGTGTGTGTGTGTGTGTGTGTGTGTGTGTGTGTGTGTGTGTGTGTGTGTGTGTGTGTGTGTGTGTGTGTACTCACCTAGTTGTACTCACCTAGTTGAGGTTGCAGGGGTCGAGTCCAAGCTCCTGGCCCCGCCTATTCACTGGTCGCTACTAGGTCACTCTCCCTGAACCATGAGCTTTATCGTACCTCTGCTTAAAGCTATGTATGGATCCTGAATCCACTACATCGCTTCCCAAACTATTCCACTTCCTGACTACTCTGTGGCTGAAGAAATACTTCCTAACATCCCTTTGATTCATCTGTGTCTTCAGCTTCCAACTGTGTCCCCGTGTTGCTGTGTCCAGTCTCTGGAACATCCTGTCTTTGTCAACCTTGTCAATTCCTCTCAGTATTTTGTAAGTCGTTATCATGTCCCCCTATCTCTCCTGTCCTCCAGTGTCGTCAGGTTGATTTCCCTTAACCTCTCCTCATAGGACATACCTCTTAACTCTGGGACCAGTCTTGTTGCAATCCTTTGCACTTTCTCTAGTTTCTTTACATGCTTGGCTAGGTGTGGGTTCCAAACTGGTGCCGCATACTCCAATATGGGCCTAACGTACACGGTGTACAGGGTCCTGAACGATTCCTTATTAAGATGTCGGAATGCTGTTCTGAGGTTTGCCAGGCGCCCATATGCTGCAGCAGTTATTTGGTTGATGTGCGCTTCAGGAGATGTGCCTGGTGTTATACTCACCCCAAGATCTTTTTCCTTGAGTGATGTTTGTAGTCTCTGGCCCCCTAGACTGTACTCCGTCTGCGGTCTTCTTTGCCCTTCCCCAATCCTCATGACTTTGCACTTGGTGGGATTGAACTCCAGAAGCCAGTTGCTGGACCAGGTCTGCAGCCTATCCAGATCCCTTTGTAGTTCTGCCTGGTCTTCGATCGACTGAACTCTTCTCATCAACTTCACGTCATCTGCAAACAGGGACACCTCGGAGTTTATTTCTTCCGTCATGTCTTTCACAAATACCAGAAACAGCACTGGTCCTAGGACTGACCCCTGTGGGACCCCGCTGGTCACAGGCGCCCACTCTGACACCTTGCCACGTACCATGACTCGCTGCTGTCTTCCTGACAAGTATTCCCTGATCCATTGTAATGCCTTCCCTGTTATCCCTGCTTGGTCCTCCAGTTTTTGCACCAATCTCTTGTGTGGAACTGTGTCAAACTCCTTCTTGCAGTCCAAGAATATGCAATCCACCCACCCCTCTCTCTCTTGTCTTACTGCTGTCACCATGTCATAGAACTCCAGTAGGTTTGTGACACAGGATTTCCCGTCCCTGAAACCATGTTGGCTGCTGTTGATGAGATCATTCCTTTCTAGGTGTTCCACCACTCTTCTCCTGATAATCTTCTCCATGATTTTGCATACTATACATGTCAGTGACACTGGTCTGTAGTTTAATGCTTCATGTCTGTCTCCTTTTTTAAAGATTGGGACTACATTTGCTGTCTTCCATGCCTCAGGCAATCTCCCTGTTTCGATAGATGTATTGAATATTGTTGTTAGGGGTACACATAGCGCCTCTGCTCCCTCTCTCAATACCCATGGGGAGATGTTATCTGGCCCCATTGCCTTTGAGGTATCTAGCTCACTCAGAAGCCTCTTCACTTCTTCCTCGGTTGGGGGCACTGTGTCCAGCACATGGTGGTGTGCCCCACCTATCCGTCTTTCTGGAGCCCCTTCTGTCTCCTCTGTGAACACTTCTTTGAGTCTCTTGTTGAGTTCCTCACATACTTCACGGTCATTTCTTGTTGTCTCTCCTCCTTCCTTCCTTCCTTAGCCTGATTACCTGGTCCTTGACTGTTGTTTTCCTCCTGATGTGGCTGTACAACAGTTTCGGGTCAGATTTGGCTTTCGCTGCTATGTCGTTTTCATATTGTCGTTGGGCCTCCCTTCTTATCTGTGCATATTCGTTTCTGGCTCTACGACTGCTCTCCTTATTCTCCTGGGTCCTTTGCCTTCTATATTTCTTCCATTCCCTAGCACACTTGGTTTTTGCCTCCCTGCACCTTTGGGTAAACCATGGGCTCGTCCTGGTTTTTTCATTATTCCTGTTACCCTTGGGTACAAACCTCTCCTCAGCCTCCTTGCATTTTGTTGCTACATATTCCATCATCTCATTAACTGGCTTCCCTGCCAGTTCTCTGTCCCACTGAACCCCGTTCAGGAAGTTCCTCATTCCTGTGTAGTCCCCTTTCTTGTAGTTTGGCTTCATTCGTCCTGGCCTTCCTGCTTCTCCCTCCACTTGTAGCTCTACTGTGTATTCGAAGCTTAAAACCACATGGTCACTGGCCCCAAGGGGTCTTTCATATGTGATGTCTTCGATATCTGCACTACTCAAGGTGAATACTAAGTCCAGCCTTGCTGGTTCATCCTCTCCTCTCTCTCTTGTAGTGTCCCTTACGTGTTGGTACATGAAGTTTTCCAGTACAACCTCCATCATCTTAGCCCTCCATGTATCTTGGCCCCCATGCGGGTCCAAGTTCTCCCAATCGATCACCTTGTGGTTAAAGTCACCCATGATCAGGAGCTTTGCCCTGCATGCATGAGCTCTTCTGGCCATTCTAGCCAGTGTGTCAACCATCGCTCTATTGCTCTCGTTGTACTCTTGCCTTGGCCTCCTGCTGTTCTGTGGTGGGTTATACATCACTGCTATTACCACCTTGGGACCTCCAGAGTGAAGCGTTCCCGCTATGTAATCACTTTCTTCTCCGCTGTCTCCTCTCGCCAGCTCATCAAAATTCCAGCGATTTTTGATCAGCAATGCCACTCCTCCACCCCCCCCCGTGTTCCCTCTGTCTTTCCTCAGGATTTGGTATCCCGTTGGAAAGATGGCATCTGTTATCATACCTGTAAGCTTGGTTTCTGTGAGAGCTATGATGTCCGGTGATGCCTCTTTGACTCTTTCATGCCACTCCTCCCACTTATTTGTTATTCCATCAGCATTTGTGTACCATACCTTCAGTTTCCTTTCCAACACTGTGGTTTGGGGGGCCTGTGAGGGTGGGAGACCTGGTAGCATACTGTGGGATTCTATAGCTCCGTGTTGGGTGGAGGCTGTGGGTATGGATTGTAGTGTGTGTTGGGATGGTGTGATAGGTTGTATGGTATTGAGAATATTTGTGTGTGCTTGCCCTTGCTGTTCTGTTCTGCTCTGACTGACCTCTGCTGGTTACATCCTTGTCTCTTTTCCTAGCTCCTTTCGCTTTTTTGTCCTCTCCCTCAGCTGTTGTCGTTCTGTTTGTGTTCTGTCTCTGTCTAGGAACACCCTCTTGTACTCTTCCGAGTATTTCAATCGTGGTTTCTCTTGGAGGATCCTGTTCCGCACTGTATGTGTGAGTGTGTGTGTATGTGTGAGTGTGTGTGTATGTTTGTGTGTGTGTATGTGTGTGTATGTGTGTGTGTGTGTGTGTGTGTGTGTGTGTGTGTGTGTGTGTGTGTGTGTGTGTGTGTGTGTGTGTGTGTGTGTGTGTGTGTGTGTGTGTGTGTGTGTGTGTGTGTGTGTGTGTGTGTGTGTGTGTGTGTGTGTGTGTGTGTGTGTATTCACCTCATTGTATTCAACTAGTTGTGGTAGTGAAGGTCGAGTCTCAGCTCCTGGCCCAGCCTTTTATTTACTATGGGTCGTATTCACCTCTTATGTGCCATACCAAGAATGTTCTTAAAACCTTTATATAATCTTCACTTATCAACTCCATCTTCATATCTTTAAATTTCCTTCCCTGCATCTAATTCATCTATGTCTCCATGTCTTCTGTCCACTATTATAAACAATATATGTGGCCTATTGAGCGAGTATCTTGTAGGTCGTAATCAAGTCATCCTTGTTTGTTTTCTCTACCAGTTCTATAAGATTAAAACTTTGAAGTTATTTTTAGTACACTGACTCTTTTTTTTACCACACTGACTCTATTGTTGGTACACTGACTCTATTGTTAGTACACTGTTGGTAGTACATTGCTGTTTGTACAGTGACTGTTATTAGTACAATTACTGTTAGTACATTGACAGTACAGAGACTGTTTTTAATACACTGTTGCTGTACGCTGACTATTGTCAGTACACTGTTGGTAGTACACTGACTCTTGTTTGTACAGTGACTGTTGTTAGTACATTGACTGATGTTAGTAGTACATTGTTTGTAGTACACTGACTGTTGTTTGTACAGTGACTGTCGTTAGTACATTGACTGTTATTAGTACACTAACTGCTGTTAATATACTGACTGTTGGTAGTACACTAACTATTGTTAGTACACTGACTGTTGTTTGTAAATTAACTGTTGGTAATACACTGATTTTATTGTTATTACACTGATTCTGTTGTTAGTACAATGGCTCCGTTGGTAGTACACTCTGTTGTTAGTGCACTGGCTGTTGTTAGCACACGGACTGTTGGTAGTACACTGATTCTGGTAGTACACTGATTCTGGTAGTACACTAATTCTGTTTTTAGTACACTGTAGGTACTTCACTGACTCTTGGTAGGTCACTGACTCTTGTTAGCACACTGACTGTTGTTAGTACACTGACTGTTGTTAGCACACTGTTGTTAGTACACTGACTGTTGTTAGTACACTGACTGTTGTTAGTACACTGACTGTTGTTAATACACTGACTGTTGTTAGTACACTGACTGTTGTTAGTACACTGACTGTTGTTAGTACACTGACTGTTGTTAGTACACTGTTGTTAATACACTGACTGTTGTTAGTACACTGACTGTTGTTAGCTCACTGACTGTTGTTAGTACACTGACTGTTGCTAGTACGCTGACGATGGTCAGCACACTGTTGCTAGTACACTGATTCTGTTGCTAGAACTCACACTTTTAATTTTCACTTGTGTACTTGTACATGTACACATAAGTAATGGGTTAAGTTTGTGGGAGTTGATACTCAGCTCCTGGCCCAGTATCACTGAAACCTTCAACTTTACTTATTTCCATCTCTCTACGTCCCTCTCTTGTCCTCCTTCTATACTTTACTTCCATCCCCTCCACATCTTTTATCTTCCCTCGATTTTTCCCCTTCACTCCTTCCCCTCCTCTGTTCCTCTCTCCCCTCTCCTCTTCCGTCCCTCAAAACACCAATATCGCGACGTAGAGAACAATAAGATAAAAAAAACTTTCTAACTGTAAAAGCAAGTTCATTCTCGCGTTATTGGATCTCTGGTTCACTCTAGTGATGGGTGTCCTACTGGGTGTCCTGCTGGGTGTGTTACTGGGTGTGTTACTGGGTGTCCTGCTGGGTTTGTTACTGGGTGTCCTGCTGGGTGTGTTACTGGGTGTCCTGCTGGGTTTGTTACTGGGTGTTCTGCTGGGTTTGTTACTGGGTGTCCTGCTGGGTTTGTTACTGGGTGTTCTGCTGGGTGTTACTGGGTGTCCTCCTGGGTGTGTTACTGGGTGTCCTGCTGGGTGTGTTACTGGGTGTCCTACTGGGTGTGTTACTGGGTGTCCTGCTGGGTGTGTTACTGGGTGTCCTGCTGGGTGTGTTACTGGGTGTCCTGCTGGGTTTGTTACTGGGTGTTCTGCTGGGTTTGTTACTGGGTGTCCTGCTGGGTTTGTTACTGGGTGTTCTGCTGGGTGTGTTACTGGGTGTCCTCCTGGGTGTGTTACTGGGTGTCCTGCTGGGTGTGTTACTGGGTGTCCTGCTGGGTGTGTTACTGGGTGTCCTGCTGGGTTTGTTACTGGGTGTTCTGCTGGGTTTGTTACTGGGTGTCCTGCTGGGTGTGTTACTGGGTGTCCTGCTGGGTTTGTTACTGGGTGTTCTGCTGGGTTTGTTACTGGGTGTCCTGCTGGGTGTGTTACTGGGTGTCCTGCTGGGTGTGTTACTGGGTGTCCTGCTGGGTGTGTTACTGGGTGTCCTGCTGGGTGTGTTACTGGGTGTCCTGCTGGGTGTGTTACTGGGTGTCCTGCTGGGTGTGTTACTGGGTGTCCTGCTGGGTGTGTTACTGGGTGTCCTACTGGGTGTGTTACTGGGTGTCCTGCTGGGTGTGTTACTGGGTGTTCTACTGGGTTTGTTACTGGGTGTCCTGCTGGGTGTGTTACTGGGTGTCCTGCTGGGTGTGTTACTGGGTGTCCTGCTGGGTGTGTTACTGGGTGTCCTGCTGGGTTTGTTACTGGGTGTCCTGCTGGGTGTGTTACTGGGTGTCCTGCTGGGTGTGTTACTGGGTGTCCTGCTGGGTGTGTTACTGGGTGTCCTGCTGGGTGTGTTACTGGGTGTCCTGCTGGGTGTGTTACTGGGTGTCCTGCTGGGTGTGTTACTGGGTGTCCTGCTGGGTGTGTTACTGGGTGTCCTGCTGGGTGTGTTACTGGGTGTCCTACTGGGTGTGTTACTGGGTGTCCTGCTGGGTGTGTTACTGGGTGTCCTGCTGGGTTTGTTACTGGGTATCCTGCTGGGTGTGTTACTGGGTGTCCTACTGGGTGTGTTACTGTGTGTCCTGCTGGGTGTGTTACTGGGTGTCCTGCTGGGTGTGTTACTGGGTGTCCTGCTGGGTGTGTTACTGGGTGTCCTGCTGGGTGTGTTACTGGGTGTCCTACTGGGTGTGTTACTGGGTGTCCTGCTGGGTGTGTTACTGGGTGTTCTGCTGGGTTTGTTACTGGGTGTCCTGCTGGGTGTGTTACTGGGTGTCCTGCTGGGTGTGTTACTGGGTGTCCTGCTGGGTTTGTTACTGGGTGTCCTGCTGGGTTTGTTACTGGGTATTCTGCTGGGTGTGTTACTGGGTGTCCTGCTGGGTGTGTTACTGGGTGTCCTGCTGGGTGTGTTACTGGGTGTCCTGCTGGGTTTGTTACTGGGTGTTCTGCTGGGTGTGTTACTGGATGTTCAGCTGGGTGTGTTGTTGGGTGTCCTGCTGGGTGTGTCACTGGGTGTCCTGCTGGGTGTGTTACTGGGTGTCCTGCTGGGTGTGTTACTGGGTTTTCTGCTGGGTGTGTTACTGGGTGTCCTGCTGGATGTGTTACTGGGTGTCCTGCTGGTTGTGTTACCGGGTGTCCTGCTGGGTTTGTTACTGGGTGTTCTGCTTGTTGTGTTACTGGGTGTTCAGCTGGGTGTGTTGTTGGGTGTCCTGCTGGGTGTGTTGCTGGGTCTGTTACTGGGTGTGTTGCTGGGTTTATTACTGGATGTTCTGCAGGGTGTGTTACTGGGTGTTCAGCTGGGTATGTTACTGGGTGTTCAGCTGGGTGTGTTTCTGGGTGTATTACTGGGTGTTCTGCTGGGTGTCCTGCTGGGTGTATTGCTGGGTGTCCTGTTGGGTGTGTTGCTGGGTGTGTTACTGGGTGTGTTGCTGGGTGTATTACTGGGTGTGTTACTGGATGTTCTGTTGGATGTGTTGCTGGGTGTGTTGCTGGGTGTGTTGCTGGGTGTGTTGCTAAGTGTCCTGTTGGGTGTGTTGCTGGGTGTGTTGCTGGGTGTCCTGCTGGGTGTATTGCTGGGTGTGTTGCTGGGTGTCCTGTTGGATGTGTTGCTGGGTGTGTTGCTGGGTGTCCTGTTGGGTGTGTTGCTGGTTGTGTTGCTGGATATACAACTGGGTGCCATCCTGGATGTGTTGCCGGGTGCTCTACAGGGTGTCCTCCTGGATGCCCTACTGGGTGTACTGCTGGGTATGTCGCAGGGTGCCCTGCTGTGTGTTATTGGGTGTCCTGTTAGAAGTGTAGCTGGGTGCCCTGCTGGGTGTCCTGCTCGGTATGTTGCTGAGTTTTCTGCTGGGTGCCATGCTGGGAGTGTTGCTTCCATGTTGTCTGCTGATCTCTGCTTACATGTTTAAATAGAGAAAGAAAACATAAGTTAGATATAATTTTTTTCAAGACTGTATTACCCAGAAAGTATTGTCGAAAGATATATATATATATATATATATATATATATATATATATATATATATATATATATATATATATATATATATATATATATATATATATATATATGTCGTGCCGAATAGGCAGAACTTGCTATCTTGGCTTAAATAGCAACGTTTATCTTGCCATATAAGACAAGTGAAAATTTGTGTATGCAATAATTTCGCAAAAATCATTCTGAACCTAACGAAAAATATTTATTTCACTCTGTTTGTTTAGTATTAAATTATTGTAAACAAATCTAAAATATATTTAGTTGGGTTAGGCTAAAATAAATTACTCTTATTATAATAAGGTTAGGTAAGTTTTCTAAGATTCTTTTGGTGCAAAATTATAAATTTTTACATTAACTTTAATGAAAAAAATATATCTTTAAACATATAAGAGAAAATTTAAGAAAGGGCTTAATTTTAAATGAGTTCTTGCTAATATATATATATATATATATATATATATATATATATATATATATATATATATATATATATATATATATATATATATATATATATATATATATGTATGTATGTATATATATATATATATATATATATATATATATATATATATATATATATATATATATATATATATATATATATATATATATATTTGTGTTTCACAAAGCTGTGTTGCAGTCACTGCATAGTGAGTGTTACAGTCACCGGATAGTGAGTGTTACAGTCAATGGATAGTGAGTGTTAGTAACTGGATAGTAATTGTTACAGTAAGGAGATAATGAGTGTTACAGTCACTCGATAGTGTTACAGTCACTGGATAGTGAGTGTTACAGTAGCCGGATAGTGAGTGTTGCAGTCACTGGATAATGAGTGTTACAGTCACTGGATAGTGAGTGCTATAGTCACTGGCTAGTAAGCTTTACAGTCACAGGATAGCGCTACAGTCATTGGATAGTGAGTGTTATAGATACTGGATAGTGAGTGTTAGTAACTGGATAGTAACAGTTACAGTGAGGGGATAGTGAGTGTTGCAGTCACTGGGTAGTGTTACAGTCACTGGATAGTGAGTGTTACAGTCACGGAATAGTGAGTGTTACAGTCACTGGATAGTGAGTGTTACAGTCACTGGATAGTGAGTGTTACAGTAACTGGATAGTGAGTGTTACAGTCACTGGTTAGTGAGTGTTACACTCACTGGATAGTGAGTGTTACAGTTACTGGATAGTGAGTGTTACAGTCACTGGATAGTGAGTGTTACAGTCACTGGTTAGTGAGTGTTACTGTCACTGGATAGTGAGTGTTACAGTCACTGGTTAGTGAGTGTTACAGTCACTGGATAGTGAGTGTTACAGTCACTGGATAGTGAGTGTTACGGTCACCGGAGAGTGAGTGTTACAGTCACTGGATAGTGAGTGTTACGGTCACCTGGTAGTGTTACAGTCACTGCATAGTGAGTGTTAGAATCACTGGCTAGTGAGTGTTCAGTCACCGGATAGTGAGTGTTACAGTTACGGGATAGTGAGTGTTTCGGTCACCGGATAGTGTTACAATCACTGCATAGTGAGTGTTACAGTCGGTGGATAGTGAGTGTTACAGTCACTGGTTAGTGAGTGTTACAGTCACTGGATAGTGAGTGTTACAGTCACTGGATAGTGAGTGTTACAGTCACTGGATAGTGAATGTTACGGTCACCGGATAGTGTTACAGTCACTGCATAGTGAGTGTTACAGTCACTGGCTAGTGAGTGTTGCAGTCACCGGATAGTGAGTGTTACAGTCACTGGATAGTGAGTGTTACGGTCACCGGTAGTGTTACAGCTACTGCATAGTGAGTGTAACAGTCACTGGCTAGTGAGTGTTGCAGTCATCGGATAGTGAATGTTACAGTCACCTCAGGGTGTTACAGTCACTGGATAGTGAGTGTTACGGTCACCGGATAGTGTTACAGTCACTGCATAGTGAGTGTTACAGTCACTGTCTAGTGAGTGTTGCAGTCACCGGATAGTGAATGTTATAGTCACCTGAGGGTGTTACAGTCACTGCAGAGTGAGTGTTACAGCACCGGATAGTGTTATAGTCACTAGATAATAAGTTCTACAACAACTGGATAGTAAGTGCTACAACAATTGGATAGTAAGTGCTAGAGCTACTGGATAATAAGTGCTACAGTTACTGGATAGTCAGTGCTACAGTCACTGGATAGCAAGTGCTACAGTCATTGGACAGTAAGTGCTACAGTCACTGGAGAGCAAGTGCTACAGCTACTGGATAATAAGTGCTACAGTCACTGGGCAACAAGTGTTACAGCCACTGGATAGTAAGTGCTACAGTCACTGGAGAGCAAGTGCTACAGCTACTGCATAATAAGTGCTACAGTCACTGGGCAACAAGTGTTACAGCCACTGGATAGTAAGTGCTACAGCTATGGGATAGTAAGTGCTACAGCTACTGGACAATAAGTGCTAAAGCCACTGGATAGCAAGTGCTACAGCTATTGGATAATAAGTCCTACAGTCACTTGATAGTAAGTGCTACAGCTACTGAATAATAAGTGCTGCAGACACTGGAAAATAAGTGCTACAGATACTGGATAATAAGTGCTACAGTCACTGGATACTAAGTGCTACAGTCATTGGATAGTAAGTGCTACAGTCACTGGATAGTAAGTGCTACAGCCACTGGATAGCAAGTGCTACAGTCACTGAATAATAAGTGCTACAGCCACTGGAAAGTAAGTGCTACAGCTACTCTATAATAAGTGCTACAGTCAATGGTTAATAAGTGCTACAGTCACTAGATAGTAAGTGCTACCGTCACTGGATAATAAGTGCTACAGTCAATGGATAGTAAGTGTTACAGCTACTGGATAACAAGTGCTACAGTCACTGGATAATAAGTGCTATAGTCACTGGATAGAAAATGCTACAGTCACTGGATAATAAGTGCTACTGTCACTGGATAGTAAGTGCTACAGTCACTGGATAATTAGTGCTACAGTTACTGGATAGTAAGTGCTACAGTCACTTGATAATAAGTGCTACAGTCACTGGATAGTAAGTGCTACAGTCACTGGATAATAAGTGCTACAGTCACTGGATGATATGTGCTACAGTCACTGGATAGTAAGTGCTACAGTCACTGGAAAATAAATGCTACAGTGACTGGATAATAAGTGCTACAGTCACTGGATAGTAAGTGCTACAGCTACTGGATAATAAGTGCTAGAGTCACTGAAGAATAAGTGCTACAGTCACTGGATAATAAGCGCTACAGCTACTGGATAAAAAGTGCTACAGTCACTGGATAATAAGTGCTACAGCTACTGGATGATAAGTGCTACAGTCACTGGATAATAAGTGCTACAGCTACTGGATAATAAGTGCTACAGTCACTGAATAGAAAGTGCTACACCTACTGGATAATAAGTGCTACAGTCACTGGATAGTAAGTGCTACAGCTACTGGATAATAAGTGCTAGAGTCACTGGAGAGTAAGTGCTACAGTCCCTGGATGATAAGTGCTAAAGCTACTGGATAATACGTGCTACAGTCACTTGAAAATAAGTGCTACAGTCATTGGATAGCAAGTGCTACAGTCACTGGATAATAAGTGCTACAGTCACTGGATAGTAAGTGCTACAGTCACTGGATAATAAGTGCTAAAGTCACTGGATAATAAGTGCTACAGTCACTGGATAATAAGTGCTACAGTAATTGGATAATAAGTGCTACGCTCAATGGATAGTAAGTGCTACAGTAACTGGATAATAAGTGCTACAGTCACTGAATAATAAGTGCTACAGTCACTGGATAATAAGTGCTACAACCACTGGATAATAAGTGCTACAATCACTGGATACTAAGTGCTACAGTCACTGGATAATAAGTGCTACAGTCACTGAACAATAAGTGCTACAGACACTTGATAGTGCTACAGTCACTGCATAATAAGTGCTACGGTGGCTGGGTAATAAGTGCTACAGTCACTGGATAGTAAGTGGTACAGCTACTGGATAAAAAGTGCTACAGTCACTGGATAGTAAGTGCTACAGTCACTGGATAATAAGTGCTACAGCTACTGGATAATAAGTGCTACAGTCACTGGATAATAAGTGCTACAGATACTGGATAAAAAGTGCTACAGTCACTGGATGATAAGTGCTACAGCTACTGGATAATAAGTGCTACAGTCACTGGATAATAAGTGCTACAGTCACTGGAGAGTAAGTGCTACAGCTACTGGATAATAAGTGCTACAGTCACTGGATAATAAGTGCTACAGCTACTGGATAATAAGTGCTACAGTCACTGGATAATAAGTGCTACAGCTACTGGATAATAAGTGCTACAGTCACTGGATAATAAGTGCTACAGTCACTGGATAACAAGTGCTACAGTCACTGGAGAGTAAGTGCTACAGTCACTGAATAATAAGTGCTACAGTCACTGGATAATAAGTGCTACAGTCACTGGATAGTAAGTGCTACAGTCACTGGATAATAAGTGCTACAGTCACTGGATAGTAAGTGCTACAGTCACTGGATAATAAGTGCTAAAGTCACTGGATAATAAGTGCTACAGTCACTGGATAATAAGTGCTACAGTAATTGGATAATAAGTGCTACGCTCAATGGATAGTAAGTGCTACAGTAACTGGATAATAAGTGCTACAGTCACTGAATAATAAGTGCTACAGTCACTGGATAATAAGTGCTACAACCACTGGATAATAAGTGCTACAATCACTGGATACTAAGTGCTACAGTCACTGGATAATAAGTGCTACAGTCACTGAACAATAAGTGCTACAGACACTTGATAGTGCTACAGTCACTGGATAATAAGTGCTACGGTGGCTGGGTAATAAGTGCTACAGTCACTGGATAGTAAGTGCTACAGCTACTGGATAAAAAGTGCTACAGTCACTGGATAGTAAGTGCTACAGTCACTGGATAATAAGTGCTACAGCTACTGGATAATAAGTGCTACAGTCACTGGATAATAAGTGCTACAGATACTTGATAAAAAGTGCTACAGTCACTGGATGATAAGTGCTACAGCTACTGGATAATAAGTGCTACAGTCACTGGATAATAAGTGCTACAGTCACTGGAGAGTAAGTGCTACAGCTACTGGATAATAAGTGCTACAGTCACTGGATAATAAGTGCTACAGCTACTGGATAATACGTGCTACAGTCAGTGGATAATAAGTGCTACAGCTACTGGATAATAAGTGCTACAGTCACTGGATAATAAGTGCTACAGTCACTGGATAACAAGTGCTACAGTCACTGGAGAGTAAGTGCTACAGCCACTGAATAATAAGTGCTACAGTCACTGAATAATAAGTGCTACAGTCACTGGATAATAAGTGCTACAGTCACTGGATAATAAGTGCTACACACAATGGATAGTAAGTGCTACAGTAACTGGATAATAAGTGCTACAGTCACTGGATAATACGTACTACAGTCACTGGATAATAAGTGCTACAGCCACTGGATAGTAAGTGCTACAGTAACTGGATAGTAAATGCTACAGTCACTGGATAATAAGTGTTACAGTCACTGGATAATAAGTGCTTCAGGCACTGGATGATAAGTGCTACAGTCACTGGACACTAAGTGCTAAAGTCACTGGATAATAAGTGCTACAGTCACTGGATAGTAAGTGCTACAGTCACTGGATAATAAGTGCTAGACTGGATAGTAAGTGCTACAGTCACTGGATAATAAGGGCTAGAGTCACTGGATAATAAGTGCTACAGTCACTGGATAGTAAGTACATTCACTGGATTGTAATTGGTATAGTCACTACTACAGTCACGGGATAATAAGTGCTACAGTCACTGGAAAATAAGTGCTACAGTCACTGGATAATACTGCTACAGTGGATAGTAAGTGCTACAGTGGATAGTAAGTGCTGCAGTCACTGGATAATAAGTGTTACAGTCACTGGAGTGATAAGTGCTACTCACTGAACACTTAGTGCTAAAGTCACTGGATAATAAGTGCTAGGATAGTAAGTGCTACAGTCACTGGATAATAAGTGCTACTGGATAATAAGTGCTACAGTCACTGGATAGTAATTACTACAGCTACAGGATAATAAGTGCTACAGTGGATAGTAAGTGCACAGTCACTGGATAGTAAGTGCTACAGCTACTGGATAATAAGTGCTACTACTGGATAATAAGTGCTACAGACATTGGATAAAAAGTGCTACAGTCACTGGATGATAAGTGCTACAGCTACTGGATAATAAGTGCTACAGTCACTGGATAATAAGTGCTACAGTCACTGGAGAGTAGTAAGCTACTGGAAAATAAGTGCTACAGTCACTGGATAATAAGTGCTACAGCTACTGGATAATAAGTGCTACAGTCACTGGATAGTAAGTGC
Source organism: Cherax quadricarinatus (assembly GCF_038502225.1). Taxonomy (NCBI): domain Eukaryota; kingdom Metazoa; phylum Arthropoda; class Malacostraca; order Decapoda; family Parastacidae; genus Cherax; species Cherax quadricarinatus. The sequence continues at coordinate 13,303,818 of NC_091348.1, forward strand.
TACAGCTACTGGATAATAAGTGCTGCAATTGTGATGCAGTTCAGAGAGGTCTCACAGAGTCACTGGATAATAAGTGCTACAGTCACTGGATAATAAGTGCTACAGTCACTGGATAGTAAGTGCTACAGTCACTGGATAATAAGGGCTAGAGTCACTGGATAATAAGTGCTACAGTCACTGGATAGTAAGTGCTACATTCACTCGATTGTAATTGCTATAGTCACTGGATAATAAGTGCTACAGTCACGGGATAATAAGTGCTACAGTCACTGGAAAATAAGTGCTACAGTCACTGGATAATACGTGCTACACCCACTGGATAGTAAGTACTACAGTAACTGGATAGTAAGTGCTGCAGTCACTGGATAATAAGTGTTACAGTCACTGGATAATAAGTGCTTCAGCCACTGGCTGAAAAGTGCTACAGTCACTGGACACTAAGTGCTAATGTCACTGGATAATAAGTGCTACAGTCAATGGATAGTAAGTGCTACAGTCACTGGATAATAAGTGCTAGAGTCACTGGATAATAAGTGCTACAGTCACTGGATAGTAAGTACTACAGCTACAGGATAATAAGTGCTACAGTCACTGGATAGCAAGTGCTACAGTCACTGGATAATAAGTGCTAGAGTCACTGGATAATAAGTGCTACAGTCACTGGATAGTAAGTACTACAGCTACAGGATAATAAGTGCTACAGTCACTGGATAGTAAGTGCTACAGTCACTGGATAATAAGTGCTACAGCTACTGGATAATAAGTGCTACAGTCACTGGATAATAAGTGCTACAGATACTGGATAAAAAGTGCTACAGTCACTGGATGATAAGTGCTACAGCTACTGGATAATAAGTGCTACAGTCACTGGATAATAAGTGCTACAGTCACTGGAGAGTAAGTGCTACAGCTACTGGATAATAAGTGCTACAGTCACTGGATAATAAGTGCTACAGCTACTGGATAATAAGTTCTACAGTCAGTGGATAATAAGTGCTACAGCTACTGGATAATAAGTGCTACAGTCACTGGATAATAAGTGCTACAGTCACTGGATAACAAGTGCTACAGTCACTGGAGAGTAAGTGCTACAGTCACTGAATAATAAGTGCTACAGTCACTGAATAATAAGTGCTACAGTCACTGGATAATAAGTGCTACAGTCACTGGATAATAAGTGCTACACTCAATGGATAGTAAGTGCTACAGTAACTGGATAATAAGTGCTACAGTCACTGGATAATACGTACTACAGTCACTGGATAATAAGTGCTACAGCCACTGGATAGTAAGTGCTACAGTAACTGGATAGTAAATGCTACAGTCACTGGATAATAAGTGTTACAGTCACTGGATAATAAGTGCTTCAGGCACTGGATGATAAGTGCTACAGTCACTGGACACTAAGTGCTAAAGTCACTGGATAATAAGTGCTACAGTCAATGGATAGTAAGTGCTACAGTCACTGGATAATAAGTGCTAGAGTCACTGGATAATAAGTGCTACAGTCACTGGATAGTAAGTACTACAGTCACTGGATAGAAAGTGCTAGAGCTACTGGATAATAAGTGCTACAGTCACTGGATAGTAAGTGCTACAGCTACTGGATAATAAGTGCTGCAATTGTGATGCAGTTCAGAGAGGTCTCACAGAGTCACTGGATAATAAGTGCTACAGTCACTGGATAATAAGTGCTACAGTCACTGGATAGTAAGTGCTACAGTCACTGGATAATAAGGGCTAGAGTCACTGGATAATAAGTGCTACAGTCACTGGATAGTAAGTGCTACATTCACTGGATTGTAATTGCTATAGTCACTGGATAATAAGTGCTACAGTCACGGGATAATAAGTGCTACAGTCACTGGAAAATAAGTGCTACAGTCACTGGATAATACGTGCTACAGCCACTGGATAGTAAGTGCTACAGTAACTGGATAGTAAGTGCTGCAGTCACTGGATAATAAGTGTTACAGTCACTGGATAATAAGTGCTTCAGCCACTGGCTGATAAGTGCTACAGTCACTGGACACTAAGTGCTAAAGTCACTGGATAATAAGTGCTACAGTCACTGGATAGTAAGTGCTACAGTCACTGGATAATAAGTGCTAGAGTCACTGGATAATAAGTGCTACAGTCACTGGATAGTAAGTACTACAGCTACTGGATAATTAGTGCTACAGTCACTGGATAGCAAGTGCTACAGTCACTGGATAGTAAGTGCTAGAGCTACTGGATAATAAGTGCTACAGTCACTGGATAGTAAGTGCTACAGCTACTGGATAATAAGTGCTACAATTGTGATGCAGTTCAGAGAGGTCTCACACAGTCACTGGATAATAAGTGCTACAGTCACTGGATAATAAGTGCTACGGTCACTGGATAGTAAGTACTACAGTCACTGGATAATAAGTGCTAGAGTCACTGGATAATAAGTGCTACAGTCACTGGATAATAAGTGCTACAGTCACTGGATAGTAAGTGCTACAGTCACCGGATAATAAGTGCTACAGTCACTGGATAGTAAGTGCTACAGTCACTGGATGATAAGTGCTACAGTCACTGGATAATAAGTGCTACAGTCACTGGATAATAAGTGCTACAGTCACTAGATAATAAGTGCTACAGTCACTGGATAATAAGTGCTACAGTCACTGGATAATAAGCGCTACAGTCACTGGATAATAAGTGCTACAGTCACTGGATAGTATGTGCTAAAGTCACTGGATAATAAGTGTTACAGTCACTGGATAATAAGTGCTACAGTCACTGGATAGTAAAAGCTTCAGCTTCTGGATAATAAATGCTACAGTCACTTGATAGTAAGTGCTACAGCTACTAGATAATAAGTGCTACAGTCACTGGATAATAAGTGCTACAGTCACTGGATAGTAAGTGCTACAGCTACTGGATAATAAGTGCTACAATTACTGGATAGTAAGTGCAACAGCTACTGGATAATAAGTGCTACAGTCTCTGGATAGTAAGTGCTGCAGATTCTGGATAGTAAGTGCTACAGTCACTGGATAATAAGTGCTACAGTCACTGGACAATAAGTGCTACAGTCAATGAATAGTAATTGCTTCAGCTACTGGATAATAAGTGCTACAGTCACTTTATAATTAGTGCTACAGTCACTGGATAAATAGTGCTACAGTCAGTGGATAGTAAGTGCTACAGCTACTGAATAATAAGTGCTTCAGTCACTAGATAATAAGTGCTACAGTCACTGTATTGTAAGTGCTACAGCTACTGGATAATAAGTGCTACAGTCACTGGGTAGTAAGTGCTTCAGCTACTTGATAATAAGTGCTACAGTCAATGGATAATAAGTGCTACATTCACTTGATAATAAGTGCTACAGCTACTGGAAAATAAGTGCTACAGTCAATGGATAATAAGTGCTACAGCTACTGGATAATAAGTGCTACAGTCACTGGATAATAAGTGCAACAACTACTGGATAATAAGTGCTACAGTCACTGGATAATAAGTGCTGCAGCTACTGGATAATAAATGCTACAGTCACTGGGTAATAAGTGCTACAGCTGCTGGATAATAATGCTAGAGTCACTGGATAATAAGTGCTACAGTCAGTGGATAATAAGTGCAACAGTCACTGGATAGTAAGTGCTACAGTCACTGGATAATAAGTGCTAGAGTCACTGGATAATAAGTGCTACAGTCACTGGATAGTAAGTGCTACAGTCACTGCATAATGAGTGCTACAGTCACTGGATAGTAAGTGCTACAGTCACTGGATAATAAGTGCTACAGTCACTGGATAATAAGTGCTACAGTCACTGGATAATAAGTGCTACAGTCACTGGATAATAAGTGTTACAGTCACTGGATAATAAGTGCTACAGTCACTGGATAGTAAGTGCTACAGTCACTGGATAATAAGTGCTACAGTCACTGGATAATAAGTGCTACAGTCACTGGATAGTATGTGCTACAGTCACTGGATAATAAGTGTTACAGTCACTTGATAATAAGTGCTACAGTCACTGGATAGTATGTGCTACAGCTACTAGATAAAAAGTGCTACAGTCACTGGATAATAAGTGCTACAGTCGCTGGTTAGTAAGTGCTACAGCTACTGGATAATAAGTGCTACAGTTACTGGATAGTAAGTGCTACAGCTACTGGATAATAAGTGCTTCAGTCACTGGATAGTAAGTGCTACAGCTAATGGATAATAAGTGCTACAGTCACTGGATAATAAATGCTACATTCACTGGATAATAAGTGCTACAGTCACTGGATAATAAGTGCTATAGTCACTGGATAATAAGTGCTACAGTCAGTGGATAGTAAGTGCTACAGCTACTGGATAATAAGTGCTTCAGTCACTGGATAATAAGTGCTACAATCACTGGATAGTAAGTGCTGCAGCTACTGGATAATAAGTGCTACATTCACTGGATAATAAGTGCTTCAGCTACTGGATAATAAATGCTACAATCACTGGATAATAAGTGCTACAGCTACTGGATAATAAGTGCTACAGTCACTGGATAATAAGTGCTACACCTACTGGATAATAAGTGCTACAGTCATTGGATAATAAGTGTTACAATCACTGGATAGTAAGTGCTACAGCTACTGGATAATAAGTGCTACAGTCACTGGATAATAAGTGCTACAGGTCCTGGATAGTAAGTGCTACAGCTACTGGATAATAAGTGCTACAGCTACTGTATAATAAATGCTACAGTAACTGGATAGTAAGTGCTACAGCTACTGAATAATAAGTGCTACAGTCACTGGATAATAAGTGCTACAGCTACTGGATAATAAGTGCTTCAGTTACTGGATAATAAGTGCTACAGCTACTGGATAATAAGTGCTACAGTCACTGGATAATAAGTGCTACAGTCACTGGATAATAAGTGCTCCAGTCACTGGATAATAAGTGCTACAGCTACTGGATAATAAGTGCTACAGTCACTGGATAATAAGTGCTACAGCAACTGGATAATAAGTGCTTCAGTCACTGGATAATAAGTGCTGCAGCTACTGGATAATAAGTGCTACAGTCACTGGATAATAAGTGCTACAGTCACTGGATAGTAAGTGCTACAGCTACTGGATAATAAGTGCTACAGTCACTGGATAATAAGTGCTACAGCCACTGGATAGTAAGTGCTACAGCTACTGAATAATAAGTGCTACAGTCACTGGATAATAAGTGGTACAGCTACTGGATAATATGCGCTTCAGTCACTGGATAATAAGTGCTACAGCTACTGGATAATAAGTGCTACAGTCACTGGATAATAAGTGCTACAGTCACTGGATTATAAGTGCTAAAGTCACTTGATAGTAAGTGCTACAGCTACTGGATAATAAGTGCTACAGTCACTTGATAGTAAGCGCTACAGCTACTGGATAATAAGTGCTAAAGTCACTGGATAATAAGTGCTACAGCTACTGGATAATAAGTGTTACAGTCACTGCATAGTAAGTGCTACAGCTACTGAATAATAAGTGTTACAGTCACTGGATAATAAGTGCTACAGCTACTGGATAATAAGTGCTACAGTCACTGGATAGTAAGTGCTACAGTCACTGGATAATAAGTGCTACAGCTACTGTGTAATAAGTGCTACAGTCACTGGATAATAGGTGCTACAGTCACTGGATAATAAGTGCTACAGCTACTGGATAATAAGTGCTACAGTCACTGGATAATAAGTGCTACAGTCACTGGATAATAAGTGCTACAGCTACTGGATAATAAGTGCTACAGTCACTGGATAGTAAGTGCTACAGTCACTGGATAATAAGTGCTACAGCTACTGTGTAATAAGTGCTACAGTCACTGGATAATAGGTGCTACAGTCACTGGATAATAAGTGCTACAGCTACTGGATAATAAGTGCTACAGTCACTGGATAATAAGTGCTACAGTCACTGGATAATAAGTGCTACAGCTACTGGATAATAAGTGCTACAGCTACTGGATAATAAGCGCTACAAACATTTGAAATTACAGCTCACTGAAAAGACACCAAGAAGTTCAAACTTTTATTGACGCAACGTTTCGCTATGTGTTGAGCTTTATAAAGTTTTATTAAGCTCTACACAGAGCGAAACATCGTAACAACGCAAGCTTGTTCTGTACCTGAGCATTTCCTTCATCGTACAGGTGAGGTTTGTCAGGTAACAGGGCAAGTGTTCCCTGACTCTGATCATCTGACCGAGGCCTTCCTTTGGCTTACCCGTCCACCCCTCTATAAATTAAACTTACAACTACAACTACTGAAAATATATGACATAAATGATTGGTTTAAAACAGTTATTTTCAACACCAACATAACTCTGTGTCTGTAACTACAAGACGGGACATTATTTTCCTGTAAATTCAAGCGGGTGTTGACAAATAGATTATCAAGTACACATAAACACACACGAATATAAACACATATATAAACACACACACAAGACTATTCCCGGAGGTAAGTAGTGTCATACGAGAAAAGGTTAAGGGAACTCGACCTGACGACTCTTGAGGACGGGAGGGATAAGGGGGATATGATAACGACATATAAAATAGAGAGAGAAATCGACAAGGTGGACAGGGCCAGAATATTTCAGAGATGGTACACAGGAACAAGGGGCCATGACTGGAAGCTGAAAACACAGATGACTCATGGGATGTTAGGAAGTATTTCTCCAGCCTTAGAGTTGTCAGGAAGTGGAACAATCTGGAGAGTGATGTAGTGGAGGCAGGATCCATACATAGCTTTACGAAGAGGTGCGATAAAGTGGACCTAGTAGCGACCAGCGGAAAGGCGGGGCCAGGAGCTGTGAATCGACCACTGCAACCACAAATAAGTGAACAAACACACACACACACACACACACACACACACACACACACACACACACACACACACACACACACACACACACACACACACACGGCAGGTCATACACGAACATTTCCCTGGTCTGAAGGAGCAAGTCTACATTGGCAATCTTCTGGTTTCGTGCTTTCCCAGCGTCGTCTCTCGCCTGTGTTGCCGCAGGCGACAAGAACGCCACCTGGATTCCAATATGTGAGAGACAAGCGGAAGTCTGCCGCGAGACACATGGATGATGGATGGGAGAGACGGGTGAGGGAGAAGCAAGAGACAAATAAATTATAAGTGAGACGGGCGGGGGACTCATGCGTGATGAATGAGTGTGAGATGGAGAGACAGGTGACGTGTGAGAGACAGGGGGCGACTGATGACTGTGAGAGATGGAAGACATCTAAATAATGTGTGAGTGACAGGTGGAAGGCAGGTGACTGACAAGGATGGGAAAGTTAGGAGGGAGAGAGAGAGAGGGAAGGACAAATAAAGGAGAGGGAGGGTTGGAACTATGAAAAAGGGAGAATAACAAGTGGGAGAGGGTTGAAAATAGAGGGAGAGTAGCAAGTGGGAGAGGGTTGAAAATAGAGGGAGAGTAGCAGGTGGAAAGGGGTAAAAATGAGGGAGGGAGAGTAACAGGTGGTACGGGGGTGAAAAATGAGAGAGGGAGAGTAATAGGTGGTAGGGGTGAAAAATGAGGGAGGGAGAGTAACAGGTGGGAGTGAAAAATGAGTGAGGGAGAGTAACAGGTGGGACGGGGGTGAAAAATGAGTGAGAGTAACAGGTGGGAGGGGGTGAAAAATAAGTGAGGGAGAGTAACAGGTACGAGAGGGTGAAAAATAAGTGAGGGAGAGTAACAGGTGGGAGGGGTGAAAAATAAGTGAGGGAGAGTAACAGGTGGGAGGGGTGAAAAATAAGTGAGGGAGAGTAACAGGTGGGAAGGGGTGAAAAATTAGTGAGGGAGAGTAACAAGTGGGAGGGAGTGAAAAATAAGTTAGGGAGAGTAACATGTGGTAGGGGGTGAAAAATAAGTGAGGGAGAGTAACAGGTGGGAGTGAGTGAAAAAAAGTGAGGGAGAGTAACAGATGGGAAGGGGTGAAAAAAAGTGAGGCAGAGTAGCAGGTGGGAGGGAGTGGAAAATAAGTGAGGGAGAGTAACATGTGGAAGGGAGTGACAAATAAGTGAGGGAGAGTAACATGTGGGAGGGGTGAAAAATAAGTGAGGGAGAGTAACAGGTGGGAGGGAGTGAAAAATAAGTGAGGGAGAGTAACAGGTGGGAGGGAGTGAAAAATAAGTGAGGGAGAGTAACAGGTGGGAGGGGTGAAAAAAAGTGAGGGAGAGTAACATGTGGGAGGGGGTGAAAAATAAGTGAGGGAGAGTAACAGGTGGGAGGGGGTGAAAAATAAGTGAGGGAGAGTAACAGGTGGGAAGGGGTGAAAAATAAGTGAGGGAGAGTAACATGTGGGAAGGGGTGAAAAATAAGTGAGGGAGAGTAACAGGTGGGAGGGAGTGAAAAATAAGTGAGGGAGAGTAACAGGTGGGAGGGGTGAAAAAAGTGAGGGAGAGTAACATGTGGGAGGGGGTGAAAAATAAGTGAGGGAGAGTAACAGGTGGGAGGGGGTGAAAAATAAGTGAGGGAGAGTAACAGGTGGGAAGGGGTGAAAAATAAGTGAGGGAGAGTAACATGTGGGAAGGGGTGAAAAATAAGTGAGGGAGAGTAACAGGTGGGAGGAGGTGAAAAATAAGTGAGGGAGAGTAACAGGTGGGAGGGGGTGAAAAATAAGTGAGGGAGAGTAACAGGTGGGAAGGGGTGAAAAATAAGTGAGGGAGAGTAACAGGTGGGAGGGGGTGAAAAATAAGTGAGGGAGAGTAACAGGTGGGAGGGGGCGAAAAATAAGTGAGGGAGAGTAACAGGTGGGAGGGGGTGAAAAATAAGTGAGGGAGAGTAACAGGTGGGAGGGGGTGAAAAATAAGTGAGGGAGAGTAACATATGGAAGGGGGTGAAAAATAAGTGAGGGAGAGTAACATGTGGGAGGGGGTGAAAAATAAGTGAGGGAGAATAACATGTGGGAGGGGGTGAAAAATAAGTGAGGGTGAGTAACATGTGGGAGGGGGTGAAAAATAAGTGAGGGAGAGTAACAGGTGGGAGGGGGTGAAAATAAGTGAGGGAGAGTAACATGTGGGAGAGGGTGAAAAATAAGTGAGGGAGAGTAACAGGTGGGAGGGGGTGAAAAATAAGAGAGGGAGAGTAACATGTGGGAGGGGTGAAAAATAAGTGAGGGAGAGTAACAGGTGGGAGGGGGTGAAAAATAAGTGAGGGAGAGTAACATGTAGGAGGGGGTGAAAAATAAGTGAGTGAGAGTAACAGGTGGGAGGGAGTGAAAAATAAGTGAGGGAGAGTAACATGTGGGAAGGGGTGAAAAATAAGTGAGGGAGAGTAACAGGTGGGAGGGGGTGAAAAATAAGTGAGGGAGAGTAACAGGTGGGAGGTGGTGAAAAATAAGTGAGGGAGAGTAACAGGTGGGAGGGGGTGAAAAATAAGTGAGGGAGAGTAACAGGTGGGAGGTGGTGAAAAATAAGTGAGGGAGAGTAACAGGTGGGAGGGGGTGAAAAATAAGTGAGGGAGAATAACAGGTGGGAGGGGGTGAAAAATAAGTGAGGGAGAGTAACAGCTGGGAGGGGGTGAAAAATAAGTGAGGGAGAGTAACAGGTGGGAGGGGGTGAAAAATAAGTGAGGGAGAGTAACATGTGGGAAAGGGTGAAAAATAAGTGAGGGAGAGTAACAGGTGGGAGTGGTGAAAAATAAGTGAGGGAGAGTAACATGTGGGAGGGGGTGAAAAATAAGTGAGGGAGAGTAACAGGTGGGAGGGAGTGAAAAATAAGTGAGGGAGAGTAACATGTGGGAGGGGGTGAAAAATAAGTGAGGGAGAGTAACAGGTGGGAGGGGGTGAAAAATAAGTGAGGGAGAGTAACAGGTGGGAAGGGGTGAAAAATAAGTGAGGGAGAGTAACAGGTGGGAGGGGGTGAAAAATAAGTGAGGGAGAGTAACAGGTGGGAGGGGGTGAAAAATAAGTGAGGGAGAGTAACAGGTGGGAGGGGTGAAAAATAAGTGAGGGAGAGTAACAGGTGGGAGGGGGTGAAAAATAAGTGAGGGAGAGTAACAGGTGGCAGGGGGTGAAAAATAAGTGAGGGAGAAGAACATGTGGGAGGGGTGAAAAATAAGTGAGGGAGAGTAACAGGTGGGAGGCGTGAAAAATAAGTGAGGAAGAGTAACAGGTGGGAGGGGGTGAAAATAAGTGAGGGAGAGTAACATGTGGGAGGGAGTGAAAAATAAGTGAGGGAGAGTAACAGGTGGGAGGGGTGAAAAATAAGTGAGGGAGAGTAACAGGTTAGAGGGGGTGAAAAATAAGTGAGGGAGAGTAACAGGTGGGAGGGGGTGAAAAATAAGTGAGGGAGAGTAACAGGTGGGAGGGGGTGAAAAATAAGTGAGGGAGAGTAACAGGTGGGAGGGGGTGAAAAATAAGTGAGGGAGAGTATCATGTGGGAGAGGGTGAAAAATAAGTGAGGTAGAGTAACAGGTGGGAGGGGGTGAAAAATAAATGAGGGAGAGTAACATGTGGGAGGGGGTGAAAAATAAGTGAGGGAGAGTAACATGTGGGAGGGGGTGAAAAATAAGTGAGGGAGAGTAACATGTGGGAGGGGGTGAAAAATAAGTGAGGGAGAGTAACATGTGGGAGGGGGTGAAAAATAAGTGAGGGAGAGTAACATGTGGGAGGGGGTGAAAAATAAGTGAGGGAGAGTAACATGTGGGAGGGGGTGAAAAATAAGTGAGGGAGAGTAACATGTGGGAGGGGGTGAAAAATAAATGAGGGAGAGTAACATGTGGGAGGGGGTGAAAAATAAGTGAGGGAGAGTAACATGTGGGAGGGGGTGAAAAATAAGTGAGGGAGAGTAACAGGTGGGAGGGGGTGAAAAATAAGTGAGGGAGAGTAACATGTGGGAGGGGGTGAAAAATAAGTGAGGGAGAGTAACATGTGGGAGGGGGTGAAAAATAAGTGAGTGAGAGTAACAGCTGGGAGGGGGTGAAAAATAAGTGAGTGAGAGTAACAGCTGGGAGGGGCTGAGGAAGGTGCTTTGTGAATAGCAAAAATTTTCATTTAACAAAAATTCACGAGATTGTTTGCTTACTACAGATTTTAAGTGGGGTCAGTGTGGGGTCAGTGTGGGGTCAGTGTGGGGTCAGTGTGGGGTCAGTGACTGTGGGGTCAGCGACTGTTTGGTCAGTGACTGTGGGGTCAGTGACTGTGAGGTCAGAGAGTGTGGGGTCAGAGAGTGTGGGGTCAGAGAGTGTGGGGTCAGAGAGTGTGGGGTCAGAGAGTGTGGGGTCAGTGACTGTGGGGTCAGTGACTGTGAGGTCAGAGAGTGTGGGGTCAGTGACTGTGGGGTCAGTGACTGTGGGGTCAGTGACTGTGGGGTCAGAGAGTGTGGGGTCAGTGACTGTGGGGTCAGTGACTTTGGGGTCAGTGACTGTGGGGTCAGTGACTGTGGGGTCAGCGACTGTTTGGTCAGTGACTGTGGGGTCAGTGACTGTGAGGTCAGAGAGTGTGGGGTCAGAGAGTGTGGGGTCAGAGAGTGTGGGCTCAGAGAGTGTGGGGTCAGAGAGTGTTGGGTCAGTGACTGTGGGGTCAGTGACTGTGGGGTCAGAGAGTGTGGGGTCAGTGACTGTGGGGTCAGTGACTGTGGGGTCAGTGACTGTGGGGTCAGTGACTGTGGGGTCAGAGAGTGTGGGGTCAGTGACTGTGGGGTCAGTGACTGTGGGGTCAGTGACTGTGGGGTCAGTGACTGTGGGGTCAGTGACTGTGGGGTCAGTGACTGTGGGGTCAGTGACTGCGGGGTCAGTGACTGTGGGGTCAGTGACTGTGGGGTCAGTGACTGCAGGGTCAGTGACTGCAGGGTCAGTGACTGTGGGATCAGTGACTGTGGGGTCAGTGACTGTGGGGTCAGTGACTGTGTGGTCAGTGACTGTGGGGTCAGTGACTGTGGGGTCAGTGACTGTGGGGTCAGAGAGTATGGGGTCAGAGAGTGTGGGGTCAGTGACTGTGGGGTCAGTGACTGTGGGGTCAGTGACTGTGGGGTCAGTGACTGTGGGGTCAGCGACTGTTTGGTCAGTGACTGTGGGGTCAGTGACTGTGAGGTCAGAGAGTGTGGGGTCAGAGAGTGTGGGGTCAGAGAGTGTGGGGTCAGTGACTGTGGGGTCAGTGACTGTGGTGTCAGAGAGTGTGGGGTCAGTGACTGTGGGGTCAGTGACTGTGCGGTCAGAGAGTGTGGGCTCAGAGAGTGTGGGGTCAGAATCTGTGGGGGTCAGTGGCTGTGGGGTCAGTGACTGTGGGGTCAGTGACTGTTGGGTCAGTGACTGTGTGGTCAGTGACTGTGGGGTCAGAGACTGTGGGGTCAGAGACTGTGGGGTCAGAGTCTGTGGGGGTCAGTGGCTGTGGGGTCACTGACTGTGGGGTCAGTGGCTGTGGGGTAAGTGACTGTGGGGTCAGAGACTGTGGGGTCAGAGATTGCAGAATTGGGGGAGGGTCACCGAGTCCCAGGTACGGCAGTAACAAGCGTGCCAGACCTTCAGTGCCAGGGATCAGTGGCACTCCTTAAGGAAGGTGAAGGAGGCACCAGAGGAGGTTGTGTAGGAAGTGTAGTGGCACTCTGACGAGGAGCTGCCAGCAGAAGTGTATTGGTGAAGGTATTGTATGGAGTGGGTAGAGGTCTGCTCCAGCTGTCTCTCTCTCGCTCTCTCTCTCTCTCTCTCTCTCTCTCTCTCTCTCTCTCTCTCTCTCTCTCTCTCTCTCTCTCTCTCTCTCTCCCTCTCTCTCTCTCTCTCTCTCTCTCTCTCTGTCTCTCTCTCTCTCTCTCTCTCTCTCTCTCTCTCTCTCTCTCTCTCTCTCTCTCTCTCTCTCTCTCTCTCTCTCTCTCTCTCTCTCTCTATGTCTCTCTCTCTCTCTCTCTCTCTCCACTTATTATAATAAATGGGGAACGCTAAAACCGTAGGGGAGTCTGTGAGCACTTGAGGAATGGGAGAAAATTAGGCTTGATCTAAGAGGAGAGTAGCTCCAACTCCTTAGTTCAAGAACTCTTCATCGGTATTATAACACGTAAGGCGCGCAAAAATCAAAGCCCAAACAACTCAATATTACTCTTCAAAGTTATTTAAAACTAGATGTATGGAATGTCACACAAATAACCCGCACATAAAAGAGAGAAGCTTACGACGACGTTTCGGTCAGACTTGGACCATTTACAAAGTCACACTAACCAGAAGTGGGGCAGGACGGCTATATATAGGCAGGAAGAGGTGGTGGTAGTAGTAGTAGTAGTAGTAGTAGTAGTAGTACAAGAATGGTGTATAATACCGACAAAATGAAATTAAGACACATGCGCAACACCCTATATTCACTTTTAATTTTCTTCTTTTGCATACCCTACCAAATTTATCCACCAACCTCTGCAACTTTCTTCAGAATCTCCCAACAGCACAGTGTCATCAGCAAAGAGCAACTGTGACAACTCCTACTTTGTATTCGATTCTTCATCTTTCAACCCCAAACCTCTTGCCAACACCCGAGCATGCACTTCTCTTACAACCCCATCTATAAATATATTGAACAACCATGATTACATCATACATCCTTCTCTAAGGCCTACTTTCACTTGGAAATAATCTCCCTCTCTCCTTCATAGTCTAACCTGAGCCTCACTATCCTCGTAACAACTCTTCACCGCTTTCAGTAACCTACCTCCTATACCATACATTTGCAACATCTGCCACATTGCTCCCCTATCCACCGTATCATACGCCTTTTCCAAATCCATAAATGCCACAAAAACCTCTTTACCCTTATCTAATACTGTTCACCTGTATGTTTCACAGTAAACACTTGGTCTACACAACCCCTACCCTTCCTAAAGCCTCCTTGTTCATCTGCTATTCTAATCTCCGTCTTAATTCGCTCAATAATAACTCTACCATGCACTTTACCAGGTATGCTCAACAGACTTATTCCATTATAATTTTTGCACTCTCTTTTGCCACTTTTTCTTTTATACAAAGGAACTATGCATGTTCTCTGTCATTCCCTAGGTACCTTACCCTCTTCCATACATTTATTAAATAATAGCGCCAACCACTCCAAAACTATATCCCCACCTGCTTTTAACATTTCAGTCTTATATATATATATATATATATATAAATATATAAATACATATATAAATATATACATGTATATATATATATATATTTATATATATATATATATATATATATATATATATATATATATATTATATATATATATATATATATATATATGTCGTGCCGAATATGTAAAACTGGTCAATTAGCAAGAACTCATTTAAAATTAAGTCCTTTCTAAAATTTTCTCTTATACGTTTAAAGATATATTTTTTCATTAATATTGATGTAAAAATTTATAATTTTGCACCAAAAGAATCTTAGAAAACTTACCTAACCTTATTATAACAAGAACAATTTATTTTAGCCTAACCCAACTAAATATATTTTAGATTTGTTTACAATAATTTAATACTAAACACACACAGTGAAATATATTTTTTTCGTTAGGTTCAGAACGATTTTGGCGAAATTATTGCATACACAAATTTTCGCTTGTCCTATATGGCAAGATGAGCGTTGCTATTTAAGCCAAGATCGCAAGTTCTGCCTATTCGGCACGACATATATATATATATATATATATATATTTATATATATAGATATATATATATATATATATATATATATATATATATATATATTATTATTAAATATTCGCCGGTATTCTCCCGGCCCGGGCCTTTTCCAAGTGGTGGCTCGGCCTTGGCTCCCTCTTTAGGGAGTGTCTGAGACCTAAGTCTCCCATGGGAGGAGGCACAAGTACCTCCTCATCTTTGGGACCAACTGTTCCCAGGCCTAGCCACAAGCTAGGCCTCTCTGGTCTGTCATCCCCGCCCCAAGGGGGAAAATGGGAATGACAGTCTTATGAGCTAAAGGCTCGGGCTCAGGCACCTACCCTACCCTAGAAGGGTTAGGCATGGTGTCGATCATATCTATATATATATATATATATATATATATATATATATATATATATATATATATATATATATATATATATATATATATATATATATATATATATATATATATATATATATATATATATATATATATATATATATATATATATATATATATATATATATATATATATATATATATATATATATATATATATATATATGTCGTGCCGAATACGTAAAATTGGTCAATTAGCAAGAACTCGTTTAAAATTAAGTCCTTTCTAAAATTTTCTCTTATACGTTTAAAGATATATTTTTTTCATTAATGTTAATGTAAAAAATTTTAATTTTGCTGCAAAAGAATCTTAGAAAACTTACCTAACCTTTTAGTAAAAAGAACAATTTATTTTAGCCTAACCCAACTAAATATATTTTAGATTTGTTTACAATAATTTAATACTAAACAAACACAGTGAAATATATTTTTTTCGTTAGGTTCAGAATGATTTTGGCGAAATTATTGCATACACAAATTTTCGCTTGTCCTATATGGCAAGATGAGCGTTGCTATTTAACACCCAAGATCGCAAGTTCTGCCTATTCGGCACGACATATATATATATATATATATATATATATATATATATATATATATATATATATATATATATATATATATATATATATATATATATATGTGTGTGTGTGTGAGTGTGTGTGTGTGAGTGTGTGTGTGTGAGTGTGTGTGTGTGTGTGTGTTTGTGTGTGTGTGTGTGTACTCACCTAATTGTACTCACCTAATTGTGGTTGCAGGGGTCGAGCCTCAGCTCCTGGCCCCGCCTCTTCACTGATCGCTACTGGATCCTCTCTCTCTCTGCTTCCTGAGCTTTGTCATACCTCTTCTTAAAACTGTGTATGGTTCCTGCCTCCACTACTTCACTTGCTAGGCTATTCCACTTGCTGACAACTCTATGACTGAAGAAATACTTCCTAACGTCCCTGTGACTCGTCTGAGTCTTCAGCTTCCAGTTGTGACCCCTTGTCCCTGTGTCCCCTCTCTGGAACATCCTATCTCTGTCCACCTTGTCTATTCCCCGCAGTATCTTGTATGTCGTTATCATGTCTCCCCTGACCCTTCTGTCCTCCAGTGTCGTCAGTCCGATTTCCCTTAACCTTTCCTCGTACGACATTCCCTTGAGCTCTGGGACTAGCCTTGTTGCAAACCTTTGTACTTTCTCTAACTTCTTGACGTGCTTGACCAGGTGTGGGTTCCAGACTGGTGCTGCATACTCCAGTATGGGCCTAACATACACAGTGTATGTGTGTGTGTGTGTGTGTGTGTGTGTGTGTGTGTGTGTGTGTGTGTGTGTGTGTGTGTGTGTGTTCACACACACATCAGTATGCCTATTTCAATCTGTCTATATGTTTGCTTGGCCTGCCTACCACTTTTTCTGTGTGGAAACTCGTCAGAAAAGATTGCCAGAGGTCCTCTGCAAATTCTCAATAAAATTGCTACAAGCTGTCTTTACGACGTTCCAAATGCGTGTTTTGTATATTTTATTACGTTCCTGCGCCTGGGTTTGCATTTGTATATATGTGCCCTCACTTAAATGTGTTCCTGGGGTTGAGTTAGAGCGCCTGAGCCCAGCTCCTGAGTCGTATAATGGGCTTGTCTGAAGAGAGCTATCGTACCTAGTTTTAAAACTATGTATGGGAGTCAGCCTCTGCCATCTTCTAGGATCTTTTGCTTATTTAAGCTTTGTAACGCGATCTGACTTCTCCCTACCCTCACCATAATATCACTCGGTATCTTTTACGTTCTGGTAATGTCTGGTGAACTTCAATCATCCAGTGTCGTGAGGTTCAGGTTTAGTGCTTCATTGTAGAAGACTAATAACAAACCTTTGTTACTGATTTTTAAAGTTAGAATAGATTCAATGGCGTTCTTTAATTTCTTAGTATTTCTGAGTATTTCTTAGTATTTTATCTAGGAATATATGATCAGCTTGAGCATTTAAATGAAGAGTACACAGATAACCCGCACGTGGGAGACGGGAGCTTACGACGACGTTTCGGTCTGATTTGAACCATATACAGATTCACACTGTGTGATTTTTTTAAATGGCTCAAGTCGGACCGAAACGTCGTGGCAAGCTCCCCTCTCGTATGTGCGGGTTATTTGTGTATTGTTCCAGTCACAGTATTGTGCTTTTCTTGTTAAAGAAGAAAAAAGCAGAACAAAACATAGAGCAATAAAAGGCACAATTGAAGGGTAATCATTCTTTTTCTGAGACAGTTACTGATGCTGTCAGTGTTAGGAACTTAGTTTCAGCATTTGTTGTGACATGATAAGCCTCTCGTGGAATCAGCTCTGTGGGGAAACCACGATACAGAGTTTTACGACTTACTAGCCGCGAGTTCCATCCCCACCCGTACTGTGGTTTGTTTGCAATCGTGTCACTACCATTTCGTGAGTCAGCTGTGTTGGGCTTGTACTAACAGTGTAGGCCTTGCAATGCTTGGCTCACGATCTGTATCATTCAAAAAAAAGATTGGAGGAAAAAACTCGATTGTTCTAGGTATACCTGGAGAGGTTTTCGGGGGTCAGCGCCCCCACGGCCCGGTCTGAGGCCAGGCCTCGTAATGTAATGAAGTTTTCATCGCGAGGTAGTTGCTTCCAAGACTCTTGCTCAGGTCTTCTCTATGGTGTTGAAAGTTGTTACAAAGGCCGTAAACTGTATTAAAGGTAGTTATCTGAACACGTGACTGTTTATAAAATACTAAGTCAGGATACGGATTTAGCACATTAGAAATTCTTGTTTCATACTTAGCTTCAATGATAACGAAATGTGTTCACATCGACTCCACCCTGAGGGATTGATTACCTCAAACTCCTCCTCATCTTCTATCTTTCTCTGCGTTGGACTGAAGAAGCCATTGCTTGGCGAAACGTTTCCAAAATAAAGATACCCAAATGTTACTCAAGTGTCTCATTTATCAACTAAAAGTAAAGTTCGTCTCAAAGCTTCACTCAACAATAAAAGTTTTTTTTTTTATGCTAGTTCTCGCTTACCTTATGATCTGTTTCAAGCACTGAATGAATTCAGTCTTAAGCTTCGAGGAACAGAAAATACAATGATTAACCACATTAACTGTTAACTGTAACAGTCTTTCAGTGAAACACTGGAACTAAGGGAAGAGAAGAGTAGATACTGGGCATGTCTCTCCCTTCCACAATCTCACCGAATCTCTCGGTGATAATCCACTTGAAAAGCCTTTGCACGACAGCATCAAAGAGGATCCGGAAACCCTGTCAGAACAGTTCAAGCAATTCTTCCCTGAAGGAGAGGTTGATACCGTGGCCATGACCCTTTCAAGATGTCGGCAAATGATCTGTTTAACGAGACACAGAAAGAGTTGTTGGACGTTATCAGTAAGAGTACCACGAAGACTTGCTGGGTTCTTCATGCTATGGGCAGTGAAGACAACACCGATCGAAAATATATGCTGAACTTGACCTTTAGCCATATATAAGAACCCTGGGTAACAATGTCATGTCTCTCATTAACTCTGTTCACCCTCGTTCCCTCTTCCCAATTTATTTTCCCTCTCATCTTCCTTCACTTCACCCACATTTCTACTCCCCTCACCCTCATTTCCTCTCCTCTCTCTCCTTCCTTCTTTTCTCACTCCCTCCCCCTCCTTCACTTTCCGTCCCTCTTCCATGACATCTCTAATTCTCTTTTCCTCGCTTCTCACCCTCCCACTTTCTTTTCGCACTTGTTTACGTTTTTTTTTTAAAGATGATTTTGGTTACTTATGGAAATAATTATTGCATTAGCTCAGTTTTTTTATATGAACAACAAAATCATTGATAAAGATGTATTTATAACCAGTTGTTTAGTGCTCTCTGTTGCTAATAAGATTTCCATATATAACTTGTTCTTGAATGTGGGTTGGAATCTATATAATATTGGCACTAAGTGGTTCACTGTTAAAGTTTTTTTTCTTTTAGTGGCTCATAAAAAAATAGTGTACGAACCATTGCTTCAGGCTCTGGTGGCCTGGTGGTTAACGCTCTCGCTTCACACGGTGAGGGCCTGGGTTCGATTCCCAGCCAGAGTAGAAACATTGGACGTGTTTCTTTCCACCTGTTGTCTATGTTCCCCATCAGTAAAATGGGTACTTGGGTGTTAGTCGACTGGTGTGGGTCGCATCCTGGGACAATGACCTAAGGAGGCCTGGTCACAGACCGGGCCGCGGGGGCGTTGACCCCCGGAACTCTCTCCAGATAAACTCCAGATCATCTGCGCCTTGTAAAAGCAACTGCATACTCTGACATTTCCTTTCATTACTAAAACACTGTTAGTGTTCACACTATTTACTCCTGTGAGAGTTTGTACATCACTTCTAGAATAATTTATATGACGTCATTAAGATTGTCTAAATAAGTTAGAAATTTCAGTTCTTATATCAGTCTTGATGCATACATTTGGAGTTCTAGACTTTGTGTACTGTTATTTTTTCACCTACTGCGAATGTGTGTGTGTGTGTACTCACTTATTTGTGGTTGCAGGGGTCGATTCACAGCTCCTGGTCCCGTCTTTTTGCTGGTCGCTACTACGTCCACTGCCTCCTTGCTCCATGACCTTTATCATATCTCTTCTTAAAGCTGTTTTGAGAATGCCTCCACTTCATTGCTCTCCTGACTGTTCCACTTCCTAACAACTCTATGGCTAAAGAATTACTTCCTATCAACCCTGTTTCTCATCCGAGTCTTCAGCTTCCAGTTGTGACATCTTGTTGTGTCCCATTTCTGAAACATCCTCTCCCTATCCATCTTGTCAATTCCTCTCAGTATTTTCTATGTCGTTATCATGTCGCCCCTATCCCTCCTGTCTTCCAGTACCGTTAGGTCGACTTCCCATAACCTCTCCTCGTAGGACATTCCCCTTAGCTCTGGGACTAGTCTTGTTGCAAACCTTTGAACTTTCTGTAATTTTTTGACGTGCTTGGCTAGGAATGGGTTCCAAACTGGTGCTGCATACTCCAATATGGGCCTGACGTACACGGTGTACAAGAGTTAACCAATCTCACAGTGAGTAGGATTTGAATCTACGCGGGAAAATCCCGTTTGATTTCTAGTCAGACGCCTTAACCACTTGGCCATCAGTGCTCCACCAGTGTGTGTGGGGGGAGGGTGTTCGCTGCATTATTCTGTCTACAATTATCTTACCTTAGTAACAATTCTGGGAAGCGAAAATGTGTATGCAAATAGCATGCAGATAAGCGAGGCAGGAAATGAGATATTATGATACGAGCTCTATAACAGTGACATATATGTATATATGTCGTGACGAATAGGTAAAACTGGTCAATTAACAAGAGCTCATATAAAATTAAATCCTTTCTAAAAATTTCTCTTATATATTTAAAGATATGTTTTTCATTTATGCTAATATAAAAATTAATGATTGTGTACCAAAACAACCTTAGGAAACTTACCTAACCTTATTAGAACAAGCTCAATTTAATTTAGCCTAATTCAAGTAAACATATTATATATAAGTTTAAAATAATTTAACAATAAATAAACACAAAGAAATATATATATTTTTTCCTTAGATTCAGAATCATTTTTTGCAAAATTATTGCATACACAAATTTTCGCTTGCCCTATTCGGCAAGAAGTGCGTTGCTATTTAAGCTAAAATAGCAAGTTTTGCTTATTGTGTGTGTGTGCGTGTGTGTGTGTGTGTGTGTGTGTGTGTGTACTCACCTAGTTGTACTCACCTAGTTGAGGTTGCGGGGGTCGAGTCCGAGCTCCTGGCCCCGCCTCTTCACTGATCGCTACTAGGTCACTCTCCCTGAGCCGTGAGCTTTATCATACCTCTGCTTAAAGCTATGTATGGATCCTGCCTCCACTACATCGCTTCCCAAACTATTCCACTTACTGACTACTCTGTGGCTGAAGAAATGCTTCCTAACATCCCTGTGATTCATCTGTGTCTTCAGCTTCCAACTGTGTCCCCTTGTTACTGTGTCCAATCTCTGGAACATCCTGTCTTTGTCCACCTTGTCAATTCCTCTCAGTATTTTGCATGTCGTTATCATGTCCCCCCTATCTCTCCTGTCCTCCAGTGTCGTCAGGTTGATTTCCCTTAACCTCTCCTCGTAGGACATACCTCTTAGCTCTGGGACTAGTCTTGTTGCAAACCTTTGCACTTTCTCTAGTTTCTTCACGTGCTTGGCTAGGTGTGGGTTCCAAACTGGTGCCGCATACTCCAATATGGGCCTAACGTACACGGTGTACAGGGTCCTGAATGATTCCTTATTAAGATGTCGGAATGCTGTTCTGAGGTTTGCTAGGCGCCCATATGCTGCAGCAGTTATTTGGTTGATGTGCGCTTCAGGAGATGTGCCTGGTGTTATACTCACCCCAAGATCTTTTTCCTTGAGTGAGGTTTGTAGTCTCTGGCCCCCTAGACTGTACTCCGTCTGCGGTCTTCTTTGCCCTTCCCCAATCTTCATGACTTTGCACTTGGTGGGATTGAACTCCAGGAGCCAATTGCTGGACCAGGTCTGTAGCCTGTCCAGATCCCTTTGTAGTTCTGCCTGGTCTTCGATCGAGTGAATTCTTCTCATCAACTTCACGTCATCTGCAAACAGGGACACCTCAGAGTCTATTCCTTCCGTCATGTCGTTCACAAATACCAGAAACAGCACTGGTCCTAGGACTGACCCCTGCGGGACCCCGCTGGTCACAGGTGCCCACTCTGACACCTCGCCACGTACCATGACTCGCTGCTGTCTTCCTGACAAGTATTCCCTGATCCATTGTAGTGCCTTCCCTGTTATCCCTGCTTGGTCCTCCAGTTTTTGCACCAATCTCTTGTGTGGAACTGTGTGTGTGTGTGTGTGTGTGTGTGTGTGTGTACTCACCTATATATGGTGACAGGGATCGAGTCCTAGCTCCTGCCTCCGCCTCTTCGTATATTAGGTAAAGAGACACCCTCCTATATTAAAGCTGATATATCAGAAATGTGTGTTCTCGTCTGTGACGAAAACTGATGGTGACGCGAGGTGTTCATGGATGCAATAAAATCACAATAAAATACGCACTTGCATTATTGCACAATACTCGCAAAAGAAAACTGACATCCGAAATATCAACAGTAATTTATCTCACTCTGTGTTCATACTGAAGACGTCTCATAATGAAATATTCCTTGAAAATCTTACACTATATATTTTTTCGTCACATTACTTATATTTTTTTGTTGTATGTTTATTTTTTGTGTGCGTGTTGAGTGCATGTTTTGTTTTTGCATGTGCGTGTATGTGCGTGTTCGCGTGTTTCAGTGAGAGCGCCTGCAAGTTGAAGTTTGCATTTGCAATTAAGTCTATTCCCACAGGATTTTGCTTCCCTGTGCACTCCACACAAAGACTATGCTAATTACTAAATTTGCTTTGATTTAAATATTTATAAATCCACATAAATAAAAATAACACCGTAGCTTAAAGAGCTAAAATGTCAATATTTTTAAGCGTCTAAAGGCCAGCTGGTTCCCGATAATGATGTATTCTAATGAGAGTAATTTGCCAGGGGATACCACCCTCCCCGGATACCACCACGTCCTGAGTGACCTGAGAGAGGGATGACAGGTAACATTTTTTCCTGGAAAAAAACACAAATGATGGTCGCTAGGCACCATTACGGTAATGCCGGAGCAGTAGTATGAATGTGAGAGTGTTGGTACCTTGGGACGAAGTTGATATCCTTGGGGTGAAATTTGACTCCAGATTGACCATGAAGAACCACGTTGTAAATCTTGCAAACAAGTCGTACCTCGCATCTTTTCGAAAGTAGAGGTTGCAAGATTCTGTACGAGGTGCAAGTACGCTCACACCTTGAGTATGCTTTACTCTCTTGGATTGCCTGTGTTGCTACACCTGCCCTTCATCTCATCTGCGATTTCTTGATAGAGTAGAGAACAGAGCAACACGACTAATATCTCTCCTGGACCCAGTCTGGGCAGATCTGTCATTTCAGCAGAGCCTTCAACACCGGAGAGATGTGGGTGGTCTTACTGTAATGTTCATGGTCAATACTGTCAAAGTACTGCACTTGTCTCCACTCCGAAGACAGCGAGAAGCTTCTACACAAGACGGGCAGCCTGCAGCGACTTCACTCTGTAGCCTTCTCCAGAACATCACTTCATCTGAGATCATTTATTCATAGAATGACTCGAGTCTTGAACATGTTTGTACAGCATAATGATATCAGCAAAATAAAGTCATTGATCAAATGAAATTGCTGGCCCACAGATGGCTCAAACTTTATCCTGTTCCCTATTTGTATGTCTCATAATAATAAAAAGGCTTTTATATGATCTGATGTAGGTAACAGCTCTTAGCTTGTAAATAATGTTAGGAATCCTTACCTTAACCTCGTAAAACCCTGTGTTAAAAAAAAGAGAGAAAGTTCCTCACGCAAACAAACACACACACACACACACACACACACACACACACACACACACACACACACACACACACACACACACAAGCACTCACACACACACACACACACACACACACACACACACACACACACACACACACACACACACACACACACACACACACACACACACAAATGCTGAATATTTCTGAAATGTGGGAAGGCTCTTTACATGCTGCCACACAAGCGACAAATTTACAAAATGAAAAAGTAGGCTTGGTCGCTTGGATATCAGGGTTGGTACTCTTCCGGATAAAGGAATATCACACACACAATCAAGTGAGAAGGGAAATGTCGTGCTGGGGAAAGTATATATATATATATATATATATATATATATATATATATATATATACATTATATATATATATATATATATATATATATATATATATATATATGTGTGTGTATATATATATATATATAATATATATACATATATATATATATATATATATATATATATATATATACATATATGTATGTATATATATATATAAATATATATATATATATATAATATATATATATATATAAATATATATATATATATATATATATATATTCTTTTTTTATTATCACACTGGCCGATTCCCACCAAGGCAGGGAGGCCCGAAAAAGAAAAACTTTCACCATCATTCACTCCATCACTGTCTTGCCAGAAGGGTGCTTTACACTACAGTTTTTAAACTGCAACATTAACACCCCTCCTTCAGAGTGCAGGCACTGTACTTCCCATCTCCAGGACTCAAGTCCGGCCTGCCGGTTTCCCTGAACCCCTTCATAAATGTTACTTTGCTCACACTCCAACAGCACGTCAAGTATTAAAAACCATTTGTCTCCATTCACTTCTATCAAACACGCTCACGCATGCCTGCTGGAAATCCAAGCCCCTCGTACACAAAACCTCCTTTACCCCCTCCCTCCAACCTTTCCTAGGCCGACCCCTACCCCGCCTTCCTTCCACTACAGACTGATACCTTCTTGAAGTTATTCTGTTTCGCTCCATTCTCTCCACATGTCCGAACCACCTCAACAACCCTTCCTCAGCCCTCTGGACAACAGTTTTGGTAATCCCGCACCTCCTCCTAACTTCCAAACTACGAATTCTCTGCATTATATTCACACCACACATTGCTCTCAGACATGACATCTCCACTGCCTCCAGCCTTCTCCTCGCTGCAACATTCATCACCCATGCTTCACACCCATATAAGAGCGTTGGTAAAACTATACTCTCATACATTCCCCTCTTTGCCTCCAAGGACAAAGTTCTTTGTCTCCACAGACTCCAAAGTGCACCACTCACCCTTTTCCCCTCATCAATTCTATGATTCACCTCATCTTTCATAGACCCATCCGCTGACACGTCCACTCCCAAATATCTGAATACATTCACATCCTCCATACTCTCTCCCTCCAATCTGATATCCAATCTTTCATCACCTAATCTTTTTGTTATCCTCATAACCTTACTCTTTCCTGTATTCACTTTCAATTTTCTTCTTTTGCACACCCTACCAAATTCATCCACCAATCTCTGCAACTTCTCTTCAGAATCTCCCAAGAGCACAGTGTCATCAGCAAAGAGCAACTGTGACAACTCCCACTTTATGTGTGATTCTTTATCTTTTAACTCCACGCCTCTTGCCAAGATCCTCGCATTTACTTCTCTTACAACCCCATCTATAAATATATTAAACAACCACGGTGACATCACACATCCTTGTCTAAGGCCTACTTTTACTGGGAAATAATTTCCCTCTTTCCTACATACTCTAACTTGAGCCTCACTATCCTCGTAAAAACTCTTCACTGCTTTCAGTAACCTACCTCCTACACCATACACCTGCAACATCTGCCACATTGCCCCCCTATCCACCCTGTCATACGCCTTTTCCAAATCCATAAATGCCACAAAGACCTCTTTAGCCTTATCTAAATACTGTTCACTTATATGTTTCACTGTAAACACCTGGTCCACACACCCCCTACCTTTCCTAAAGCCTCCTTGTTCGTCTGCTATCCTATTCTCCGTCTTACTCTTAATTCTTTCAATAATAACTCTACCATACACTTTGCCAGGTATACTCAACAGACTTATCCCCCTATAATTTTTGCACTCTCTTTTATCCCCTTTGCCTTTATACAAAGGAACTATGCATGCTCTCTGCCAATCCCTAGGTACCTTACCCTCTTCCATCATTTATTAAATAATTGCACCAACCACTCCAAAACTATATCCCCACCTGCTTTTAACATTTCTATCTTTATCCCATCAATCCCGGCTGCCTTACCCCCTTTCATTTTACCTACGGCCTCATGAACTTCCCCCACACTCACAACTGGCTCTTCCTCACTCCTACAAGATGTTGTTCCTCCTTGCCCTATACATGAAATCACAGCTTCCCTATCTTCATCAACATTTAACAATTCCTCAAAATATTCCCTCCATCTTCCCAATACCTCTAACTCTCCATTTAATAACTCTCCTCTCCTATTTTTAACTGACAAATCCATTTGTTCTCTAGGCTTTCTTAACTTGTTAATCTCGCTCCAAAACTTTTTCTTATTTTCAACAAAATTTGTCGATAACATCTCACCCACTCTCTCATTTGCTCTCTTTTTACATTGCTTCACCACTCTTAACCTCTCTCTTTTTCTCCATATACTCTTCCCTCCCTGCATCACTTCTACTTTGTAAAAACTTCTCATATGCTAACTTTTTCTCCCTTACTACTCTCTTCACATCATCATTCCACCAATCGCTCCTCTTCCCTCCCGCACCCACTTTCCTGTAACCACAAACCTCTGCTGAACACTCTAACACTACATTTTTAAACCTACCCCATACCTCTTCGACCCCATTGCCTATGCTCTCATTAGCCCATCTATCCTCCAATAGCTGTTTATATCTTACCCTAACTGCCTCCTCTTTTAGTTTATAAACCTTCACCTCTCTCTTCCCTGATGCTTCTATTCTCCTTGTATCCCATCTACCTTTTACTCTCAGTGTAGCTACAACTAGAAAGTGATCTGATATATCTGTGGCCCCTCTATAAACATGTACATCCTGAAGTCTACTCAACAGTCTTTTATCTACCAATACATAATCCAACAAACTACTGTCATTTCGCCCTACATCATATCTTGTATACTTATTTATCCTCTTTTTCTTAAAATATGTATTACCTATAACTAAACCCCTTTCTATACAAAGTTCAATCAAAGGGCTCCCATTATCATTTACACCTGGCACCCCAAACTTACCTACCACACCCTCTCTAAAAGTTTCTCCTACTTTAGCATTCAGGTCCCCTACCACAATTACACTCTCACTTGGTTCAAAGGCTCCTATACATTCACTTAACATCTCCCAAAATCTCTCTCTCTCTCCTCTGCATTCCTCTCTTCTCCAGGTGCATACACGCTTATTATGACCCACTTCTCGCATCCAACCTTTACTTTAATCCACATAATTCTTGAATTTACACATTCATATTCTCTTTTCTCCTTCCATAACTGATCATTCATATATATATATATATATATACATATATATATATATATATATATATATATATATATATATATATATATATATATATATATATATATATATATATATATATATATATATATATATATATATATATATATATATATATATATATATATATATGTATGTATGTATATAATGGCATGCAGGAATGTGGTTACGTATGATACATGACAAATACAAGATAATATAAGATAATAATGCTATAACTACTCCATCTGACCTTGAAAATATAATGGTCACTTCCGGGGTCACCATTTTCAAGAGTTACAAACTTGAGAGTTCAAAACATTCCGCTCCTCACAAACCAGCAAATTAATATTTCAGATTTAACTTTCATTTTCCTTTATTAAAGCTTCGTAGGAGGGGAGGTCAGGAGAGGTTGATGCTTTGGGAGGGAGGGTGAGGGGAGGACTGGTGGAGTACAGGAGGCGAGGGAGAGGGGAGCAGGGAGGGGAAAAATGGAGCGAGGGTGAGGAGTGGAAAACTAGTGTTGATGGTAGTAGATGGTGGGGAAGGTTGCATTGATGGGTAGCGAGCACCGGGGGAGAAAGATGAAGGGTGGGGAGGGTTGGAAAGATATGGGAAAGGGAGGGACATGAAGGTGTGTGCCCAAGAGAGGGAAGGTTGGGGAGGGAGGTCGACAAAAAGGTAATGAAGTGTTCTATGTCTTTATATAGTTATTTTTATTGTTGTTATTTATATAGTTACTTGCTTTAATATAGATAATTATTTATAGTTACCCGTTTATATGGTTATTAGTTATTTATATAGTTGATATAATATATATATATATATATATATATATATATATATATATATATATATATATATATATATATATATATATATATATATACGATATAGGTGCTTAACAATTCGCAGACGAGTGAAATTATTTACAAACACTATCAGTCCAAAGCAGGATCCGAACCTACACATTCTGCATCAGTGTAGTACTTACGCTACTCGGCTTAATCTGGCCGAGGGCAGAGTGTGTAGGTTCGAATCCTGGTATAGACTGAGAGATGACGTGTAATATCAGTGTAATATCAGCAACAATCTTGGTCGAGAGGTACCATTGTAAACTCTTAGCTAATATAGTTCATGATAGGCCATTTTCACATGATTATTCCACTATGATTACTAAGAATGAACATTCTACACCGCCACACTAAGTTCACTGTGGAAGCATGTGCGTGCGTATAATAACGCAGTACATATTACCACATATAACAAAGTAAGAGAGTGTAAGAATCATCAGTGATTATTGTTCAGTTTCTCTGGTCCTGAATGTACTCTAGTCAACCGGCAAGAAACCTCCCATTCTTCTTACTTCTTTATATGCCTTGTCTCTCTCCTCCTTCCTTTGTATAAAATGATGAAGAGGGTCTCAGATGGAGGTTGAAATCTACAGAAAACCTTTACTCGGTGTTGTTGTCTCAGTGTGCGTTTTCCTCTCTCGTTTATCAATCTTCATTGTACCTAGATGCACCAACTCACACACACACACACACACACACACACACACACACACACACACACACACACACACACACACACACACACACACACACACACACACACACACACACACACACACATACACACACACACACACACACACACACACAACATAAACAAGAGGGTCGATACTCGCAGGAAACAGCAGGTCGGAATGTTCAGTTTTGCTCCAATTGCGACCACTGGAAATTGCGACATATCTCAGGCAGTTTTTCTTGCAGCCATTAAGAGTCCCGTTTACCCAAAGTTTTAGATTTTTTTTTCTCTCTGGGAAGGTTCTGAGCTCTGTGGAAAACTGGAGGCTGCAGAGGTTATTTGATCTTCCACTTCCCACAGCTTTTATGAGTTATGTTATTGATGCTCTTTCTCTCTCTCTCTCTCTCTCTCTCTCTCTCTCTCTCTCTCAATATTCCCAGCTTCGCCACAATTTCGCCTGCGTTCAAGGCTAAACAAGGTCGCCAAATTACGGATGAGTCAATTAAAGTACGACCTGGCTGCCGGTGTTCGGCCTGGCGACAAAATTCGGATAATAAGGCGACCGTTCCGTACTCTGAGAAGAAAGTAGGAATGGAGGAATATTCCGACTTTTAAAGAGATTGTTTGATATTTTCTTAAAGTGTATCGAAATTGTGATATTTCGCGATTTTTTTTTCTGGAAGATTATTCGTTATTCCCGAAAAGCCTGAGGCAATTAAGGAATATTCCGGTTTTCATTATCTTATTTTTTTTTCGATATTCCAGGACAAGTTTTTTTTTTTGGAACTGAGGAATATTCCACTTTTCAGAAGTTTTATTGAATATTCTGGTTTTTAAGAAGTTTATTGATGTAGCTCAGATGAAAACCTTTGTAGAATAAAGGGATTTTCGGATCAGAAGGACGTTAGAAGGAACAAAATTTTCCGGTTTTGAGTTTTGATTTAAACCAGAGGGTGGGAAATTATTTTAACTGGTAGGGAACAAATCATAATGAAGGAATATCAATGAATATACACAAGAATGGACGGAGACTCGAACCGTGATCCATGAGTATAACCTGGCTGAGTTCTTACAGTATTTGGTCTGTTATTTACCTGGGCTACGGTTCAAGTCTTCGCTCTTTCTCTTCCTTAGGTAATCTTTTGTCGACGTAAAAAGTCTTTTGGTTGTTTTGAAATCTTGGAGGCGACTGATAAATTAGGCTTATAACTCAGTTACCAAAAAAAATAACAGTTTGAGGTTTTCAGTAAAAATTGTGATCTGCAGCAAAGTTGAAAAAATTGAGCCAACTGCTTGACGAGATCAAAATAATCCTGTCAAAAATGCTTTGACAACTGTAATGTAACTCACGCGCAGTGTTGCTTTTCCTTGCAGTACACAACCCGCACATAGGAGTGAGAAGCTTATGACGACGTTTCGGTCCGACTTGAACCATTTACAAGTCACACTAACACACAAAGGTGAGGGAATCAGTGTATATATAGGAGAGAGAGGAACAGGGACGAGAAGAGAGAGGAAAAGGGAAGTGGAGAAGTAGTGGTAGAGGTAATGTTGGTAGTGGAAGAAGAAGTAGTAGACGCAGTAGTAGTAGTAGTAGTAGTAGTAGTAGTAGTAGTAGTAGTAGTAGGTCATGGACTGAGATCCTTCATGGGGTCCACAATATCATCGACAAATGCAAAATTTCAAAGACAAATCTCATCGTCAAACTGTGAAATTTTTTTATATATTTTGCTTCGTGTCCAAAAACATATATCAATCTTTTGCTCTCTGTTTCCTACTCTTTTTTCTACCTATCTTGATTTCGTTTTTAATTACGGGGAAGCGCTGAAAATAAAGGGAGGTTAAGTCCAGTTCCTTGGATCAAGAGCTCCTTGCCGGCATCAGGAACTATCGTGGACTGAGCTAATATGCATATGTGAGACAGAACACTCATGTGAACACCCGTGTGTTCAGAATCAGTGTTACATAACAATATCACAAGAGCCGGTAACGGTACTTGAAGTTACTAAGAAGACGATAACCCCTTGATGTCGCTGCTTTGTAAGAGTTACGACGACCCTTGCCGTGTCGTAGCTCTTACAAAGAACCCTGCTCCCAGAAATCGGAGACAGGTGAAACAACCAGTACCCTCCTCTCGGAACATCAGCTAAAAAAGAATCCAAGAGAAGAAACATTAAAGAAACCTCTCTCTCTGTGAGGCGAGAACCTGAAGGTTTGAATACTAGAGTACAGGTGGCGCTGACGTGCACTCATTCACCTCGCCATTAACACAAGGCTTACACACAAGGCTCACCCAACATGTCTATGTCCTGTTTGTTAACGAAGTACAATATGCGGTTCATAACATGTTACTGAGAAGGCGTTTCGCTCACCTGGGGCTTCATTGTCTCTGGTGGGCGAAACGTATTCTCAGTTAAATGTCAAAAACCTAATATTGTATCTTAGCACCAGAAATATGTGACTACACACAAGATCATCACTTCTGACGTGGAGATACCACTCCCTTCCCACCAATTCATTAATCTCATTGAATTTTGAATTAAATTGAATTACTTTTCCATTGATGAAAATTTCTTCAGGCAGAAATTTGTTGTGAGAGGTCGGTTTACCTGTCAGTGCCGTAATAGCCAGCCTCTTTATGGAACATCATGAGAAAGTTTTGCTAGTATAATCGTCCCAAAACGCAACCTAATTGAGGCAGTTGGCTACATCCTCTTCGTTACACCTAGACATCTCAATCTTGGGGACCTTGGAAATAGACTCAGTATTGTATTTGGCACTTCCATTCAGTTCACCCTTTAGGAAGACAGAGACGAGTTTCTTCCTTCCCTCGACGTACATTTAATTAAAGGCTTCACCACACTCGTATTTAATCTGTACAGGAAACCTATTAATAAGGATAATCTCAGCCAGTTTTGTCACTCATCCTATGAGTGCTATCGCAACAGTCTTAAAAAGCTTCATCAGACTCAATTGGAAAAAAGTCTCATCTGTGGATCTTACAGACTTGAATCATTTCACAGATTACGCTCGCATCATAGAGTCAGTAATTTATCATGCTGACCTGCCATGTAGAAACAAGCTTCAGAATTCAGAACTCACGAAATCGTAATGACACGATTGCAAACAAACCATACCACGGGCGGGGTAGAACCCGCGATCATGGAGTCTCAAAACTACAGACCGTCGCGTTAGCCACTGGACCAGCTAGCCACAATAAGATTCGTAGAATCTTAGAAATATACCGTAGAAATATACCTAGTTGGACGAATCTTATTGTGGCTAGCTGGTCCAGTGGCTAACGCGACGGTCTGGAGTTTTGAGACTCTCTGATCGCGGGTTCTATCCCCGCCTGTGGTATGGTTTTTTTCAGATTTCAGATATTAATAGTGAGCATCTTTGGCCTTCTGTGTATAGTTTCTTTAGATACATCACAACTTTATTTACATTTTACATAACTAACATTTAAAAACAAGCTGTACTGCCATTCTTAAGAGGAACCTTAAACATCTATCAGTGACAACATTTTGTAATCTACTTACGATGTTACTTAATTCCGACTACTTTCACATTACACATATTTTGAACCTTAACCCCAAAGCACTTTCTGATAAAAGTTGTAAGATTCTGTTTACCCTTTATTTCGCGGAAGTTTAGCCAAGGTACCGACTTTAAAGTGCTATTGTTGGTGATAGTGGGAGAAAAGTTTTATTTAAATCTCCTTGTAAATAAATCATGCCTGTCAGAGTCTGACTTCAGAATCAAGCATTCTACATTTTTGTCTCGGAACTAGACAATAGGCTTTGTCAATATTGGTTCGTAGTGGAACCTTTGTAGATGATCAAAGTGTTTCCATAAGGTCTGGAATTCTCTTCTGATCTAGAAAAAAAAATACAATTTGAAGTTAATTCAGATCATTCGGCTTTGTACAACTCTCACATCTGGGAAAGTTTCCCCTCTACCAGTTCACTTATTGCTCTCACATCTGAGGAAGTTCCACCTCTACCAGTTCACTTATTGCTCTAACATCTGGGCAAGTTCCCCCTCTACCAGTTCACTTATTGCTCTCACATCTGAGGGCGTTCCTCCTCTACCAGTTCACTTATTGCTCTCACATCTGAGGACGTTCCTCCTCTACCAGTTCACTTATTGCTCTCACATCTGAGGACGTTCCTCCTCTACCAGTTCACTTATTGCTCTCACATCTGAGGACGTTCCTCCTCTACCAGTTCACTTATTGCTCTCACATCTGGGAAGTTCCTCCTCTGTCAGGTGCAATTTCCAGCAGTCATTCGTCGTCTCATTAGCGCACATGACCTCATATTTAATCTTGAGTCGTTACCTTTCTGCCACAAAATTGCAGCCTCTCTCTCTCTCTCTCTCTCTCTCTCTCTCTCTCTCTCTCTCTCTCTCTCACACACACACACACACACACATACACCTCTTGCTCGCTGATACCATTTCTACGACTTCAACAACTACTACTACTACTATATTACTACTATCACTACTACTCCTACTATTAGTATTGCACCTATTCGTCAAAGTATCAACGAATCGACAACACTGTATAACTACAGTAATAAATATTAATATATTAATATTTATTACTGTAGTTATTGAAATTAGAATAATTATGATAATTATTGGTGTTATTGTGAATACTGTTATCATCGTGTTATGCTTCCCAGTATATAATAGGTGAGCCTACAAAATTGTACACAACTCATACGGCCTTCATGTAGCAATTAACATTGTTGGTTAAGCCCTTGTGGTGCCGTGATGGGAATGGTAGTCTGGTCACAGACCGGGCCGCGGGGGCGTTGACCCCCAGAGCCCCCTCCAGGATCGACACCATGCCTAGCCCTTCTAGGGTAGGGTAGGTGCCTGAGCCCGAGCTTGCAGCTCACAAGACTGTCATTCCCATTAGCCCCCTTGTGGCGGGGATGGCAAACCAGAGCGACCTAGCTTGTGGCTAGGCCTGGGGACAGTTGGTCCCAAAGATGAGGAGGTACTTGTGCCTCCTCCCATGGGAGACTTAGGTTTCAGGCACTCCCAAGACAGGGAGCCAAGGCCGGGCCATCACTTGGCAAAGGCCCGGGCCGGGAGAATACCGGCGAATCTTTAATAATAACAATAAAGCCTCCTCCAGGTATACTCCAGGTACACCAAAGGCAGTTTGCTTAGCGTAATAATAACCTTGTCATTCTTACCTGTTATTTGATAGCATTTGAATTATTGCTGTGTTTGTAGATGCCACAAACCTGGGGAATGTGTACTAACCAATTTGTGGCTGCAGGGGTAGATTCACAGCTCCTGGCCCCGCCTCTTCACTGATCGCTACTAGTTCCTTCCTCTCTGCTCCATGTGCTTTATCAAACCTCGTCTTAAAACTATGTTTGGTTCCTGCCTCCACTACGTCACCTTCCAGACTATTCCACTTCGTAATAACTCTATGACTCTCAGTGCCTGGAAGAAGAGACATGACAGCTTGGCTCTGAAGTTACTGCCAAAGTCCTGTGGAAGTATCTGCTACAGCTGCCATCTATGTTCCGCTACGATTAGTAAACTATTACTGCTACTATTATTAGTACTACTGCATTAACTACTACTACAACCATTCTTTAAAATACAAACTAGTCGGGGACGCAATTATTATCATTACAATAATAATTACAACAATAATAATTACAATACTGTACTACTACTACTAATAATAATTATTATTATAATCAAGGGGGAAGCACTAAACCCATAGGATTATACAGTGCTTGGGGAAGGGATGGAAGGTATTCAGGTTTAACTCAGGGAACTGGAGCACAGATCCAGTTCCCTAGATCAAGAGCCCCTCACCAGCATCAAGGAACCTTCCTTGAGGGGTACTACTACTACTACTACTACTACTACTAATAATAATAATAATAATAATAATAATAATAATAATAAACTTTTACATAATTATCATGGAAGAATTAACTCTTATTATATGTTATAATCATCAATGCCAATAAATTTTGATTAAAACTTTAAACAGTAAATTTTTATTAACACTGGTGAGGGGTTCTTGATCCAAGGAATTGGATTTTGTCCTCTCCTTCCTTGGATCAAACCTAATTGCCTCTAATTCCCCAGATGGGTCTAGGGTAGGGCTTCCCCTTAAATGTAATAATAATAATAATAATAATAATAATAATAATAATAATAATAAAATAATTATTTTTAGATGTTTTTATTATCTGTTCTCAATTAGCATAATTACAGCCTTAAGTAAGAAATAATAATTATTATAATTGCTTTCATTAACATAAATACTTTATTCATCGCCACCATGCCCAGCCCTTCTAGGGTAGGTTAGGGGCCAGAGCCAGAGCTTGCAGCTCACAAGACTGTCATTTCCATTAGGCCTCTTGGGGCTGGGATGGCAGACCAGAGAGGCCTAGCTTGTGGCTAGGCCTGGGGACAGTTGGTCCCAAAGATGAGGAGGTACTTGTGCCTCCTCCCATGGGAGACTTAGGTCTCAGACACTCCCTAGAGAGGGAGTCAAGGCCGGGCCACCACTTGGAAAAGGCCCGGGCCGGGAGAATACCGGCGAATCTTTAATAATAATAATAATAATAATAATAATAATAATAATAATACTTTATTTTATTATCGTTATTGTAATTACTGCTATTTTCAATATTTTCATTATTATTACTACTAGTAGTAGTAATAGTAGTAGTAGCAGAAATAGAAATTGTAATAGTGATGGCAGCAATAGCAAATAGTAGTCGTAGTCGTAGTAGAAGCTTTAGGCAGTAGTAGTAGTAGTGTCGGTTGCAGCAGTAATAGTAATGTTAATATTAGTAGGAGTAATAGTAGCAGTAACATTAGTAGTGGTAACAGTGTGGTGAGGCACGTCACCACACTGCAACACCTAGCGTCATAGTGTGGTGAGGCACGTCACCACACTGCAACACCTAGCGTCATAGTGTGGTGAGGCACGTCACCACACTGCAACACCTAGCGTCACAGTGTGGTGAGGCACGTCACCGCACTGCAACACCTAGCGTCACAGTGTGGTGAGGCGCGTCACCACACTGCAACACCTAGCGTCACAGTGTGGTGAGGCACGTCACCACACTGCAACACCTAGCGTCACAGTGTGGTGAGGCACAGTCACCACACTGCAACACCTAGCGTCACAGTGTGGTGAGGCGCGTCACCACACTGCAACACCTAGCGTCACAGTGTGGTGAGGCACGTCACTACACTGCAACACCTAGCGTCACAGTGTGGTGAGGCGCGTCACCACACTGCAACACCTAGCGTCACAGTGTGGTGAGGCACGTCACCACACTGCAACACCTAGCGTCACAGTGTGGTGAGGCGCGTCACCACACTGCAACACCTAGCGTCACAGTGTGGTGAGGCGCGTCACCACACTGCAACACCTAGCGTCACAGTGTGGTGAGGCGCGTCACCACACTGCAACACCTAGCGTCACAGTGTGGTGAGGCACGTCACTACACTGCAAAACCTAGCGTCACAGTGTGGTTAGGCACGTCACCACACTGCAACACCTAGCGTCACAGTGTGGTGAGGCACGTCACCACACTGCAACACCTAGCGTCACAGTGTGGTGAGGCACGTCACCACACTGCAACACCTAGCGTCACAGTGTGGTGAGGCACGTCACCACACTGCAACACCTAGCGTCACAGTGTGGTGAGGCACGTCACCACACTGCAACACCTAGCGTCACAGTGTGGTGAGGCGCGTCACCACACTGCAACACCTAGCGTCACAGTGTGGTGAGGCACGTCACCACACTGCAACACCTAGCGTCACAGTGTGGTGAGGCACGTCACCACAATGCAACACCTAGCGTCACAGTGTGGTGAGGCGCGTCACCACACTGTAGCACCACACTGCAACACCTAGCGTCACAGTGTGGTGAGGCGCGTCACCACACTAACACAGCGTCACAGTGTGATGAGGCGCGTCACCACAATGCAACACCTAGCGTCATAGCGTCACAGTGTGTGAGGCACCACACTGCAACACCTTACAGTGTGGTGAGGCACGTCACTACACTGCAACACCTAGCGTCATAGTGTAGGTCACAGTGTGGTGAGGCACGTCACTACACTAGCGTCACACACCACCTAGCGTCACAGTGTGGTGAGGCACGTCACCACACTGCAACACCTAGCGTCATAGTGTGGTGAGGCACGTCACCACACTGCAACACCTAGCGTCACACAGCAGTGGTAGCAGCAACACTAACTCTTCAGATGAACCTCATACGTTAAATGACGAAATGTTCTCTCTCCTCCCTCTCTACCTTCCACCGTCACTGCCTCTCACGATACCTCCTGCCATCGTTACCTTCATCCCTCCCTCCGTCCTTACCTTACCTACACTCCCAGCTTAATCTAATATCCACACCAGACCACGAGACTAACCTATAAACCTTTGTAAATCATGCAGGGAGTGCTCCTAATTACCCAGTTGTAATGACCCAGTTGTAATTACATTGATGTAGTGACCTAGTTGAGTTTATAGGCTTCGAGACTGTGAACCTGGACCAGCCTCATAACTTCTTGCCAGTTGGCTGCCTTAAAAAAAAAAATGGGGATTTCACTGTATCGTAAATTTCCGAGTAATTAAAAAAACAAAAACTAAATTCGTATGGTTCATGTATCGCTGACAATATCGTGGAATGGTTGCTAAGCCAGCAATAATGCTGGCTTAGCTAGCTTACCAAAAGTAAAGATGAAAGACTCAGCAAACTTGGAATTTCGATGAAATTACGAGATTATAGAGTGTGTTCCTGGCAGTTATCAAAGATTTATGAGCGAATATATTTTGGAATATTAAAGTTTTACCGTATGCTATTTTATACATCTTCGTTGAGATATTTAACAATATATTACTGATATATCCTTGAAAATTATTTAAGCTCATTATACACTTTTAAAAACAAACAAGGAACTGACCTTGAATTTCAACTTGACTCAAAAATTTTAGCATCTGTGTTGTATTTAAAAATCTAAATATCACAAAACAACATTTTATTAAGAAGTCATAATATTTCTATATTATTATTATTATTATAATCAAGGGGAAGCGCTAAACCCGGAGGGTTATACAGCGCCTGGGGGGGGGATGTGGAAGGCATTCAGGCTTAATTCGGGGAACTGGAGCACAGATCCAATTCCCTAAATCAAGAGCCCCTCACCAACATCAAGGAACCTTCCTTGAGGGGAATATTTCTATAAACTCAGATTATTATTATAATCAAGGGGGAAGCGCTAAACCCGGAGGGTTATACAGCGCCTGGGGGGGGGATGTGGAAGGCATTCAGGCTTAATTCGGGGAACTGGAGCACAGATCCAATTCCCTAAATCAAGAGCCCCTCACCAACATCAAGGAACCTTCCTTGAGGGGAATATTTCTATAAACTCAGAAAACACTTAACACAATTAACTCTTGGAAATATCAACACATAAGCTTAAGTGTTTTTAAGTGTTGTTATTTATGTGTTTTTATTTCCATTATGTCAGTATTTTATGCCATTTATTTCTACAATTAACCCTTGTCAAATGTAACTCAAAATCCAATCTCAGTGCAAGGATACATTTTTCATATTGGCTGAAGGTCAAACAGATATTAATTTCTAAAACATATCTTTGAAAAATCACCATAAACTCGCTCATAGGCGAGGAACCATATGACGAGGTTTCGGTCCGTGTTTATGTGTGTGTGTGTGTGTGTGTGTGTGTGTGTGTGTGTGTGTGTGTGTGTGTGTGTGTGAGTGTGCCTCGCAAACTCAGGTATGTTCCCCAGGGACACCCTAAGAGTTACTAAACGCCCGAATCAATGACACGATAAACAGTATAAATGGCTGAATCAGCAAGCAGGCCGTCACAGCTATAGCAATGATTGGCCAAACTCGCCTCTCTACTGAGGAAGGCGATTGGTCAGCTCCCAGTCTCGGGAGAACAATAAGCAATATGACTGGCTGCAGCAACCAGCACTCAGTCACAATTACTGCAATGATTGTCCAAACTCTCCTCTCTCGTTGTACGCTGCTGACAGAGGGACGTTGACCGAGCCTTGGGAGAGCCGAGGGGCGTGACATGACATATCCAGAAATGTTCGGAACTGCGAGAATTGTATAGACAAAAAAAATAGAGAAATATGGCATGAAAAGAAAGCGATTTGTGTGATAAAAAGTGAGATTGCTTAAGAATATACAAGAGAAAGTGGAGAAAAAGAATGAACATTAATGTTAGTGAGAAAAGCTAGAATTGTGCGAAAAATACAATATGGGGAAAACAATAACTGCATTAGAGACAGAAAGAATTTTAAAAATTCGCTAGAATTTGACAAAATCTTGTTTTGCACAAATGTGCCCCTCAGGGAAGGTTCCTTGATGTTGGTGAGGGGCTCTTGATTTAGGGAATTGGATCTTTGCTCCAGGTCCCCGAATTAAGCCTGAATGCCTTCCACATCCCCCCAGGCGCTGTATAATCCTACGGGTTTAGCGCTTCCCCTTGATTATTATAATAATGCACAAATGTGAAAATATAAGAACGAGCGTAGAATTAGAGGAGATATGATTGAGGTGTATAAATGGAAAACAGGAATAAATAAAGGGGATGTTAATAGCGTGATAAAAATATCTTGGCTAGACAGGACTCGCAGCAATGGTTTTAAGTTGAAAAAATTTCAGATTCAGGAAGGATATAGGTAAGCAATGGTTTGGTAATAGAGTTGTGGATGAGTGGAGCAAACGCCCAAGTACCGTCATAGAAGCTAAGACGTTCTGTATTTTTAAAAATAGGTTAAATACATGAATGGATGTAGGTGGGTGTGAGTTGGACCTTACTAGCTTGTGCTACTAGGTCAGATGCCGTGCTCCTTCCTTAAGTGAATGTGACCTGACCTGACTAGGTTAAGGCATTTGCTTAAGCCAGTAGGAAAATTAAACCTGCCTCGCATGGGCCAGTAGGCCTGCTGCAGTGTTCCTTCTTTCGTATGTTCTTAAAAAAAACACGACGTTGATGTTTTTGAATCGAAAAAAAAAATAAATGAAAATAATCCAGTGCAATATTTCCTATAATATGAGGGACCAATAAACGATGCTCTCGCTGAGAATTTTCCTATATTACCTGGCAAAGAAGATGCCGTGAGTCATTCTCCAGCTTCCATAATTAGATTTGTGAGCTCCAGGAACAACAGCGGCGTATTCCATGACAGTCGGCAGCGGAGTGTGGTTGTGGCCGGTCCTGGACTCTGGCGAGGCTTCGAGACGCGGGTCGATCTTCTCAGTTCTTAGTACATTAACGGTGAAGCACTTCACGCGTATTCATACAACTGGGGAATGGGAGGTAATCAAGCTTGGTCGAAGGAAAGGAAGAGTGCCTACTAGAGCTTAGATGAAGAGCACTTAACAGCATCAAGGCACCATCCCAACCTCTAAATGACCTTGTCAAAATATTTTTAGTGCGGTTTAGCTCTGCCAAGCTGCAAGTCGACACCAGATTTCTAGTTATGTCTTACTGTAGATCCCCACTAGGAAGTCTCCAGCCGCCTTCTTACCTTTTGTGTGTGTATATGTGTGTGTTTGTGTGTGTGAGAATGAAGTAATACCCTGAGTGGTGGACAACCTCTACACCACCAGAGTTTCCTGGGACTTCGTCCTGGCCAGGCATAGTTCACCGTCTCTCTGGTGCCAACTTGTCCTCTCATGGTACCTCCCGCCTGTTACTCTGATGATCCCCTTGACATAAACTCTAGCCTCATATATATCTTTAAAGGGATATGTGCCTTAAGGCCGATGAAGAGCCTTTCATTCAAGGGACTGAAACTACCCATCCTTGAATCACCTAATTACCTCTCATTCCCCAGCCTCTGTTTGACCCGTTAATTACATTAGGGGTGAAGTTATACCCTCATTGTCTAGGAGTTTCATTAATAATTGCTTTAAGATAAACCATATAATAATGATATACTCCAAGATGGGGAATATTATATAAGAAGAGACATTTGATAATATAACACAACGAGGCAACATATTCCATAGTGAGAGACCTAGATGAGAGTTTAAGAGCTTGATTTTTTGAGAATGATATAGATAGAGAATGGTTGGTTGGTTAATGGTGCTTAAAGCCTGTCGACACACGAGAGTTATCAAGGCTGTATACCATCTGTTCACTACCAGTCAAGAATACTAGTAGTAATTAAAGTAAGCTCTTAGCATATATACCTTGAAAGAAATACACCTTTCCTGAGAGAGACAGTATTTTTTGATTAATAGGATTTAAAGTCTATCGACTCCACCATTTTCACTAAGGCTGCGTGTAACCTTTTCACCACCAGATAAAAATACTCTATTCCCTAAAACGAGGATTAACCTCTCAGCATATATACACCGAGAGCCATACTCTTCCCGGTGTATATATCCTGTGAGAATGCGTGTCTGCATAGCTTTTTATTACCACCCTCTACCCTATGCTTCGTGCCTACGCCAATGCAAATGAACTTCCGACATCCATCCCAAACTGGGACATTTGTAGCTCTCTCAGCCAAGCACCTCACGGTGTCCACATTACCTCCTCTGGCCACATGTCTTCTTCGAGTCAAGTCATGCCAAGCAAACAAAGCCAGCGCCAACACCAAAATTAATTGGTTTAAGTATTCTCTGTTCAGACTCGAGGAGAACAGTGATATTCTAATGTTAAAACAAGAGAACAAAATTGTTATCACACAAAAATGAGAGCAATAGCAACAACAATAATAATAATAATAATAATAATAATAATAATAATAATAATAATAATAATAATAATAATAATAATAATGAAAATAATAGTAATACAATAATAATAATGAAAATAATAATAATAATAATAATAATAATAATAATAATAATAATAATAATAATAATAATAATAGCAAAAATTGGGACTTTGGGACACCTTGCTTAAGTTCCACATACATCTCCCAGTACAGTAAATCAAATATAATTGATCCAAAATCAATAAAAAAAACTAAAACGTGTCTTGAATAGGAAAACTGGTATTAACAGGCTTAACAAAACAGAAACATAAACAATATATAAAAATCAGAAGAGAAAAAAAAATCAGAATGGGAAAAATTCCAACGAGACTGACAATTTTCCCTTCCATGAACTCTCATAACAACATGAAATGTATTTATTTACGGACTAAATTTAGACTAAAGTCCGGGTCCACTTAGATCTAATTAATTACAGCTTATTGACAATGACAAAGAAATATTTTGAGTTTTCAAAAAATGTTTCGTATCTTTTCCGGAAATTATTAATTGGATGACATGAGTGAAGCACAACATGAAGGTCACTGACACTGGTGACACTGGTGACACGTCACAAAGGTCACCTGCACTGGTGAGACGTCACGAAGGTCTCTGGCACTGGTGAGACGTCACGAAGGTCACTGACACTGCTAACACTAGTGACACGTCACGAAGGTCACTGACACTGGTGAGACGTCACGAAGGTCAATGGCACTGGTAACACTGGTGACACGTCACGAAGGTCACTGGCACTGCTAACACTGGTGACACGTCACGAAGGTCACTGACACTGGTGAGACGTCACGAAGGTTAATGGCACTGGTAACACTGGTGACACGTCACGAAGGTCACTTGCACTGGTGAGACGTCACGAAGGTCAATGGCACTGGTAACACTGGTGACACGTCACGAAGGTCACTGGCACTGCTAACACTGGTGACACGTCACGAACGTCACTGACACTGGTGAGACGTCACGAAGGTTAATGGCACTGGTAACACTGGTGACACGTCACGAAGGTCACTGGCACTGGTAACACTGGTGACACGTCACGAAGGTCACTTGCACTGGTGAGACGTCACGAAGGTCAATGGCACTGGTAACACTGTTGACACGTCACGAAGGTCACTGGCACTGCTAACACTGGTGACACGTCACGAAGGTCACTGACACTGGTGAGACGTCACGAAGGTTAATGGCACTGGTAACACTGGTGACACGTCACGAAGGTCACTGGCACTGGTAACACTGGTGACACGTCACGAAGGTCACTTGCACTGGTGAGACGTCACGAAGGTCACTGGCACTGGTAACACTGGTGATACGTCATGAAGGTCACTGGCACTGGTAACACTGGTGACACGTCACGAAGGTCACTGGCACTGGTGAGACGTCACGAAGGTTAATGGCACTGGTAACACTAGTGACACGTCACGAAGGTCACTGGCATTGGTAACACTGGTGACATGTCACGAAGGTCACTTGCACTGGTGAGACGTCACGAAGGTCACTGGCACTGGTAACACTGGTAACACTGGTGACACGTCACGAAGGTCACTGGTACTGGTGACACGTCACGAAGGTCACTGGCACTGCTAACACTGGTGACACGTCACGAAGATCACTGACACTGGTAACACTGGTGACACGTCACGAATGTCACCTGCACTGGTGAGACGTCACGAAGGTCACTTACACTGGTAACAATGGTGACACGTCACGAAGGTCACTGGCACTGGTGACACGTCACGAAGATCACTGGCACTGGTAACACTGGTGACACGTCACGAAGGTCACTGGCACTGGTAACACTGGTGACACGTCACGAAGGTCACTTGCACTGGTGAGACGTCACGAAGGTCACTGGCACTGCTAACACTGGTGACACGTCACGAAGGTCACTGGCACTGGTAACACTGGTGACACGTCACGAAGGATACTGGCACTGGTGACACGTCACGAAGGTCACTGGCACTGGTGACACGTCACAAAGGTCACTGGCGCTGGTAACACTGGTGACACGTCACGAAGGTCACTGGCACTGGTGACACGTCACGAAGGTCACCGGCACTGCTAACACTGGTGACACGTCACGAAGGTCACAGGCACTGGCGACACGTCACAAAGCTCACTAGCACTGGTGACACGTCACAAAGGTCACTGGCGCTGGTGACACGTCACGAAGGTCATTGGCACTGGTGACACTGGTGACACGTAACGAAGGTCACTAACACTGGTGACACTGTTGACACTGGTGACGCTGGTGACATGTCACGAAGGCAACTTACACTAGTGAAACGTCACGAAGGTCACTGGCACTGTTGACACTGGTGACATGTCACGAAGGTCACTGACACTGGTGACACGTCACGACGGTCGCTGACACTAGTGACACGTCACGAAGGCCACTGACACTCGTGACACTGATGACACGTCACGAAGGTCACTGGCACTGGTGACACTAGTAACACTGGTGACACTGGTGACATTAGTGACATTGATGACACTAGTGACACTGGAAACACCAGTAACACTATTGATACTGGTGACACCAGTAATGCTAGTGACACCAGCGACATCAGTAACACTAGTAACACTAGTGACACTGATGACACTAGTAACACTAGTAACACTAGTGACACTAGTAACACCAGTAACACTAGTGACACTAATAACACTAGTAACACTAGTGACACTGGTGACACTAGTAACACTAGTAACACTAGTGACACTGGTGATACTGGTGATACTGTTGACACTGGTGACACTAGTAACGCTAGTAACGCTAGTGGCACTGGTGATACTGGTGATACTGGAGACACTGGTGACACTAGTAACACTAGTGACACTAGTAACACCAGTGACACTAGTGGCACTGGTGACACTAGTAACACTGGTGACACTAGTGACACTGGTGACACTAATACCACTAGTAACACTAGTGACTGGTGATATTGGTGACACTAGTGACACTGGTGACACTAATAACACTAGTAACACTAGCGACTGGTGATACTGGTGACACTAGTGACACTGGTGACACTAGTGACATTGTTGACAATAGTGACACTGGTGACACTATTGTCGCTAGTTCCACCAGTGTCACTAGTGTCACCAGTGTCACCAATGTCACTAGTGCCACCAGTGTCACTAGTGCCACCAGTGTCACTAGTGTCACCAGTGCCACCAGTGTCACTAGTGCCACCAGTGTCACCAGTATCACCAGTGTTACTAGTGTTACCAGTGTCACCAGTGTCACCAGTGCCACCAGTGCCACCAGTGTCACCAGTGTCACTAGTGTCACCAGTGTCACTAGTGTCACCAGTTTTTTCTAGTGTTACCAGTGTCACTAGTGACACCAGTTTTACTAGTGTTACCAGTGTCACCAGTGTCACCAGTGCCACCAGTGTCACCAGTGTCACTAGTGTCACCAGTGTCACTAGTGTCACCAGTTTTACTAGTGTTACCAGTGTCACCAGTGTCATCAGTGCCACCAGTGTCACCAGTGTCACTTGTGTCAC
Source organism: Cherax quadricarinatus (assembly GCF_038502225.1). Lineage (NCBI taxonomy): Eukaryota > Metazoa > Arthropoda > Malacostraca > Decapoda > Parastacidae > Cherax > Cherax quadricarinatus. Next base: position 13,348,710 of record NC_091348.1, read on the forward strand.
CAGTGTCACTAGTGTCACCAGTTTTACTAGTGTTACCAGTGTCACCAGTGTCACCAGTGCCACCAGTGTCACCAGTGTCACTAGTGTCACCAGTGTCACTAGTGTCACCAGTTTTACTAGTGCCACCAGTGTCACTAGTGACACTAGTGTCACCAGTGTCACTAGTGTCACCAGTTTTACTAGTGCCACCAGTGTCACTAGTGACACTGGTGGCACTATTGTCACTGGTTTTGTATGGGAAAATAATGTAGACTGGTACTGCATTACGGAAACTCATTGGAGAACAAAGCCGATATTAATTGAACCCATCCAGCGCAACATATGGCCAAAAATCGGGCGAATCAAGTGCATGGCATAATTCCACAAGTTAGGTTAGGGCAGGATAGGTTAGGATAGGTTAGGTTAGTTAGGTTAGGTTAGGTTAGGTTAGGTTAGGTTAGGTTAGGTTAGGTTAGGTTAGGTTAGGGTAGGGTAGGTTAGAGTAGGGTAATTTAGGTTAGGGTAGGTTAGATTAGTTTAGGGTAAATTAATTTATGATAGGTTAGGTTAGGTTACGGTAGGTTAGGTTAGGTTAGGTTAGGTTAGGTTAGGTTAGGTTAGGTTAGGTTAGGTTAGGTTAGGTTAGGTTAGGTTAGGGTAGGGTAGGTTAGAGTAGGGTAATTTAGGTTAGGGTAGGTTAGATTAGTTTAGGGTAAATTAATTTATGATAGGTTAGGTTAGGTTACGGTAGGTTAGGTTAGGTTAGGTTAGGTTAGGTTAGGTTAGGTTAGGTTAGGTTAGGTTAGGTTAGGGTATTTTAGGTTAGGTTAGGTTAGGTTAGGTTAGGTTAGGTTAGGTTAGGTTAGGTTTGGTTAGGTTAGGGTATTTTAGGTTAGGTTAGGTTAGGTTAGGTTAGGTTAGGTTAGGTTAGGTTAGGTTAGGGTAGGGTAGGTTAGAGTAGGGTATTTTAGGTTAGGTTAGGTTAGGTTAACCTACTTACAGGTATATTTAACAAAAAATAAGTTTTAATTGTGATCAAGTGAGAGTTCTTTATGGATCGAAACGTCGTCTGAATTTCCTCTTTAAAGTTAAAGTGTGGGTTATATGAGAAATGTTCCAGCTATGATATTCTGGCTTTTGTTCTTGTTAACAATTCCACACTTTTGTTGCTGCTTATTCGTACCCAGTCGGCGTACAACAAGGAAAATATTGTATATTTACTCTCATTTTCCTTAGCTGGGCGGGAAACGTCCGTAGAATTAATCTGCTTAATTTTTTTTTTTTTTTGTCACGCTGCCTTGGAGTTCAATGGTAATAAGAGCATTCGATTCACAGCCGCCAGGTCCTGGGTTTGATACCCTGGCAGAGAGAAACAAATCGGGAAGTATCTCTCACATCCCTACTACCCCGACACACCTAGCAGCAAAAACTGATGCCAGACTGACACTGTTGTGGGTCCCAGTCAGGGGTGGAGGGGGAAACTACGTTAGAAAACTCCGGTGCTGCTCGAATGTCTTTAGCAATTTGCGGCAGTGACAAAATACACCTTACTGGAGTGTCTCATGTTTGACGGACAGCCAGACTGTCTAAAAGAATTTGACTGTGAAGTATACGATGCTGCAGCAACTGTGTTCTATCTGCCAGCCAACACAAGGAGGACATCTGAAGAATATGATTAGAGAAAGCATTACGGTCCTGTGTTAAAACAAGAAAAAGGCTGCATTCCTGTGCATTTTAGCTCCAGTATGTGCTTGAAGTATTCAAGTGCTGAGCAAAAATTTATCCGTGAATCTAATGTCAGTATTAAAAAAAAAATAGAAAAGTGTGGATTCTCAATCTTATCTTCATTTTACACTGCTTCCTTACGTAATTTTCAGTGTCATTCCCTGAACGTTACCTGCAATTTTAAAATAGTCTTCGTTTAGTTAGTTAGGTTAACTTTAGTTAGGTTAACTTTGGTTAGGTTAACTTTGGTTAGGTTAGGGGAATGGTAGGCTACAAAAACCTTTTAAACAAATATTTAACCACGAAATAATAAATCACAGAAACGTCTGCTAAATTTTTTTTTAATACGTTGACTGAGAAACATCACTCAGTGTTGAAATATACAAACGTTTCACTCGTCATACGAGGATGAGTTGAATTCCCATTTCAACAGAAAAATAAATCAGTAAAAATGAACAGCACGTTTTCTACTATTTTAAGGTCTAAAGTCTTGGCTTGTAGAGGAGGGCCCCGCTTATACAGCGGGTTAGGTTCCCAGCTACGTCTGTATAGCGAAAACCGCTGTAAAGTGAATCATAGCTTTTTTTCACTTTCAAATGAATATAAAAGCCTGATAACATGACTGCACTATCATATAGTAAGTGAGCAATAGAGCGAGGACTTAAAAATGTATATACAATATACACATTACATACATTAAAATATGTTCGTCCTTAGCTTATAGCAAGTGGTGAATATATTTATTGTAAAAAGTATAAATAAATAAGGAATGGGTATAACTGAAAACTGCCGTATTAGCGAAACACTGTAAAGAGAAGCACTGTACAACGGGGTATGTCTGTACTAAGAAACACTGAAGGAAGAGGTGTTTGTAAATTAATTTCTAAGTGTCAGTGTAACAATCCGTTACACTGACACTAATATATGTAGGAAGATCCCAGCTCCTCTTTAAAGTCTCTATATGGCTTATTCAGAGTTGGTTTTGTCTGTGTACACTTGTCACAGGTAACGAGACAGTAGCTTGATTCTGGTCATCACTGTGTTGTGTTGCCAAGTGGATATGATGATTCAGGAATAAGAAGGTAACACTGAAGACAATTACAACTAACATTAGCCAGAAATCTTTAATACTCAGGAAAATTTTGTTTTAGTCACTGTGCGCATTAATAATAATAATAATAATAAAATAATAATAATAATAATAATAATAATAATAATAATAATAATAATAATAATAATAATATCTTTATTTACTGCAAGTACATGTACATGGTATACAGTCCTACCTGACATTAATAACATACTACTATATAGAAAGCCGCTTGTTATGCTGAGCATTCCGGCAAATTAAGTCAGTGTCCCAGGATGCAACCCACACCAGTCGACTAACACCCAGGTACCCATTTACTGATGAGTGAACATAGACAACCGGTGTAAAGAAACACGCCCAATGTTTCTACCCTGACTGGAAATCGAACCTAAACACTCGCCGTGTGAAGCGAGAACTTTGGCCACATTCAAAATGTACGTCAAAACCAACGTACTGTGAGTGTTCCAATCGTGCCACTAAAATAGCATAGAATAACTGCACTCTGCGGCCTGTGGGGGCTCCAATGTAGAGTACTCACAAACTTCGAGTGTTCTTACCAAATGTTTTCCCACAATGAAACGTAACTCTAACACAGAAAAGGGTGTATGTTCGATGCGTGTTTCCTCACTATGTAACTCATATATAAAATAAAGAAGCAGTGCACTGCAGATTTTCGCGCCATATAACTCATATATAATAGAGCAGCCACGCACACAGTGAATGATCCCACTGATAAAATGGAGTAGCCACACTTTAAGGATGTATAAAAACGTATTACCCCCTCCCCAGCCGAAAAAATATCCAAGTCTTCAGTTATCCAACAGCCACACGGTAAGTTATAGCATCAATCAGTCGACCCACCGGACAACTTTATCCTTCCTGACCCAGATTACCTCACGGACCGCTGGGTTAAAGTGGACTTTTATCCCTTCTTGATCCATTGTTTTTTTGCGCTAAAGCCCAGTGAGTCTTTCAGCGTGGCGGAGGATCGATCCTCTCTCCGCTAAACTGATCCAGCCCTTCCGTCCATGCTAGTTTGAGTCTAAAGAGAAGACGGTGAATGGGAGCCAGTTAAGGAATGTGTCTGGTAGCTGAACCTCTAGACGAGTATGAAGGGAGGAGGAAAAAAATAACATAAAAAAAGGTTTTACATCGTAAAAATGTTATGCGGAAGACACTGTAGAGATTAAGAGAAGTTAAACGAGTGATGAGGGAATAATGGCCTAGTTCAGTTTATAAGGGTGGTTTCAGCTCGACTAATAAAAATGGTTCCTTATCGACACCTAGAGATAGTTTGGCTTGACTTATAGCTATGTTGTTCAGTTTCATTGATAATGATGGTACAGTTCCTCTTTTAACTTGTGTAAAATAGAAATTTCACGATTGTATCGACTTAGCCAGAGAGTATACAGAAGATCCCTGGGTGGGTAACGTAAACTGCTGTTCAGTCAACTTTTACCCCCAAGCGCCTGTAGTTCTTACACAATTTCTATTTCGTGCGCTTTCTCTTTTGTGACAATTACGACCACATAATGGTAGCAACTACCACCACACAACGGTAACAACTACCACCACACAACGGTAACAACTACCACCACACAACGGTAACAACTATCACCACACAACGGTAACAACTACCACCACACAACGGTAGCAACTACCACCACACAACGGTAACAACTACCACCACACAACGGTAACAACTACGACCACACGATGGTAACAACCACACCACTACCACACAACAGTAACAACCACACCCCTATCACACACCAGTAACAACCATCACCACTACCACACAACAGTAACAACCACACCACTACCACACAACGGTAACAGCCACACCACTACTACACAAAAGGTAACAACCACACCACTACCACACAACAGTAACGCTGGTTACACCAGCGTGTAAGCCGGAGAGGGACTTACCTGTTTACCTCTCAGAGTGGATGTAGTGAGTGAGGGTTAACGTTTACTCTTGGGCACAAGAGGACGCATGATTAATCCAGAGAGAGAGAGATCTCGAGAGAGGCTTTGAGGACAGGCAACCACTGGTGGGAGGAAGTGATAATTCTGGCCTCCTACACCACTACCACTCCTACCACCACTACCACCTCTACCCCTCCCCCACCACCACCACAACCCCTCTAACCACCACAACCACTCCAACCACCACTACCACTCCAATCACCACTACCACTCCAACAACCGCTGCTACCACTCCAACCACCACTACCTCTCCAACTACTACTACTACCACTACAACACCATCCCCTTAAACACGTACTTTGAGGTGCTCGTAGAGGTAGATTAGAGCTTGTAATGCGCATTAACCTCTAACACAATGAAGATCACAGTAGAGAATATTATCTCACCGAGAAAGAGAGAGAGAGAGAGAGAGAGAGAGAGAGAGAGAGAGAGAGAGAGAGAGAGAGAGAGAGAGAGAGAAAGAGAGAGATGGAAATTATGATTGTTAATACTATTATTAATGTAGTTGTTATTGCTATTTCTGTTATAAATGTAGTCGTTATTGTTGCTAATTATTATAGTAATTAAAACAATAATTGTTAATATTCATTATTACTAGTTATAATTGTCATTAATAGTAGTAACAGTAGAAGTAATGGTGCCGTAAGTCAAACTCTCATAACATTTCTAAAACTATTTACCTCATTCAGATGACAAATGTTTTTGTCATACAGAATTGTATATTCAAATGAAGCGCTAAACCCGTATGGGTTATTCAACACCAAGGTGTGCTGGAGGCTCGATCCTCCGTCCGCTGATCGCGTAGCAGGAAACCCCTCTTCTCCCAGTCAGGCTTGATCTTCCCCCCCCCCTCCACCTCATCCCTTCCCTTACAGACTGGTAAAACTTGACAGCTCCTCGGCCGTCAAGTTTTACCAGTCTACCTAACTCTACCTAGTTAGTTGACCTGACTTCGCTAAAGCCAGGTCAGGGGTCGTGTAGCGTCCTCTGGGGTGCTGGTGCAGGGCTGGTGATGCAGGAAATTGGAGCTATCATCCCCTTCCTTGGATCAAACCTGATAATGCTCCACCATTCCTCTCAAATAAAGTAATAATAATAATAATAATAATAATAATAATAATAATAATAATAATAATAATAATAATAATAATAATAATAATAATAATAATAATAATAATAATAATAATAATAATAATAATAATAACGTCACTTCGTTTTTAAAATAAAAGCGTCTTAAAGGGGTTCGTGTTAAAGAAATTCATAGTAAGGAAATTCATTTGAAAGTTCATCTTAAAGTAGTTTGACGTTAAAAAAATTTGATTTAAAGACTTTTGATTTAAAGAATTTACCGTCTAAAAGAAATTCGTCTTCAAGAAGTTGGTCTTAACGCGACTTAGGTCACCTTGAGACGTGGTCTTGACGGGTACCAGTAAGGCAGCGTTTACCAGCGACCTTATTTGTCCCTTCTTTCTCTAGCTGAGTCACCAATGATTACCACTTTCTTGTGACTTACCTGACTCTGCCCTCCTTTCCCCTCCTCGTGCTGCCATATCTGCTCACCAGATGATGGTGCACCGGTGGTGGTGCTGTAAGGAAGTGATGGTGGTGATGCAGCGGTGGTGCAGCATCTCCTCCCTCACACCCTTCACAATTGTAGCACCATCAATCTTCCCGTCCAGTCGACAATTCATCACACGCTCAACACGTCCTCACCTTCTCCATACATTTCCACCCACACAGAGACGTCATCTCTACCCCCTCCTCCTCCTCTTTTCCATTCCCTCTTCTCCACCAGTACCCCTCCAGTGACGGGGGTTTATTCGTCCGGAAATAAGAGTGTCTTTTGACACAGGTTTTTGATAAATCACTACTTACTCACTGATTAAGTATTCACTGATCTACCTTAGCTAAGTTCTTTCCCTCTCTTTCTTTCTGTCTGTCTGTCTGTCTGTCTGTCTGTCTGTCTGTCTGTCTGTCTGTCCGTCTGTCTGTCTGTCTGTCTCTGTGTGTGTGTCTCTCTCTCTCTCTTTCTCTCTCTATCTCTCTCTCTCTCTCTCTCTCTCTCTCTCTCTCTCTCTCTCTCTCTATATATATATATATATATATATATATATATATATATATATATATATATGATTAAGTATTTACTGATCTACCTTAGCTAAGTTCTTTCCCTCTCTTTCTGTCTGTCTGTCTGTCTGTCTGTCTGTCTGTCTATCTGTCTGTCTGTCTGTCTGTCTCTGTCTGTCTGTCTCTCCCTCTCTCTCTCTCTCTCTCTCTCTCTCTCTCTCTCTCTCTCTCTCTCTCTCTCTCTCTCTCTCTCTCTCTCTCTCTCTCTCTCTCTCTCTCTCTCTCTCTCTCTATATATATATATATATATATATATATATATATATATATATATATATATATATATATATATATATATATATATATATATGATTTCGCAAAAGTCATTCTGAACCTAAGGAAAAAAATATATTTCATAATGTTTGTTTATTATTAAATTATTGTAAACTTATCTAAAATATATTTAGTCGGATTAGGCTAAATTAAATTGCCCTTGATATAATAAGGTTTGGTAAGTTTTCTAAGGAACTTTTGGTACAAAAATATTAAATTTTACATTTACATAAATGAAAAAAAATAGATCTTTAAACATAAAAGACAAAATTTTAGAAAGGACTTAATTTTAAATGTGTTCTTGCTAATTAACCAGTTTTACATATTCGGCACGACATATATATATACGTATATATGTGTGTGTGTGTGTGTGTGTGTGTGTGTGTGTGTGTGTGTGTGTGTGTGTGTGTGTGTGTGTGTGTGCACATAACGAAGAATTACTGCACAACAGAGTATCGAGAGTTTCCCCCTTAACACTTAGTGGAATACAGACCATAATCCTCAAAAATTGTATGCATTATGAACGAATATAATGCATACAATCTTGGATATATATTCTAATTGTGATCGTTACTGTTGTTTAAAAAGCTTGAGTCGAGCCAATTTCGTTTAACCATTGATTTACCTGTTACAACTTGTTTTCAGTTTTCTGTTCATATTAGTGATTTTAGTCACCCCATTGGTTGGCTGGAAACCGAAATTGCTGTAATAATGCAAAAATGATCTGAAAATAGAAAAGAGGAGATTATGACAACGTTTCGGTCCGACCTTGACCTTTGAAAGAGTTGCAGTATTGTGCTCTTTTGTTCTTTAAGCTGAACGAAATTCAATAGAATGAAGCTTTGTATAAAAATTTTAATGATAATTTTAATATACATCCAGGACTGTGTAAGTACATTCATTTATAATACATAAAATTTGTGAGGATTTTGGTCTGTATTGACAAATTCACCTTTACCTGGCATTTCGCTTCTAAATTAATTAAAAGGTTGAGAGAGATTTTTTACAAGTCGATCATGAGCTGGGAGGCGGTTGAGAGTTATGGCGATGTACTGCAGTACGTCTGTCAGTACTGCAGTACGTCTGTCAGTACTGCAGTACGTCTGTCAGTACTGCAGTACGTCTGTCAGTACTGCAGTACGTCTGTCAATACTGCAGTACGTCTGTCAGTACTGCAGTACGTCTGTCAATACTGCAGTACGTCTGTCAGTACTGCAGTACGCCTGTCACTACTGCAGTACGCCTGTCAGTACTGCAGTACGTCTGTCATTACTGCAGTACGCCTGTCAGTACTGCAGTACGTTTGTCAGTACTGCAGTACGTCTGTCATTACTGCAGTACGCCTGTCAGTACTGCAGTACGTCTGTCAGTACTGCAGTACGCCTGTCAGTACTGCAGTACGTCTGTCAGTACTGCAGTACGCCTGTCAGTACTGCATTACGTCTGTCAGTACTGCAGTACGTCTGTCAATACTGCAGTACGCCTGTCAGTACTGCAGTACGTCTGTCAGTACTGCAGTACGCCTGTCAGTACTGCAGTACGTCTGTCAGTACTGCAGTACGTCTGTCAGTACTGCAGTACGTCTGTCAGTACTGCAGTACGTCTGTCAGTACTGCAGCACGTCTGTCAATACTGCAGTACGCCTCTCAGTACTGCAGTACGTCTGTCAGTACTGCAGTACGCCAGTCAGTACTGCAGTACGTCTGTCAGTACTGCAGTACGTCTATCAATACTGCAGTACGCCTGTCAGTACTGCAGTACGTCTGTCAGTACTGCAGTATGTCTGTCATTACTGCAGTACGCCTGTCAGTACTGCAGTACGTTTGTCAGTACTGCAGTACGTCTGTCATTACTGCAGTACGCCTGTCAGTACTGCAGTACGTCTGTCAGTACTGCAGTACGCCTGTCAGTACTGCAGTACGTCTGTCAGTACTGCAGTACGCCTGTCAGTACTGCAGTACGTCTGTCAGTACTGCAGTACGTCTGTCAATACTGCAGTACGCCTGTCAGTACTGCAGTACGTCTGTCAGTACTGCAGTACGCCTGTCAGTACTGCAGTACGTCTGTCAGTACTGCAGTACGTCTGTCAATACTGCAGTACGCCTGTCAGTACTGCAGTACGTCTGTTAGTACTGCAGTACGTCTGTCAGTACTGCAGTACATCTGTCAGTACTGCAGTACGTCTGTCAGTACTGCAGTACGTCTGTTAGTACTGCAGTACGTCTGTCAGTACTGCAGTACGTCTGTCAGTACTGCAGTACGTCTGCCATTACTGCAGTACGTCTGTCATTACTGCAGTACGTCTGTCAGTACTGCAGTACATCTGTCAGTACTGTTGTTTTACCCCGCCTCATGGTGAGCAAAAATTCCCAACGCTCTAACCCACTGGACCATACAATCCTACGAAGGTCACGCACCCAGCAGAGCTAGGTGTTGTACCGTGATCCGAGACATACGATGGTGTGGGTGCCTTAGAGCTAATTTCATTTTACTCTCCGTTTGGTGTGCTAGCCTCCATAATATATATATATATATATATATATATATATATATATATATATATATATATATATATATGTGTGTGTGTGTGTGTGTGTGTGTGTGTGTGTGTGTGTGTGTGTGTGTGTGTGTGTGTGTGTGTGTGTGTGTGTGTGTGTGTGTGTGCAATAAGATCACAGTAAACAGGTGATTTTAAAATATGCAAAACAACCACTGTGAAAGAGTAGTGAAATTTCAAGCGCTTTCGTGACTACTCACATTGTCAAGGAATTATGAAAGTAATACATCAAAGGAAGGCAATTAAAGGGCTTAGACCACACCTCACAGTCAACTCCCACAACAAAGAAACACCTGACGCGGGACAATACCGGACTCATAAGAAAAGAGGAACACTGCAGTAGGTCCGCTGGTTCAACTAGACAGGTCCTCACGACATCCCACTAACAAAATATTCTACCCAAGAAATAAGGTTTATTATATGTCCAATGTATTATTAAACTCTTCCCAAATTTCATTAATTATAAATGAATCTAATTTATATAAACCAAAGGAAATATTCATTTTATTTTCAAAACTGTTTTTTATGAAACAAGATTCAAATATTTATGTCAACCATGGTCTTGCTTGATATAACTTTCTTAACTTTTTGAAAGTCAATTGGATGGTTAAAATCTCTCACATGAATAAATAGAGCATTGGAATCTTGTCCAATTCTAAAGTTATATTTATGTTGTTTTAATCTAAGTTCGAGACTTTTACCAGTTTGACCGTAATAAACTTTATCGCAAATTTTACAAGGAATCTTATAGACACATCCGTCAGCATTATGGGGGAAATTCTTTATCAAAAGTTTTTTTTACTGTATCAAGATTTTTAAATACAACTTTAATATTAAAAGTCTTAAGAAGAGAAGGCATATCAACCAAGTTTTCATGGTAAGGGAGAACCAACATATTTTTAGTTGAATAAGGTTGGTTGTCTCTTTTTGGGTTAGAAAAAGTATTTCTAGCAATTTTAAATGATTTATCAATTACATTTCTCGGGTATTTCAGATCATTGGCTATTTCATAAATTTTGGATATTTCTTCATCTATGAACTCTGGACTACAAATACGTAAAGCTCTCAAAAACATTGATGAGAAAACGGACAGTTTAACTCTATCTTGATGTGAAGAATAATGGTGTACATAGGAACAGTTATTTGTAGGTTTTCTGTAAATTTTAAAATTGAATTCATTATTACTCTTAATAATTAAAACATCTAGAAAAGGCAATGAGTTATTTTCCTCAAACTCAACAGTAAAGTTTATAGAATGGGCTAAGCTATTTAATTTGCCAAGGAAATGGTGTATATCTACATTCTTGGGCATAAGACATAAAATATCATCAACATATCTGAACCATTTTGCTCAATTATGGAGGATTGTGTTAAGCAATCTTGTTTCAAAAAATTCCATGTATAGATTACTAAGAACTGGTGAAAGGGGATTTCCCATTGCCATACCAAATTTCTGACTGTAAAACTTATCATTAAATACAAATTTTGCATCAACAATGCAAAGTTTAATAAGTTTAATGATGGTAGGAACTGGCAATGGTAAATCATAATTAACGAGTTCTTCAGATAAGAAACTTAATAAATCATCAACAGGAACTTTCGTAAACAAGGAAATAACATCAAAACTAACCATGTTAAAATCATTTAATTCAGTCAAGGAACTTAATTTATTAACTAAATCTAAGTTGTTTTTAACATTAAAGTTGGAAATTTTACCAACAATAGGGCTCAAAATGTCAACAAGCCATTTGGATAATTTATATGAAACTGATCCTATGGAGCTAATAATTGGTCTGATTGGGTTACCTGGTTTGTATGTTTTTATTAGTCCATACATGTAAGGTAAAGATTCATATAAATAAAGTTTCATATAAATTATCCAAATGGCCTGTTGACATTTTGAGCCCTATTGTTGGTAAAATTTCTAACTTTAATGTTAAAAACAACTTAGATTTAGTTGATAAATTAAATACATTGGACAAATAATAAACCTTATTTCTTGGGTAGAATATTTTGTTAATGGGATGTCGTGAGGACCTATCTAGCTGGACCAGCGGACCTACTGCAGTGTTCCTCTTTTCTTATGAGTCCGGTATTGTCCCGCGTCAGGTGTTTCTTTGTTGTGGGAGTTGACTGTGAGGTGTGGTCTAAGCCCTTTAATTGCCTTCCTTTGATGTATTACTTTCATAGTTCCTTGACAATGTGAGTAGTCACAAAAGCGCTTGGAATTTCACTACTCTTTCACAAAATTAATTTTGGATGTGATGACGTGTACTTAGCTCTGTGAAGACCTGTTTGTGTGCTCTTGAGTGGTGACCTGTACTTTGAGTGCTGACCTGTACTTAACTCTGTGAAGAAGTGTCTTGTTTGCTCCCGTGGACTGAACCAAGATGCCCTCCATCGAGCAACTTTACCAGCAACTTAAGGAAGAATTGAGGGCAGCGAAGATGGAGATACGGCGACTGACCGAGGAAAACAAGAGGATTCGTGGTAGTCCTCCTGTTTCGAGTCCTCAGGTCGAGAAGGGATCGTGGTCAGTGGTTGGACAGCAGGGGACGACGAAGTTGACGATCAAGAAGACGAATGGAAAGCCAGAAACGATGAAGAAGAAAGAGACTGCTGTGGAAACTCCCGTGGAAGCCTCCAACGCATTTTCGGTGCTGCCCGACGAGTGTGAGTCTACTACTGGGATCATCACGACGAACGACAACAAGGAAGGTAAGAATATTGTTGTTGTTGGGGATAGCCAGGTTAGATACATGGATAGGGCATTCTGCTTGAAGGACAGGAGTAGGAGACAAAGGGTATGCTTTCCTGGGGCTGGGATGGAGGACATTGTTAGCCGGCTTGACAACATCATGAACGGTAATGGGATCAATCCTATTATTTGCCTCAGTGCTGGAGGCAATGATGTAGGCAAGCGTAGAAGTGAGGATTTAGTTAGAAAGTTCAGGACAGCTATAGACATGATTAGGAAGAAGGGGGGGCTCCCTGTTATATGTGGCATTTTGCCAAGAAGAGGTGTTGGTAATGAATGGCTGTCCAGAGCAATTGGTATTAATTGTTGGCTGGATAAGCACTGTAAGGATAATGCAGTACCATTCATTGACAACTGGGACAACTTCTATGGCCGAAATGACATGTATGCCAGGGATGGGGTTCACTTATCCAGGGCAGGTGTGGGTTTTCTTGCTAACTCAGTTGAGGGGGTTGTTAGAACTTTAAACTAGGATTAGTTAGAGGTATGGGTTTAGAAATGATTAATAATGAGTATGGATATATTGACTTATGCTCTGATATTAAGAATCTTAATAGTAACTGTCTTGTAGTAACTCTGGGTAATGATAATTTCAGAAATTGTGTAAAAACAAAGATGAATAGGAAAAATGTGCAGAAGAAAAAACATATGATGGTATTTTATGCTAACAGTCGAAGTGCAAGAAATAAAATTAATGAACTACGTTTGGTAGCATGTGGTGGGAACTTTGATATCATTGCATTAACTGAAACGTGGTATGATTTAAAGAGTCGGGATATGACTGCTGAGTGTAATATTCAGGGATTTAAGTTGTTCAATGTGGATAGATGTAATGGGAAGGGGGGAGGAGTTGCATTGTATGTCCGAGAAAATATTAATTGTTGCATAAAAACAGGCATAAAAATAGATGGAGCAGTTACAGAGTCTGTTTGGGTAGAGTTCGTGGAGGGACAAGAAAAACTAATTCTAGGTGTAATATACCGACCTCCAGGCTTGGATCACGATAGAGGGAGACTTCTTTGGGACGAAATTGTTAGGGCTTCTGTACACAGTAACGTAGTCATAGTAGGGGACTTTAACTTTAGCCAAATTGACTGGAATTCTTTGACAGGTAATCTAGAGTCCAGTGACTTCATGGAAACAGTTCAGGACTGTTTTCTGAAACAGAGTGTAACTGAACCTACCAGGGGTAATAATTTGCTAGACCTAGTCTTGTCAAATAAGGAAACACTCGTGAATAATCTGGAGATCACTGAAGAGCTTGGCGCAAGTGATCACAAATCCATCACCTTTAGCATTAATTGGGAATGCAAGAATAATGATAATACAGTAAAAATCCCCGATTTTCGTTCTGCCGATTATAATGGACTTAGGGAACATTTGTCTAATCTTGATTGGGGTTATCTAGCTAATGATTTTATTGACGATAATCATACTTATGAATATGAAGGGATCTGCTTTTACGATTGTTTTCTAAATAATGTACACAGTGCCCAGAGTATATACATTCCCCAGAGAGAAATTAGGTCTAATAATAACGATCCCAAATGGGTTAACAGGAGGCTAAAGCATCTATTAGGGGAGAAAAGGGGAATTTATAGGCGCATCAGAAGAGGAGAGGTTAACCTTACTGACCAATATGTTCAGCTTAAAAGAGAAGTAAAAAAAGCGATTAGAAAGGCTAAACGTGACTATGAAATTAGAGTTGCTAATGAATCAAAGACTAATCCAAAGGGGTTCTTTCAAGTGTATAGGACGAAGGTGAAGGAAAAAGTAGGACCTCTGAAATCTGGGAATGGACAGCTGACGGATAATGAACTGGAAATCTGTTCCTTATTTAATGACTATTTTTCGTCAGTTTTTACACAGGAAGATGTAAATGAGATTCCAGTAATTAACAATTATTTAGTTCCTGATAAATTCAAGTTAACTAATATTACTGTCACGAGGGACATGGTTATTAAACAGATAGACAGTGGTGACGTGTACTTAGCTCAGTGGTGACGTGTACTTAGCTTCAGTGGTGACGTGTACTTAGCTCAGTGGTGACGTGTACTTAGCTCAGTGGTGACGTGTACTTAGCCAGTGGTGACGTGTACTTAGCTCAGTGGTGACGTGTACTTAGCTCTGTGAAGACCTGTTTGTGTGCTCTCTGTGAATCTGAACCAGGATGCCCTCTCTTGAGCAGCTTTACCAGCAGCTGAGAGAAGAACTCAGAGTTGCTAAACTGGAGATACGGCGATTAACGGAGGAGAACAAGAGGATTCGTAGTAATCCTCCTGTTGTGAGTCCCCAGGTTAAGAGGGGAGCTTGGTCAGTGGCCGGGCAACATGGAACCAAGCTGAAGATTAAGAAAACGGTTGGAGAGGCAGAAACAACGAGAAACCAGAAGACTGCCGTGGAAACTTCCAACTCATTCTCGGTGCTACCTGACGAATGTGAGTGTTCTACTGGGAATGCCACAACGAGCACCAAGGAAGCATTGGCAGACGTGAGTGAGACATCCCTAGAAACCCCAACGAAGACCATCGAGAACGTCATGACGAATTCTACAAGTGGTGTAATGCTACCTGGCGAATTTGAGTCGACTACTCGGAGCATCACTACGGACGACGCCAAGGAAGGTAAAAACATTGTTGTTGTTGGGGATAGTCAGATTAGGTACATGGATAGGGCATTCTGTTTGAAGGATAGGAGTAGGAGGCAGAGAGTGTGTTTTCCTGGGGCTGGGATGAAGGATATTGTTAGCCGTCTGGATGACATCATGAGAGGTAATGGGAGCAATCCTATTATCTGTCTCAGTGCTGGAGGCAACGATGTTGGCAGACGTAGGAGTGAGGACCTGATTAGCAGGTATAGGTCAGCAATAGAGATAATTAGGAAGAAGGGTGGGAAACCTGTCATATGTGGCATTTTGCCAAGGAGAGGAGTTGGAAATGAATGGTTGTCCAGAGCAATTGGTGTCAATTGCTGGCTGGACAAATACTGTAAGGAAAATGCGGTAACATTCATTGACAACTGGGACCTCTTCTATGGCAGAAATGACATGTATGCCAGGGATGGGGTTCACTTGTCTAGGTGTGGGGTGGGAGCACTGGCCAATGCAGTGGAGGGAGCTGTTAGGTCTTTAAACTAGGAATAGTTAGTGGTATGGGTTTTGGCGGGAAAACTGTGAAGTCGCAGGGTAGTAACATGAGTACTAGGAGAACTAGTAATAGGCAAAATGAGGAGGATATTGGAAAGCCAGTGGCACTAATTGACAATGACAGTAATAGGTTTAGTGGAATAACAGAAAGGAGCAGGAAGGGTAAAGAGATAGGAGGGTCATTAAATATTTATTACACAAATAGTCGCAGTGCTAGGAATAAGATGGACGAGTTGAGACTAGTTGCTAGTGCAGGTAACATAGATGTATTTGCCATTACTGAGACGTGGTTTAATTCAAAAAGTCGGGACATGCCTGCAGAATGTCACATTCAGGGTTTTAAATTGTTCCAAGTAGATAGAAGTATCGGGAAGGGGGGTGGGGTGGCATTGTATGTCCGAGATCGCTTGAACTGTTGCATAAAAACGGGTATTAAGTCTGAAGTAACACATACAGAGTCTGTTTGGATAGAATTTTCAGAGGGGCATGAAAAATTAATTTTAGGTGTGATATACCGTCCCCCAAATTTAGATAGGGACCAGGGGAGACTACTATGGGAGGAAATTGTTAGGGCCACAAGGCACGATAATGTAGTAATTCTAGGAGACTTTAACTTTAGTCATATTGATTGGAATTTCTTGACTGGGAATTTAGAATCATACGATTTCTTAGAAGTAGTTCAGGATTGTTTTTTGAAGCAGTTTGTGACAGAACCTACAAGGGGTAATAACCTGCTTGACTTAGTTCTGGCAAACAATGAATCCCTTGTTAATAATTTAGAAGTTTCAGAGGAACTGGGTGCTAGCGACCACAAATCAATTACATGTAGAATTGAATGGAAGTATGATAGTAGGGATAACTCAGTAACAGTCCCAGATTTTCGCTTAGCAGATTACGATGGGCTTAGAGAACACTTATCATCTGTTGACTGGGGTAACGAAGAGAGCTATCAATATGACAGTTTTCTGAACACAATACATGCTGCTCAAAGAACGTTTATCCCTTATAAGGAAATTAGATCAAATAGAAATGACCCAAAATGGATGAATAATAGGCTGAAATATCTACTAGGGCATAAGAAAGGAATTTATAGGCGTATCAAAAGAGGCGAGGGTCATCTTATGAATCAGTATATTGACATTAAGAGGGACATTAAAAAGGGGATAAGAAAAGCTAAAAGGGACTATGAAATTAAAGTTGCTAGGGATTCTAAAACTAACCCAAAAAGTTTTTTCCAGGTCTATAGAACAAAAGTCAGAGATAAGATAGGTCCCCTTAAAAATAACTATGGGCATCTTACTGACAAAGAGAATGAAATGTGCTCGATTTTAAATAATTATTTTCTCTCGGTTTTTACACAGGAAGACACTAATAATATTCCGGTAATTAATTTTTATAGTGGATCAGAAGAAGATAAATTATGTAACATCACAGTCACTAGTGAAATGGTTGTGAAGCAGATAGACAGACTGAAGCAAAATAAGTCACCGGGTCCTGATGAGGTTTTTTCAAGGGTTCTAAAGGAATGCAAAATGGAAGTCTGTGAACCATTAACTAATATTTTTAATTTATCTCTTCAAACAGGTGCAGTGTCTGATATGTGGAAGATGGCTAATGTAATTCCTATTTTTAAAACAGGGGACAAGTCGTTACCGTCAAATTACCGCCCAATAAGCCTGACCTCAATTGTAGGCAAATTACTAGAGTCAATTATAGCTGAGATTATAAGAAGCCATCTCGATAAGCATAGCTTGATTAATGATACTCAGCATGGATTCACAAGAGGCCGGTCTTGTCTAACTAATTTATTGACTTTCTTCAGTAAAGCTTTTGAGGCTGTTGACCACGATAAAGAATTTGATATTATTTACTTAGATTTTAGTAAGGCATTTGATAGAGTTCCGCACCAAAGACTGTTGAAGAAAGTAGCAGCTCATGGCATTGGGGGAAGGGTGCTCTCGTGGATCGAATCATGGCTCACAGACAGGAAGCAAAGAGTGTCCATAAATGGGGTTAAATCCGAGTGGGGATCAGTAACAAGTGGCGTTCCACAGGGATCAGTCTTGGGCCCGTTGTTGTTTATAATATATATCAATGATCTTGATGAAGGAATTACTAGTGATATGAGCAAATTCGCCGATGACACGAAGATAGGTAGGATAATTGATTCAAACGTAGATGTTAGGGAACTTCAGGAGGATTTAGACAAACTCTACTCTTGGTCAGAAAAGTGGCAGATGCAGTTCAATGTAGATAAATGCAAGGTTCTGAAGCTCGGGAGTGTCCATAACCCTAGCACTTATAAGTTAAATAATGTAGAACTTAAATAATGTGTAATGTAGAACTTAGCCATACAGATTGCGAAAAGGACTTGGGGGTTATGGTAAGCAGCAACCTTAAACCAAGACAGCAATGCCTAAGCGTACGTAATAAGGCAAATAGATTACTGGGATTTATATCAAGAAGTGTAAGCAACAGAAGTCCAGAGGTCATACTGCAGCTTTATACATCATTAGTAAGGCCTCACCTAGATTATGCAGCTCAATTCTGGTCTCCATATTACAGAATGGACATAAATTCGTTAGAAAACATTCAGCGTAGGATGACTAAATTAATACATAGCATTAGAAATCTTCCTTATGAAGAAAGATTGAAGACTCTTAAGTTACATTCACTTGTTAGACGAAGAATGAGGGGAGACCTGATCGAAGTGTATAAGTGGAAGATAGGTATTAATAAAGGGGATATTAACAAGGTCTTGAGGATATCTCTCCAAGAGAGAACCCGCAGTAATGGATTTAAATTAGATAAGTTTAGATTTAGAAAGGACATAGGAAAGTATTGGTTTGGAAATAGGGTAGTAGATGAGTGGAACAGTCTACCTAGTTGGGTTATTGAGGCTAGGACTTTGGGTAGTTTCAAATTTAGGTTGGATAAATACATGAGTGGGAAGGGTTGGATTTGAGTGGGACTTGCACATCAGAGCTTATTTCTTGGGTAGCATTGAAAATTGGGTAGGTCAAATGTTTGTTAGTGGGATGAATTGTAAAGGACCTGCCTAGTATGGGCCAACAGGCCTGCTGCAGTGTTCCTCCTTTCTTATGTTCTTATGTAATTAAGAAAAGTGGCAGCTCATGGTATAGGAGGTAAAGTTCTAGCATGGATTGAGGCATGGCTTACCAATAGAAAGCAGAGAGTTACCATTAATGGAGTGAAATCTGAATGGGGATTAGTCACTAGTGGCGTTCCACAAGGATCAGTTTTAGGCCCTCTCTTGTTCATAATTTACATTAATGACCTTGATGAAGGGATTACTAGTGACATGAGTAAGTTTGCTGATGATACAAAGATAGGCCGTATAATTCACTCTGAGGAGGATATCAATGAACTCCAGGACGATTTGAACAAATTAATGTCTTGGTCTGAGAAATGGCAGATGAAGTTTAATGTGGATAAGTGTAAGGTACTTGCCCTTGGTAATGAAAATAACCCTCGAAGCTATAATCTAGGTGAAGTAGAGCTTGGTCATACAGAATGTGAAAAAGACTTGGGAGTCATGGTAAGCAGAAATCTAAAGCCAAGACAGCAGTGCCTCAGTGTGCGCAACAAGGCCAACAGATTACTTGGATTTATCTCAAGAAGTATAAGTAACAGAAGTCCAAAAGTTATTTTACAGCTCTATACATCACTAGTGAGGCCTCATTTAGATTATGCTGCTCAGTTTTGGTCCCTTTACTACAGGATGGACATAGACTCATTAGAGAACATACAGAGAAGAATGACTAAAATGATTTACTGTGTAAGGAACCTCCCGTATGAAGATAGACTTAAAGCCTTAAATCTCCACTCTCTGGAGAGGCGTAGAATGAGGGGAGATATCATTGAAGTGTATAAGTGGATGACGGGCATAAACAAGGGAGACATTAATAAAGTACTGAGGGTGTCGAACCAGGTAAGAACCAGGAATAATGGATTTAAGTTGGATAAATTTAGATTTAGAAAAGACATAGGTAAGTACTGGTTTTCTAACAGAGTTGTAGATGCGTGGAACAGTCTTCCCAGTGGGGTGATAGAGGCTAGGACCTTGGGTAGCTTTAAGAAGAGACTGGACAAATATATGAGCGGGAGGGGCTGGGTTTGATTGGTGTTGGGGGGTGCGGGAGTTGTTTCTTGAGTAGCTTTAGGTAGATGTCGTTTTGATAAGGACCTGCCTCGTATGGGCCAGTAGGCCTTCTGCAGTGTTCCTACATTCTTATGTTCTTATGTTCCTACCCCAAATTTTTTTTTTCGAATTTTTTTCATTTTCTTATGACCTACATCTCCTTGGATCAAGTATTTCTCCTCCATCTCCTTGGATCAAGTTTTTTGGATTCCCCCCTCTGGGGGTAAGCAATCTTATGATCTCCTCGGATCAACACCCTCCCACCACCCACTTCTACCCCCAATTTTTTTTTTCGAATTTTTTTTTTTGAATTTCATTTTCTTATGATCTCCTCGGATCAAATTTTTGAGGTTCCCAGTCCCACTCTCACCCCATCTCAATTTTTTTCGATTTTTTTTTAATTTCATTTTCTTATGATCTCCATCTCCTTGGATCAAGTTTTTTGGATTCATCCCTATGGGCACCCCTCCCACCACCCACTTCTATCCCAATTTTTTTTTTCGATTTTTTTTTGAATTTCATTTTCTTGTGGTCTCCATCTCCTTGGATCAAGTATTTCTCCTCTATCTGGGGGTTCCGAATTTTCTTGTATTCTCCAGTTCCTCGGATCAAGTTTTTCTCGATATCAATAATACAAAGATTTCCCCCCCCACACCTCCCACCACCCACTTCTACCCCAAGTATTTCTCCTCCATCTCCTTGGATCAAGTTTTTCTCGATAATACAAAGACTCCATCTCCTCGGATCAAGTTTTTGGATTCCCCCTCTAGGGGTAAGCATTCAAATGAACTCCCCCTATGGGGCATGGTACTTTCTCTTACTACAGGTCTAAACAAGTGTGACGTCACCCCACCTGTGTTTACTCGGCGGTCAGTGACGTCACGCAATGACCCCACACACACAGGCTGAATCTTGTCGACTTCCCCCTATGTCAGTGACGTCACGTGATGACAACACACACACAGGCTGAATCTTGTCGACTTCCCCCTATGTCAGTGACGTCACGTGATGACAACACACACACAGGCTGAATCTTGTCGACTTCCCCCCCTATGTCAGTGACGTCACGTGATGACCACACACAGGCTGAATCTTGTCGAGCAGACAATAACATGCAGGATAACACTAATACACAATATTTTCCTTTATTTATTATACAACCAATGCATTTCATATACATCCAACAAAAAAAATTATTGAAAAAAGGTACAATTCATTGACTAAAATCAACATATTTTTCTCTTGATGAAATTCTGTGCATTTTGTTCTGGATCTTCTTCGTCGTCACCATCTCAGTATTACACATTTCATATACAACATAGGGAAAACATTTTCACTCTTAACCCAGGATAACCCAAATAATTCCACATTTTTTCGTTAATACCCACAACAATTCACAACTTCTTTACAAAAGATTCACTCTCCTCAAGTCTAGATAATTTTCTCGTTTTAACTATTTCATCAGAAAAAGTCCGGCGAATCTTAACTGACCGATCTCAGATAACATCTCAGGTCACTCCCCCACGAAGTAACCTTCTCTCTCTCTCTCCTTCTCCCCACCCTCCCAAACCATCACTCTCCCACCAACATCTCACAACAACATCTCACAATTTTCACTCATAACCCACAATTTCATCAGAAAAAGTCACCACAACACTTACAACTTATAATCACTTTTCGATAAATTCACTAGACACAATTTTACATATTACGAAGTTAATATGCACACACACACACACACACACACACAAATGCAAAGTCATGAAGATTGGGGAGGGGCAAAGAAGACCGCAAACAGAGTATAGGCTAGGTGGACAAATACTAGGACCAGTGCTATTTTTGATATATGTGAACGACATGATGGAAGGAATAGACTCTGAAGAGTCCCTGTTCGCAGATGACGTGAAGTTGATGAGAAGAATTAAATCGGACGAGGATGAGGCAGGACTGCAAAGAGACCTGGACAGGCTGGACATGTGGTCCAGCAACTGGCTTCTCGAATTCAATCCAGCCAAATGCAAAGTCATGAAGATTGGGGAGGGGCAAAGAAGACCGCAGACAGAGTATAGGCTAGGTGGACAAAGACTACAGACCTCACTCAGGGAGAAAGACCTTGGGGTGACCATAACACCGAGCACATCACCGGAGGCACACATCAACCAAATAACCGCTGCAGCATACGGGCGCCTGGGAAACCTGAGAATAGCGTTCCGATACCTTAATAAGGAATCGTTCAAGACACTGTACACTGTGTATGTTAGGCCCATACTGGAGTATGCAGCACCAGTCTGGAACCCACACCTGGTCAAGCACGTCAAGAAGTTAGAGAAAGTACAAAGGTTTGCAACAAGGCTAGTCCCAGAGCTCAAGGGAATGTCGTACGAGGAAAGGTTAAGGGAAATCGGACTGACGACTCTGGAGGACAGAAGGGTCAGGGGAGACATGATAACGACATACAAGATACTGCGGGGAATAGACAAGGTGGACAGAGATAGGATGTTCCAGAGAGGGGACACAGGGACAAGGGGTCACAACTGGAAGCTGAAGACTCAGACGAGTCACAGGGACGTTAGGAAGTATTTCTTCAGTCATAGAGTTGTCAGCAAGTGGAATAGCCTAGCAAGTGAAGTAGTGGAGGCAGGAACCATACATAGTTTTAAGAAGCGGTATGACAAAGCTCAGGAAACAGAGAAAGAGAGGATCCAGTAGCGATCAGTGAAGAGGCGGGGCCAGGAGCTGAGTCTCGACCCCTGCAACCACAATTAGGTGAGTACAATTAGGTGAGTACACACACACACACACACACACACACAAATGCATCTCATCACCCATCTCAAATCCACTAAAATCACTGTAACCAAGATATTCACAAAATTCTATGGCCACCTAACACACCCACACACACACACACACACAACACACACACACACACAAATGCATCTCATCACCCATCTCAAATCCACTAAAATCACTGTAACCAAGATATTCACAAAATTCTATGGCCACCTAACACACACACACACACACACACACACACACACACACACACACACACACACACACACACACACACACACACAAATGCATCTCATCACCCATCTCAAATCCACTAAAATCACTGTAACCAAGATATTCACAAAATTCTATGGCCACCTAACACACCCACACACACACACACACACACACACACACACACACACACACACACACACACACACACACACACACACACACACACACACACACACACACACACACACACACACACACACACACACACACACCTCACTTTACTTTGAACACCTTCAAAACACTCTCATAAATCATTTGAATACTCACAAAAGCACCTTTGAAAATTTCCAAACAACACTAAAACATTTCCAAGACAACATTTTGAATACTCCCCAATAAGATTTGTCATCTCTAATTTATCTACACTTACATATTTCATTAAATTACAACTCATCCCCCAAAACTCCTCCCTCATTCTCCAGATTTTTACAACAGTATCACAAAAACTAACTCAGACATTTTACTTTGAACAACACCAAAAACCCCATCATTTACCTCTGAATACTCCAAAAACATCATTCGAACACCCCCAAATCACCACTGAATACTCCCAGAACACCTTCATAAATACTCTTGCACATCATTTGAACACCTTCAAAAACACCTTTGAATAGTCTCAAACAACATTTGAGTACTCCCAAATACACCACTGAATACTACCAAAACAGCACCGAATACTGCCCAAACACCACCAAAATCACCATAAACTAAGATCAACATCACAGACTAACACCCATTTTCACATATCCTCTCAAATCACTATAACCAAGACGATCCCACTCACCTCCAACTAAGATATAACATGAGTGCAAAAAAACATGAACACAATCCAAACACACACGAACACTTACTACAGAATCACCTCTTTTTCGGTATCTCTAGTTCGACAACAACGCCCACAATCCACAACACCCACATCCCACAACACCCACAACCCACATCACCCACAACCCACAATTTTTTCTCGTTTTAACTGATTTAATCAGAAAAAGTCACAACAAAAACCCACAACTTATAACCACTTTTTCGGCATCACTAGTTCGACAACAACACCAACAGCCCACAACACCAACAACCCACATCACCCCACAATCCACAATTTTTTCTCGTTTTAACTAATTTCATCAGAAAAAGTCACAACAACAACCCACTTATAACATCTTTTTTGGTATCTTTTACTGAATCTTAAATGTAATACACATTCCTCCCTACATTACTAAAATTCTAATAAAATCCTCTCCATACCCATCTCCTTGTATCAACATAAATTGATATTATACTCACAACAACTAATCTCACTACCCAACTACTGCGACATGTTTCAACACCCTCCATTCTTTTCCAATATATCATAACTTCTCACTTCTATAATTTCTTTTAAAATATTCACACATTACCTTTATTTTCAGTAAAATCCCCCCCCCCTTATTTCATTAAATTTCTAATACAACCCTCCCTGTACCCCTCTCCATCTCACCCACATTTCTTCACATCCACTCACCCATCTCCCAACACACCTCTTCTGAACACACACAAAAATCACATTTCACATCCACAAATGCATCTCATCACCCATCTCAAATCCACTAAAATCACTGTAACCAAGATATTCACAAAACTCTATGACCACCTAAAACACACACACACACACACACACATACACACACACACACACACACACACACACACACACATCACTTTACTATGAACACCTTCAAAACACTCTCATACATCATCATTTGAGACCACCTTTTCTCAATATCTCTTAAGAAATATTCTCTCATCCACAACCTTTATCATCTCACTACAGAACAACCCCAAGATTACTTCGAACACTCTCATAAATCATTTGAATACTCACATAAACACCTTTGAACATTTCCAAACAACATTGAAGCACTTCCAAAATATTTTGAATACTCCCAAATAAGATTTGTCATCTCTAATTTATCTACACTTACATATTTCATTAAATTACAACTCATCCACCATACTACTCCCTCAGTCTCCAGACTTTACATCATTATCACAAAAACTAACTCATACACTTATGACATGAGACATTTTACCAAAACTAACACAAACACACCCACACACAGACAACTCACTTTACTTTGAACACCACCAAAAACACCAACAATACTCCAAAAATATCATTCGAACACCCCCAAATCACCACTGAATACTACCAAAACACCGTCAAAATCTCTAGAAACTAAGTTTAGCATCACCAGCTAACACCCATTTTATAGAAATCCCCTCAAATCACTATAACCAAGACGATCCCACTCACCTCAGACTATTATATAACATGAGCGCAAAAAAAAACTCATAAACCATTTGAATACTCACAAAAACACCTTTGAACATATCCAAACAACACCGAAACACTTACAACAGGATCACCACCAACTGAAAACATAACATGTACACACATAAATCTAAGACAACCACCATCAACAAACACCCATATTCACTTACCTCAAAACCACTAAGATAGCAGAAAACACTCATTTTTATAAACATTCACACAAAAAATCACAATCGCCAACTCCATACAATATCTAATACACCCCCCTCACTACCACCAACACATACCAGCACAGATAGGGATACCTCCCATGACATCACACTCCATCCTGTGTTTACTTGGCAATCAGCAACGTCACACCCCACTTTTACTTCATTTAAATTAACGAGAGGAAATTACTTGTTTCAACCTGTTATATCTCCAATATCTGAGATCACCACAATCAAGACGTTTACCAAATTCTATAACCCCACCACTAAGATCACACATTTTTTGTACACATTCTCTTAAAACATCATCATAACGAAGATCACTAAAACTATCTATACTTTTACTAAGATCACATAACATTTTGTCTTCTCTAACTCACCCACCAATTTTCATTCTCATTCACACTTACACATTTCATTAACCGAAATTACATCTCATCCACCAAACTCCTCCCTCATTCTCCAGACTTTACAACATTAGCACAAAAAAAAACTAACTCATACACTTATGACATGAGACATTACCATAACTAACACACTGACTAACTTTGAACCATCTCTGAACAACACCAAAACAACACGGAACACCTTCAAAAAAATACTCTGCACATCATTTTAACACCTTCAAAAACACCATCAAACACCTCCGAATACTCCCACAACACTACTGATTACTACCAAATCACCTCTGAATACTACCAAAACACCGTCAAAATCACCAGAAACTAAGTTTAGCATCACTAACTAACACCTATTTTATAGAAATTCCCTCAAATCACTATAACCAAGAACTCCCTCCCCATGGGCGGAAAAAAAAATAAAAAAATAAAAACTTGAACACAAACCTAATACACAAACACTTAGTACATGATCACCATCAACTGAAAACATGTCTTGTACACACATAAATCTAAGAGAACCAACAACAACAAAACACCCATATTCACTTACCTCAAAAACCACTAATATCACAGAAAACTCATTTTTTATAAACATTCACACAAAAAATCATATTTGACAATATCTAAGCGCACCCACCTCACTACCACCAACACACGATGTCACACCTCCAGTGACGTCACACTCTCATCTGTGTTTACTTGGTGTTCAGTAACATCACACCCAACCCACCTTGTTTCAACCTGTTGTACTCACAATATCTAAGAACACTATAACCAAGACGATTACCAGATTTTATGACCCCACCACTAAGATCACAGAAAACACTCATTTTTATAAACATTCACAAAAAAAATCACGATCTGCAATTCCACATCATGTTTACCATCATCTATCAACACTCATCACCAAGATCACCAAAAATCTAAGATCATGCATCTCAAAACTACTATGATCACTGAAAACACTTATTTTTTAAACATTCGCACAAAAATAAGACATACACAAAAATACCACGACACTTCCACCAACATGTTTCAGTGTTGTTTGGAAATGTTCAAAGGTATTTTTGTGAGTATTCAATGATTTATGAGAGTGTTTTGAAGGTGTTCAAAGTAAAGTGAGGTGTGTGTGTGTGTGTGTGTGAGTGTGTGTGTGTGTGTGTGTGTGTGTGTGTGTGTGTGTGTGGGTGTGTGTTAGGTGGCCATAGAATTTAGTGAATATCTTCGTTACAGTGATTTTAGTGGATGTGAGATGGGTGATGAGATGCATTTGTGTGTGTGTGTGTGTGTGCGTATTAACTTCGTAATATGTAAAATTGTGTCTAGTGAATTTATCGAAAAGTGATTATAAGTTGTAACAAGTGTTGTGGTGACTTTTTCTGATGAAATTGTGGGTTATGAGTGAAAATTGTGAGATGTTGTTGTGAGATGTTGGTGGGAGAGTGAGGGTTTGGGAGGGTGGGGAGAAGGAGAGAGAGAGAGAAGGTTACTTCGTGGGGAGTGACCTGAGATGTTATCTGAGATCGGTCAGTTAAGATTCGCCGGACTTTTTCTGATGAAATAGTTAAAACGAGAAAATTATCTAGACTTGAGGAGAGTGAATCTTTTGTAAAGAAATTGTGGATTGTTGTGGGTATTAACGAAAAAAATGTGGAATTATTTGGGTTATCCTGGGTTAAGAGTGAAAATGTTTTCCCTATGTTGTATATGAAATGTGTAATACTGAGATGGTGACGACGAAGAAGATTCAGAACAAAATGCACAGAATTTCTTCAAGAGAAAAAATATGTTGATTTTAGTCAATGAATTGTACCTTTTTTCAATTATTTTTTTTGTTGGATGTATATGAAATGCATTGGTTGTATAATAAATAAATGAAAATATTGTGTATTAGTGTTATCCTGCATGTTATTGTCTGCTCGACAAGATTCAGCCTGTGTGTGGGGTCATCACGTGACGTCACTGACATAGGGGGGGAAGTCGACAAGATTCAGCCTGTGTGTGTGGTCATCACGTGACGTCACTGACATAGGGGGAAGTCGACAAGATTCAGCCTGTGTGTGTGGTCATCACGTGACGTCACTGACATAGGGGGGGAAGTTGACAAGATTCAGCCTGTGTGTGTGTGGTCATTGCGTGACGTCACTGACCGCCGAGTAAACACAGGTGGGGTGACGTCACAATTGTTTAGTCCTGTAGTAAGAGAAAGTACCATGCCCCATAGGGGGAGTTCATTTGAATGCTTACCCCAAGAGGGGGGAATCCAAAAAACTTGGTCCAAGGAGATGGAGTCTTCGTATTATGGATATCGAGAAAGGCTTGATCCGAGGAGATGGAGACCACAAGAAAATGAAATTCAAAAAAAAGTTCGAAAAAAAAAATTTGGTGTAGAAGTGGGTGGTGTAAGGGGTACCAATAGGGGGGAATCCAAAAAACTTGATCCAAGGAGATGGAGATCATAAGAAAATGAAATTAAAAAAAAATTCGAAAAAATTTGGGATGGGGTGAAAGTGGGAGGGGGAACCTCAAAAATTTGATCCGAGGACATGGAGATCATAAGAAAATGAAATTCAAAAAAAATTCTAAAAAAATCGGAAAAAATTCGGAGCGCGGGGGCGATCCGGACGACGCTGCAGAAGGTGCTGCAGAAGGCGCGGGCGGGCGCGACGGACGGGCGCGAGGGGCGCGGGAGGGCGCGAGGGCGCGGCGGGCGGGTGGGTCGGCGCGAGGGCGGGGTGGGTGGGGGCGTGGGTGGGGGTTGAGGGTGGGGGGGGTTGAATGTGAGGTGGTCGAGGGTGAGGTGGTCGAGGGTGAGATTCAGGTCATTAGCATAAAGGTGTGAAAAGGAGTCTGCTCAGGAATACAGCGCTCAGGAAAGGGAGCCACTCAGCCCCATACATCGCTCAGCCGCTTTGACACCTACTTATATATATATATATATATATATATATATATATATATATATATATATATATATATATATATATATATATATATATATATATATATATATATATATATATATATATATATATATATATATATATATATATATATATATATATATATATATATATATATATATATATATATATATATATATATATATATATATATATCAAAAACATGTCCTATGAAAAAGCCAGAAGGGATGCTGCTCTCCAAGCAGTTTATAGAAACTTCCCTTCCCTTTATCCCTTCATAGAATCGTGTTATAGTGTGACTTCCAAACTATTGTTTGGGGACCATGAAATTGACTCGTGTGAGGGCGTGCAACAGGGGGACCCTCTCGCCCCCTTTCTATTTTGTTTGGTCATCAAGGAAGTCACGGAGGCACTCTCCAGCGAGCTCAATATCTGGTTCCTGGACGACGGTACCCTAGCTGGCACAACAGAATCTCTCCTGGAGGACATCAGTAAAATTAAAGACATGGGAGAAAGCCTGGGCCTTTCTTTAAACCCCACCAAATGTGAAATAGTTTCTACCAATCAACAGATGATCCAGAATATTAGTACCATTTTACCAGGAGCACGAGCCATTGATCCAGCCAATAGCACTCTCCTCGGTGCTCCTCTTGGGTCCAATGCCATCGATCTGATCCTAGGAAAAAAAGTCTCAGACCTCCGGACGATGGAAAGCAGGATGAAAGACATTGACACACACGATGCCTTCTACCTACTCACCAGGTGCCTGTCAACCCCAAAACTTACCTATTTTCTGAGATGCTCCCCAGCCTTCAGCAGTCCAAAACTCAAGGAATATGACTCTCTCCTGAAGGCCATGCTAGAGAGTGTATTGAATCTTTCCCTTGACGATGGACAGTGGTTGCAAGCCTCACTTCCGGTCAGGCTTGGAGGGCTAGGAGTACGCAGATCCTCCCAGATTGCTCTACCAGCTTTCCTATCCTCTTCCATTGCATCAAACGAGTTGATAAGACAAATTCTTCCTGACACCCTCAGTGACTCAGCAGGAATAGAAGACCCTAGCTATGTCAGTGCCATCACCGAATGGGAGACTCTTGCTGCTCCAGCACCAAACCCTAGTGCAGCACTGGCTCACAAACAGTCAAGCTGGGATACCCCATTTGCTGAAAAGGTGCTTGCCAACATGCTCAGGGCTGCAACATCAGATAGGGAGATTGCCCATCTCCAGGCTGTGAGTGCACATCACTCCGGGGACTTCCTCCAAACAGTTCCCATATCGGCAATGGGAACGCGACTCGACCCTAAGACCCTCCGTATTGCAGTGGCTCTGCGCCTTGCTGCCCCAATTCACACAGAATATATGTGTATTTGCGGCGAAGTGCAAGCAGACCAATACGGTCTACATGGTCTTAACTGTTCCAAAACAAAGGGCTGGCATGCACGACACAATGAGGTCAACGACATCATTAAGAGAACCCTTGCTACAGCTGGATGCCCTGCCGAGAGGGAGCCACGATCACTTGCAGCAAACAATACCCACAACCCAGCAAACCGCCCCGACGGGATCACCATCTATCCTTGGAAGAATGGCAAGCTCTTAGCATGGGACTATACCTGTGTGTCCACACTGGCTGACACCTATATCCATCACAGTGTGGGGCGACAGGGAGGAGCTGCTGACCACAGGGAGGAGTACAAGATCAGCAAGTACAGGGACATTAGCCAACAGTATCAATTTGTCCCAGTGGGATCAGAGACCTTGGGATCATGGGGAAAAAATGCCACACGTTTCCTTAAAGAATTGGGTTCCAGACTCATCGACACCACCAGGGACCCAAGGGCAGCCACTTTCATGTTCCAGCGCCTCAGCGTCGCCATCCAGAGGGGAAATGCTTGTTGCATACTTGGCTCACGTCCAGCCTCGGAGGAGCTGGAGGAAATTCATCATCTTTGATACATTGTGCCATTGTATTCATGTTCATGTTTTTTTCTGTAAATGTATTTTGTTTATTAATAAATGTTCACATAGAATAAAAAATATATAGGGGGTGGTAGGAGAAGAAAATATTCAAACAGCTCCGGGGAGAACCTTGAGTTTTCTCTGAGGTACGTTTATTGTCTTCTCTGAGGATGAGGGTCCCCATTCCAGCTATAGAGGTGGTACTTCCCTATATATATGTAAAAATATATATATATATATATATATATATATATATATATATATATATATATATATATATATATATATATATATATATATATATATATATATATATATATATATATATATATATATATATATATATATATATATATATATATATATATATGTCGTGCCGAATAGGCAAAACTTGCGATCTTGGCTTAAATAGCAACGCTCATCTTGCCATATAGGACAAGTGAAAATTTGTGTATGCAATAATTTCGCCAAAATCATTCTGAACCTAACGAAAAAAACATATTTCACTGTGTTTGTTTAGTATTAAATTATTGTAAACAAATCTAAAATATATATATAGTTGGGTTAGGCTAAAATAAATTTTCCTGTTATAATAAGGTTAGGTAAGTTTTGTAAGATTCTTTTGGTGCAAATTTAAAAAAAATTACATCAACATTAATGAAAATAATATATCTTTAAATGTATAAGAGAAAATTTTAGAAAGGACTTAATTTTAAACGAGTTCTTGCTAATTCACCAGTTTTACATATTCGGCACGACATATATATATATTTATATATATATACAAATATATATATATATATATATATATATATATATATATATATATATATATATATATATATATATATATATATATATATATATATATATATATATATATATATATATATAGAATGGGGTCCACCTCTGGTGTAAATTGTGGGACCCATAGCCTCGGAAAAGTGGATAAAAAGGCTTCAAGGATGAATATTTGGATTTCTTCCTGAAGCCGTTTGAATATTCCACTTTCCCTACCACCCCATCTTTTCATATATTTTTTTTACCAGTAGGAATATTTTATTACATAATATGGTACAAAAGATTTAAGAGATACATTGTTGATATAAAGGTGGCATATACGGTACATGTTGTTACGTGTGTATCACCGATTATAGGGCGAAAATCTCATCCAGCTCCTCAGAGCTGGGGCGTCTGCCCAAAATACAGCAGGCATTACCCCTTTGAACAGCCGCACTGAGCCGTTGGAACAGAAAACTAGCTGCCCTGGGATCCCTAGTTACCCTGATGAGTCTTTTTCCCAGCTCCTTAAGGAATTTAGATGCATTCTTTCCCCATGAGCCAAGGGTCTCTGAGCCTATGGGAACAAACATATAATGATGGGCAAGTTCTCCATATTTTCTAGACTTTCGGGACTCCCTGAAGCTGGCAGCTGCCCCTCCTTCCTCCCTGGTGTATTGGAGATAGGTATCAGCCAAGGTAGATGCACATGTATAGTCCCATACCACCTGCTTCCCATCTGTCCGGGCTTGAAGGGTGATACCATCTGGACGCTTCTGGCTGCCATCAGATCTACATAGCTGAGGTGGCTCCCTTACTGCTGGGCATCCGGCTGTTGTGAGGCTCCTCTTGATAATGTTATTAACCTTTTCATGTCTTTCAATTTTTCCCTCGGATTTACGGCACACAAGACCGTGGTACCTGAATCGGTCTGCTGCTTCACTGCCACAAATACACCTGTGTTCGGCGAGAATAGGGGGGGCAAGTCGAAGGGCAACACCGATGCGGATGGTCTGTGGGTCGAGGCGTGTGCCAAGGCTGGAGTTGGAAACAGCCAACAGAAAATCCCCTGCATGAGGTGCTCTCACTGCCAGGAGGCGGGCTCTATCCTTCCCTGACACACTCTGAAGCATTGTTGAGGCTATATTTTCCACTATTGGACCATCCCAGTGCGATTGTTTGTAGTTGTTGGGGGGAGCAGGTCTGGTTTCAGAGCCAGTTAGATTATCCCAGATCATAGCTCCGTCAATGAACTTTTGGTCCTGGACTCCAATCTTGTCCCCAAGATGTTCAGGGAGAATCGCTGCTACAAGCCCTCTGGATGCAATACATGACGACAGAAAAGCAGGTAGCGCAATCTTTGATGACTTGCGGACACCAATGCCTCCTAGTCTGACTGGAAGTGTAGCTTGGTTCCACTGCCCGTCTTCTAGAGTAAGGTTAAGTACTTTCGTAAAAATCTGCCTCAGGATACTGTCATATTCGTGCAGTATAGGGTTATCATATGAAGGTGCACATCTTAGGAAATATGTCAACAAGGCATAGTGGGTGTCCAGATTGCCTATTCGTTGTTCCATTCTCCTTAACTCTTCCAATTTCTTCCTGAGAATTGTCAATGGCCTTGCTTCCCAGAGGTGCTCCTAGCAAGACACTGTTTGTGGGGTCAATGACTGCTGCTCCTGTTAGTTTTGATCTCACTGCATTTATCACTTGTTGATTGACTGAGATGATTTCACATTTGGATGGATTCAGGATGAGACGCATTTCCTGTCCCCGTGTCATTACCTGTGTAAGATCATGTAGGAGGGACTCCTTTGTACCTGCTAGTGTGCCATCATCTAGGAACCAGATGTTTAGCTCGCTGGTCAGTCTGACTGTGATTTCCCTAACTGCTATACAAAAGAGAAATGGTGCAAGAGGATCTCCTTGTTGGACACCCTCCGATGATGTGATTTCATGCTCTCCAAAGAGAAGCATTGATTCCTTGCTATACCCAGCTGCAACAAAAGGGAAATGCAGAAAAGCAGACGACATTCACAAAAGTTTTCGCTTTGTAAAGCGGTATTCATCGCAAAGAACATTCGTCACATTCAAAAAAACATTCATCATAAAAAACATTAATCACACTATAGAAGGGAATCCTAAAGTAGCCTGGGATTTAATCTCAAGTCGAGCGATATCTATGTCAGTCTTGATATGTCTCAGTTAATTTACGTGTCCAACTTGTACTTCTCTGCGGCCGACGTCGATTACATTTATTAATTAAATTAGCGTTTTGTTTACTTGTTTAAGGTCTTCAGCTTCCTCGATGCGAGACCCCAACTCACACATCAAAGCGGCGGGACTTGACGTGAGATCTAATCTAATTAGACATTAATTTAATCGTATTCAGTTAAGGATTTCATTTAACGTGATGTTGATGCAAGGTCCTCTTTGATATACAACTTAATTCTGCTTGAAATAGGACTTTGATCCTGCTTGTTATAGGAATTTGATTCTGCTTCATATAGGACTTTGGCTCTGCATAATATTGTAATCTGATTCTGCTTCATATAAGATTTGACCCTGCTTGATATAATATTTAATCGCTTATGGTGGAATGGTTTATTCTGCTTGCATAGGAGCTGATGTCAGTTGTACAGGATTCATTATTGTTGATAGAATGAGGTTTTGCTAATTTTTACGAATTCGTCTCATAGTTCTTAGCAGGACCTAATATGTTCTTGAGAGATCCGTACACAGTTCTTGCAAGGCTGTAGAACAGGTATGGTGATACCGACAGTATGTACATGAAGACACATGTATAGTTCTTGACACTGCGGTTGAAGAAGCCCCCTAGCGGCGAAACGTTTCTTCAATAAATACCTTGAACTGACCAAACGTTTTTTTCAGTAAATGCCTGGAACTGACAAAACTTCATGACACAGTTCCTTAATAAATCCCTTGGACTGTGCGCATATGCCTTTACCTACATCTTATAAGACTTGCGATTTCGTATTCGCTATATTTATAACGCGTTACGAGGTGTTTACACAGTTTCTAATAGGCCATTGCACTCACTAGGCTATCACAATAACTTGGTCGTTAGAGGAAGCTGCTACAACTACAAGTTCTTTACACCTCTGAGGTTATTATCCCGTCTTTATACTGTTATATTGTGTTATACGTTATACTGTGAAGTGGCTGTTCTTACGAGGTTATTAGACTCTGAGATCGCCACTCTTATAAAGTCTTTTGCACTCTGAGATGGCTACGCTGTCCTGGTGCCACGTTACGAAATGTACCACCAGATGCCCCATCAGGAAACGCACGACCAGATGTTACACCACTAGATGATTCACCACCAGGTGACGTGTAAGTCTGCTTTCATCAGTATTCATTATTTCCTGTCTGATGATCTAAAGACAGTTGAAGGTCACCTAGCACAGCATAAGGGAAACGGAACTTGTCTGGCCAGCCCTCGACTCATACTTTGGTTATTGTCAGTTGCCTACAGCTGTCAACTACTTGTAACACTTCTGTCAATAAAGCTTTGACGTTGAGATTATGTATCAGTTCATCCAACGTGCCAGAATTCAAACAAGCACTGTGATGAGAAAGGTGGGGCGATACAAGCCTGCGCCCTCGAAGAGACTAGAGAACACAGTCTGGAGGTAAACACAACGGAGCATTTACGCTTCGGCGAACACTAGACGATCACGAGTTGATTACAGACCTCAGCTAGGAAGAGCATGTATATATTCCCTTAAGGCACTGGACAGAATGATAGTGAATTGGGTGGTATTGAAGCTGACCTGGCAACCAGCAGCGAACAACTAGGTGATGAGAGTGGCTGGTGTGAATAGGCGAAGACTAGGGAGAAATGGTGTCAGATACCGACACGATGGAAAGAGACCCCAATGCAGTATAATGTGATCCTTGGTTGACAAAAAAAAGATTAGTAAAGGATCGCATTATACCACATCGATGTCGTTTTTTTCCAGGCGGGAGCCGGTGGCTTGAAGCTACTGACTCGGGGCTCAAGGCGCTCCATACATTTCTTAAAGAAGATGCATGCACTAGCAACGTGCACAGGCAGCACTAAGCATTGATACAGCATTAACAAAACACTGGTGGGTGGTTCAGGCCGAGCATAGTGTGTGTACCAGGGTGTACAAGATGAATGGGAATGTCCAGAGGCATGGCAATTAAACTCATACATGTACTATACAAGAGGCATATTGCCTAAGAGAATGAAACTGGAGGTCATAGGTGGTCATATATTTTGATGTTATTAACAATGAACACAGTCTTAAATTTAGACACTTTCACAAATGATAATGACCTATTGGTGTCGAGAAAGCATTCAGCTTCTTTGTTCATTTTCTGGTGATGGGCTTTTGATCCATGGAATTGAAGCTGCCCTCTACTACTTTTGATCTAATCTAATTGCTTACCATTCCCAATTCAAAGGCGCTGCATGATCCCTACGGCTCTGGAGCTCCTTCATAAGTATAATAATTATAATAATTTTTCACCTGTTTTGTATGTTAATGAACGCAATATGAAGTTGATGGCATTTTATTGAGAATTTATCAGAGAATTATTGAGAGTTTATCAGAATTTATTGAGAATTTATCAGAGAATTATTGAGAGTTTATCAGAATTTATTGAGAATTTATCAGAGAATTAATAATAGTAGGAGAAATGTTATCTCAATAAACTTCCATAAACAGCATTTTGTATCTTCTTATCAATCATACTTGCCGGTATAAAATACATTTCATGTTTTTCAAAGAACCATTGAGAACAGTTAAAGGAAATCTATCAGGAATACTCTTTGCGTTAAGCTTCCTACAGTCACTCACTGAGTGCTAAGTATTATCCTTCTTGATCACTAGACTCTGTGGAACATTCAAGGGAATCTGAATTCGTCAATATCTCCATCTCTCAGCATGGTGCTCATGAGGTCTTCTACACAGTCGCGTTAGGTATGTGGCAGTCTGTTAGTGGGTACGTCAGTTGATCTCCCATTTTCCAAGTGGAACCCTTACATTTATCTTCCAGCTTTACTTGAATTGCTCAGGACTTCTAGTTAGATGAAGGACTTTGTGTGGGTAATCTGGATGAACCAAGCCATCTTCAGATGAAGCGGCACAAGGGATGTACCACCACTAGACGCATCACCAGATCGATAGTCCCCTCCCCAGTTGACACACACCAAAGCACTAAGTCGTAATCCTTTCATTGAAGTTACATACATACATATATATCATGACTGAATCATTTGAAAATAATCCTGCACTTATATGCATTTTGTATCGTACGTATATAAGCTGATTCAGTGCCATTTTTAGATGCTCACAGGATGCAAAAACTCGTGTGGATCACACAGCATATAAACTTATTTGATAATGTTGTATTATAGTTATTATTATTATTATTATTATTATTATTATTATTATTATTATTATTATTATTATTATTATTATTATTATTATTATTATTATTATTATTATTATTATTATTATTATTATTATTCTATACAAAAAGCTTGTTCAATCTAAATACGCTTTTTTACATCAATTTTAACTGCATCAGACTAGTCAACCAGTGATATAACACTAGATATACATACACTGAGAGGTGCATGTCTCAGTATACATACCTTGAGTTTTCTTTAATCCCTGTTATAGGTATTAAAGTAAACTCTAATCCCTAAAACTGGTAGTGAGCAGGTGATATGCAGTCTTAACGACCCTCGTGTAGTAGCTAGGCTCTAAACCCTAAGAACCAACCAACCAACCCCACGTACGCCAACAGAGCATTAGAACAATTTTTCCCCCAGGCGGGTCTCCGCTTTCTTCTGAGCCATTTCTTATTGAAAAGCTCTAACTACAATTTATTTCTTTTCCCAGGACACTTCCCGTTCTCGTCGGAGCTGTGCCTCTTGTGGATCTCACTGGATGTTCTCTTCTGCACAGCTTCGATCATGCACCTTTGCACACTCTCCGTCGATCGCTTCCTCTCTCTCAGGTACGTTTCGTGATTATGAACATTTTTCACTATGTACTTCTGCTATAGCAAGCTACGTTTCAACACCGCTCTCTGACAGCTACTGATATTCTCAGATATCTAAAATATGATATTTTCACTGTTGTCAGCATATATTTGCTCCTGCATCAACGTTTTTGTTTCTCTTCTTTCTCTCTCTCTCTCTCTCTCTCTCTTTCTCTTTCTCACTCTCTCTGTTTCATGTTGGTTCCAAATGTTCTTGCCTATCGCATCTCTTCGCGAATAAGCTACAGGAACATTATTATCACTGGTAGCAGTAGCAGTAACAGCACACTCAGCTCACACACTGAGGTCCGGAGTTTGAATCTCCGGTACGGCTGGAAAACATTAGGACGTGTTTCCATAAGACACCTGCTGTCCCTGTTCACCCATCAGTATAAAATGGGTACCTGGGTGGTAGTCGACTGGCGTGGGTCGCATCCTGGGACAAAACTAACCTAATTTGCCCGAAATGCTCAGCATAACAAGCGGCTTTCTGTATAGTAGTATGTCACTGATGTCAGCTAGGACTGTATACCTTGTACATGGAATACATACCCCCGACATAACTCAGTTTAGAGTTCAAATCAGTTCTGTCGCGTTATTATAGACAGCCACACAATAGATTCATCTCAATAGGTAGCACACCATAGAGTTATTGCAGATTTCAGTGACACAAATAAATGCAGTTTAGATTCTTTCAGTTAGCGTGGCCGTGACGAATTTAGCTCGTCTTCATGCGTCAACATGACTCAAATGTAATGACACACGATTGCAAATAAAGCATCTTTGCCGGGATTAACTCGCAGGTCAGAGTTCTAAACAGCCTCGTGTTAGTTACTAGAATAAGCTAGTTAATTAAGATTCATAACAGGGTATATTTAGCAGCTTGCACCATAGGAAAGTTAACTTTCCTATGGTAGAAATATACCCAGTTGTTATTATTACTATTATTATTATTATTATTATTATTATTATTATTATTATTATTATTATTATTATTATTATTAACAGCAGCAGGAACAGTAAAAACTACAGCAACAGCAGCTTTAATAACAGCAGTACCAGTAACAGTACCTACCTGCATAACATTCATCACTTTACATACACATTCCATATTTCCGCTCAGAGGTGGTAGATGTTTAACCACAATACAATGTTGCTGTGTGGGTGAGTGGGCTGTTGTATGGGTACGAGTGAGCTGGTGTGTGTGTGAGTGGGCTGAAGTGTGAGGGGGCGGGGGATGTGGGTGAGGAATTCAACATATTCCTTCAGCCATTTTACTGGCAATAAATAGCTCACTTTAGGTCAAAGGTCAGCTTCAGTGGACTGTCTGAGTATTAATTAAGTTAATGTTAAAAGTTTTTCTTCTTACTCATGGTAAAGCGAGCCCCTCGGTCACACTCTTATTTTCTCTCTCTCTCTCTAATTAACTGCCAGCGTGGGTTGTATGATCACTGCTTGTGAGGCGTGGGTTTTAAGATCACAGCTTATGAGGCGTTGGTTGTAAGATCACAGCTTATGAGGCGTGTGTTGTAAGATCACAGCTTATGAAGCGTGTGTTGTAAGATCACAGCTTATGAGGCGTGTGTTGTAAGATCACAGCTTATGAGGCGTGTGTTGTAAGATCACAGCTTATGAGGCGTGTGTTGTAAGATCGCAGCTTATGAGGCGTGGGTTGTAAGATCACAGCTTATGAGGCGTGTGTTGTAAGATCGCAGCTTATGAGGCGTGGGTTGTAAGATCGCAACTTATGAGGCGTGTGTTGTAAGATCACAGCTTATGAGGCGTGTGTTGTAAGATCGCAGCTTATGAGGCGTGGGTTGTAAGATCACAGCTTGTGAGGCGTGGGTTGTAAGATATAGCTTGTGAGGCGTGTGTTGTAAGATCGAAGCTTGTGAGGCGTGGGTTGTAAGATATAGCTTGTAAGGCGTGGGTTGTAAGTTCGTAGCTTTTATTGCCATTTTCTACGTCCTCTCTCTCTCTCTCTCTCTCTCTCTCTCTCTCTCTCTCTCTCTCTCTCTCTCTCTCTCTCTCTCTCTCTCTCTCTCTCTCTCTCTCTCTCTCTCTCTCTCTCTCTCTCTCACACATATGCTCCTACATACACATATATGCTCTTGGTATATCCACAGGTACCCAATGAAGTTCGGTCGCCACAAGACTCGTCGTCGCGTGGTGCTGAAGATCGTGTTGGTGTGGTGCTTGTCGCTAGCGGCCTCCTTGCCACTCTCCCTCATGTACGCCACCGACCCTCACTCCACCATCGTGGGCGGCGTCTGCCAGATACCCGTGTCGCTCTTCCAGATCATCGGCTCAGTCATCTGCTTTTACATCCCACTCACCATCATGCTAGTGACGTATGCGCTCACCGCACGGTTGCTCTCCAAGAAACAGAGTGAGCTCCAGTCAACGGTGCTGGAGTCTTCTTCTGCCTCGCCCTCGCCCAGGTCTGTCCGTTGGAAAAAGCTTCTATGTAAGACCACTTCCAACCTGAGCAC
Source organism: Cherax quadricarinatus (assembly GCF_038502225.1). Classification (NCBI taxonomy): domain Eukaryota; kingdom Metazoa; phylum Arthropoda; class Malacostraca; order Decapoda; family Parastacidae; genus Cherax; species Cherax quadricarinatus. Next base: position 13,388,709 of record NC_091348.1, read on the forward strand.
TAGCACGGCTGTGTCCTTGACGGAGGGAGACCTGTCTGAGGGCGGCTGCAGGCTGGATAGCCGAGGTGAAGAAGGAAAACTGCGAAGATTCGGCAGTAGTCCTCTCCGCAGGCCTCCCCTTGTCCGCTACACTACTCACCACTATCGCGCCGCCCTGGTGCGAGGCGGCGGCTGCGGCATCCGCGGCTACTCCGCCAAGGAGCTGGAATCTGACTCGACCAGTGCGGGAGAGGATCGCCTCTTTCCCCCATTACCCACCAGTCCGGGCTACGAACTGAGTGTGTTCCCTCAGGGACCTTCCTCAGCTCCCACCTCCACCACTACTTCACCCCTACACCGACGTCAACATGACTCTGACGTAAACAATGCGCACGCAGACGCCATCCCTAGTAGTGCTACAGCCGAAGAGGCCAAGCAGCAGCACCCCCAGGAACACACATCCAATCCCAAGTGTGAGCAGAATGGTGATCCACGGAGGAGAGGAACGTCGGAGTGCGGTGAAGATTGCGGAGGTGGCGGCGGCGGCGGCGGCGGCGATAGCAGTAGCAGCGGTGGTCACGTGGCTGTGCCCTGCAGCTGCGCCCCGAGATTCTTCCTGGAGGACATCAAGACTTCCGACAGCGAGTGTTCTGACCCGCGACCGCAGGACGTGGCAGCGCCCTACCGAAGCCACCACCACCGCCACCGCCAGTCACAGGACGGGGAGGGGGACGGTTGCTGTCTCTGTCTACCTGGCCGCCGCACCCGCACCCTCCACAACGGTTCCCGTGAGTCTACCTCCAGTACTAACACAAACCATTCTAGGCACCATAACGTCTTAAACTGACTCTTGGTTCTTTATTCTGATCGAGTTTATTCTCAGAGCTCTTAAGGAAGTAGTGAGAGTAATTTGTTTACATGATTTACAGCAGACCTCAATGTATAAACTTTTGTATACAACTAACTTATTTCAACTAATTTTTTAGTTCTATACAAAGGAATGTAAGTCTGTTATGACAGTCAATATTTAAAAATTATATATATATATATATATATATATATATATATATATATATATATATATATATATATATATATATATATATATATATATATATATATATATATATATATATATATATATATATATATATATATATATATATATATATATATGTATGTATGTATGTTCTGTTTATGCAGAGAGGACGGAGGGGCCGCTACCATCACCTTGGCACGAGGGAAACACATCGGACCTCGTCACCAGGTCAACCCTCAGGTATCGTATATATCATATTTTGTATCGTTTTTCTAGGATTTTCACTTGTGAAGTGATCCCCAGACGTCTGTGACCACAGGCATGGGTATAGAGAATCAACTACCTTGAATGTCTATACCTTTTTACTTGCATATTCATCTTGAGCGATTCATGTTCGTGTATTCTCATTAATATTCACCTACTGCAGCCTCATAGTTGCACACAGTATCATGTTCACCTACAAGCGTAAATGTTCACCTACATCCTTTATTTTTATTCTTTGCACCCTTTTACGCTCACCTTCAGTAAATTCATGTTACCTACAGCTCTTCTCGAGATAATTCGAACCTATTTATGAAACTAATCATCTGAGGTTCACTTGCCATCCAAATTAATAGATAACTTTCCTTGAGAGATCACAGGGGTTATGTTACTCATCACACATTTAGGACTTCAGGACAAACTTCCCGAGAAACACATATACAAGATTTCACCATTACCCTTCCCCGCTAGTTCCAGGAATCAGGTCATTCACCATGTCTCTCATTTCGTTAGATCCAGAATCTGGACACACACTATGTCATTCCTCCTAGCAATTCCGAGGAGTCAGGTCACTCATCATGTCTTTCGTCCCAGCAGGTCCGGTGGTCAGGTCACTACGGTGCTTCACAAGGCGGCTTCCAGTGAATCCTCGTCCCCGGGTTCGGTACCGTCGAGCACCTCGCGAGGTGTGTGGCGGCAGCGGTCATGCACAGCATCCATTAAATATGTATCTTCCAAGCGTCATGGACGCAACATACGCATGGAGCAGAAAGCTACTAAGGTGAGAGAATGAAGGAAGAGGTCTTAAGGATGAGAGCAGAAAACTACCAGGGTGAGGGTAGAAGTCTACCAGGGTGAGGGTAGAAGTCTACCAGGGTGAGGGTAGAAGTCTACCAGGGTGAGGGTAGAAGTCTACCAGGGTGAGAGGTGTTAGTGTAAAAGGTAACCAGAGTGAGAGGGTTTAAGCTTTAGTTAAGCTTCAAGCAAAAAAGAAATGTGTTTTCACTGCAGTAAAGAAAATAACGGATTATCATTTCTTGATGGTAATGCTGACTGAGCATGAAAATATTCTGAATGCTTATCAGTGGTAGAAGAAAACTCACAAGTCGATTGATGGACGGAAGACATCGACTCTAGGCGGAGGGACTTATTACCTAAAACTCATCTTCCACCGTTCTTCTCTGTGTTGGACTGAAGAAACCACTGGTAGGAAAATCCTTTGTCGGTTTTCTAAACTATGTACATCAGATCTGCATATTTCGATTGCGATGTGAAGTCCTCATCAGGAGAATTATGATGATCTCAAACTGAGAATGAAATTTTCAGATGAACTATTTTCCTGTCTCTGTCAATATGTGAGTTTTCCTCTATCATTAATATTGAACATTTTAAATGTTGCTTCTGTTAAATGTTCATTGAACTGAACACTGTAAGCCACCATTTACTGAATTAAGTCTACAGCGTTCGGATTATCTTTTGTGCCATCTTTATTTAACGAAAATGTCATAAAGATTTTAATTAATACGTTTTGCTCATTGTGTTCTACTTGGTCTCCCTTTGATGCTGAAGTGAAAGTCCAGCAGAATTTTTTTAAACAAATACTTTGTGCACAAATACTTTCGTGTACCTACAGCTCATCTTGTGAGCTCAAATGACCAGGTTTACAACGGGTTTACGGTGGGTCTTTATCTGAACCCACTTGGCATAGTTGCATCTTTAAGAAATCACAATAATTTCATACGTTACAATTTCTTCACATGCCAGATCAACACAACGCAACTCGTCGATACAATCTCACGAAATTTAATGTATAAACAATGGTCACTGTCTAGGTTACAGTATCACCAGATAAGAGAGTTCATTGAAATATTGCATTTCTGCAGTTGAAAACTGCAATACTGGGGTATTTAAACATTTTAATGCGATGACCACTTGTTATGTAGGTGGTGTCAGCTGACGGCCAGACTCTATGTTTATATCCCGCATTACATTTCTGGGCAGCAAGCGGAAAAATCTTCCGGAGTGGCCGTGTTTCTCATAGTCTGTGAAGCCTGAGCATAGTGAGAGATGTTAAAGTAAACGTGGAGGGGAATTAAAAATATGATTTACCTGGCCCGGGAATTAAACTTCTCCGAGGAGACTTATAATTAACGTGGGTGGGGGATAAAATTAATGTATGAAATTTTCCTTTGCTCTGATTCTCTTGTTTCTTTTGTAATATCCGTTATCATGTTGTTCTATGTAACAAATGTTCTTCTTTCTTGCCTCTGCAACTCCTTGCGCTGAAACTACTCTTGTTTACCTTTCTTCGACGGTCTCCATCCTTGCAGGTGCTGGGGGTAGTGTTCTTCACATTCGTGCTGCTGTGGGCGCCGTTCTTCATCGCCAACGTTCTCATCTCCTGCGGCGCCCACATCGAGGAGGAGATGATCAACCTGGTGACCTGGCTAGGCTATGCCTCCTCCATGGTCAACCCATTCTTCTACACGTTCTTCAACAAAACCTTCAGACAGACGTTCCTCAAGATCATCAAGTGCCAGATGAGGAGAAGCAGGAAGTATCACTTCTGAAGCACTCAGAAGTGATACTTCAGGCTCCTCGTGTGGACAATGTGACTCATTCATGCTTGTTGAAGGTTAATGTTCGGATCGAAAGAATCTAGATAATGTTCCATATTAGGATCGAAGACATTAAAGCAATTAACGCTCCATTTTCAGATCTAAGAAATAAAATTAATGTTCCATTTACGGATCGAAGGAACTAGACAATTAATATTCCATGTTAGGATCGAAGAATCTAGACAATCATTGTTTCATGACTGGAGCGAATAAACAAGATAATTAGATCAAAGAAAGTAGAAAAATTGAGGATTCGTGTTTGGATCAAGAGTGTGTTTAATTTTCTCCATTCCTGGATCAATGATCATCAACTTGGTGCTCATCAAGAGTTCCAAGTGAGAAATCGTGGAAACTGATTACTCAGTGGTTGTAATCTCTAAATAATGACGGGAACTGACATTAAACGGAACTAATTACCTCTGGTTTGTATACGTTACTATTAATTATGGGCAGGCGAGATAAAATGAACTTCAATATCCCATATAGCTGTACATTTATTCTGTAGATGTAGAAATTAGATTTAATTTAAACTTGCTATGCCTGTTGGTTGTACATAAATGCTGAACAATATGACTTTAAAGATGAACTTAAAGAAGCACTCTGGGTGACCTTAAAGACGCATTATAAGTGAACTTGAAGGAGCACTCGGGGTGAGCTTCAAGAAGCACTCGTAGTGAACTTCAGAAGCACTCGTAGTGAACTTCAAGAAGCATTCGTAGTGAACTTGAAGAAGCACTCGTAGTGAACTTGAAGAAGCACTCGTAGTGAACTTCAAGAAGCATTCGTAGTGAACTTGAAGAAGCACTCGTAGTGAACTTCAAGAAGCACTCGTAGTGAACTTGAAGAAGCACTCGCAGTGAAATTCAAGAAGCACTCGTAGTGAACTTCAAGAAGCACTCGTAGTGAACTTCAAGAAGCACTCGTAGTGAACTTCAAGAAGCACTCGTAGTGAACTTCAAGAAGCACTCGTAGTGAACTTCAAGAAGCACTCGTAGTGAACTTCAAGAAGCATTCGTAGTGAACTTGAAGAAGCATTCGTAGTGAACTTCAAGAAGCACTCGTAGTGAACTTCAAGAAGCACTCGTAGTGAACTTCAGAAGCACTCGTAGTGAACTTCAAGAAGCATTCGTAGTGAACTTGAAGAAGCACTCGTAGTGAACTTGAAGAAGCACTCGTAGTGAACTTCAAGAAGCATTCGTAGTGAACTTGAAGAAGCACTCGTAGTGAACTTCAAGAAGCACTCGTAGTGAACTTGAAGAAGCACTCGTAGTGAACTTCAAGAAGCACTCGTAGTGAACTTCAAGAAGCACTCGTAGTGAACTTCAAGAAGCACTCGTAGTGAACTTCAAGAAGCACTCGTAGTGAACTTCAAGAAGCACTCGTAGTGAACTTCAAGAAGCACTCGTAGTGAACTTCAAGAAGCATTCGTAGTGAACTTGAAGAAGCATTCGTAGTGAACTTCAAGAAGCACTCGTAGTGAACTTCAAGAAGCACTCGTAGTGAACTTCAAGAAGCACTCGTAGTGAACTTCAAGAAGCACTCGTAGTGAACTTCAAGAAGCACTCGTAGTGAACTTCAAGAAGCACTCGTAGTGAACTTCAAGAAGCACTCGTAGTGAACTTCAAGAAGCACTCGTAGTGAACTTCAAGAAGCATTCGTAGTGAACTTCAAGAAGCACTCGTAGTGAACTTCAAGAAGCACTCGTAGTGAACTTCAAGAAGCACTCGTAGTGAACTTCAAGAAGCACTCGTAGTGAACTTCAAGAAGCACTCGTAGTGAACTTCAAGAAGCACTCGTAGTGAACTTCAAGAAGCATTCGTAGTGAACTTGAAGAAGCATTCGTAGTGAACTTCAAGAAGCACTCGTAGTGAACTTCAAGAAGCACTCGTAGTGAACTTCAAGAAGCACTCGTAGTGAACTTCAAGAAGCACTCGTAGTGAACTTCAAGAAGCACTCGTAGTGAACTTCAAGAAGCACTCGTAGTGAACTTCAAGAAGCACTCGTAGTGAACTTCAAGAAGCACTCGTAGTGAACTTCAAGAATAACTAACCCTAACTAACTAACCTAACCAACCTAACCCAACCTAACCTAACCAACCCAACTAACCTAACCTAACCTCAACCCCTAACTAACTCCAACCAATCCTAACCTAACCTAACCTAACTCCCAACCCTTAACCCAAACCAACCTAACTTAACCCACCTAACCAACCTAACCTAACAACCTAACTAACCTAACCTAACTAACCAATCCCAACCTAACCCAACCTAACCTAAACTAACCTGAACCCCTAACCTAACTCAACCCTAACCTAACCAACCCAAATCCAACCTCTAACCTAAACCTAACCTAACTAACCTAACTAACCTAACCCAACCTAACTCCAACTAACTCCCAACTAACTAATCCAACCTAACCTAACCTAACCTAACCCAACCTAACCCAACCTAACCTAACCTAACCTAACTAACCTAACCCAATCTAACTCTAACCTAACTAACCTAAACTAACCTAACTTAACCTCCTAACCTAACCCAAAACCAACTTAACCAACCTAACCTAACCTAACCTAACCCAACCTCCCTAACCTAACCTAACTCCAACTCTAACCTCCCAACCTAACTAACTCCCCTCCCAACTAACCTAACTCCAACTAACCCTAACCTAACCTAACCTAACCAACTAACCTCTAACCCAACCTAACCTAGCCTAACCTAACTAAACCTAACCTAACCTAACCTAACCTAACTTAACCTAACCTAACCTAACTTAACCTAACCTAACCTAACTTAACCTAACCTAACCTAACTTAACCTAACCTAACCTAACCTAACCTAACTTAACCTAACCTAACCTAACCTAACCTAACCTAACTTAACCTAACCTAACCTAACTTAACCTAACCTAACCTAACTTAACCTAACCTAACCTAACCTAACCTAACTTAACCTAACCTAACCTAACCTAACCTAACCTAACCTAACTTAACCTAACCTAACCTAACCTAACCTAACTTAACCTAACCTAACCTAACCTAACCTAACCTAACCTAACTTAACCTAACCTAACCTAACCTAACCTAACTTAACCTAACCTAACCTAACCTAACCTAACCTAACCTAACTTAACCTAACCTAACCTAACTTAACCTAACCTAACCTAACTTAACCTAACCTAACCTAACCTAACCTAACTTAACCTAACCTAACCTAACCTAACCTAACTTAACCTAACCTAACCTAACCTAACTTAACCTAACCTAACCTAACCTAACCTAACTTAACCTAACCTAACCTAACCTAACCTAACCTAACCTAACTTAACCTAACCTAACCTAACTTAACCTAACCTAACCTAACTTAACCTAACCTAACCTAACTTAACCTAACCTAACCTAACTTAACCTAACCTAACCTAACCTAACCTAACCTAACTTAACCTAACCTAACCTTACAAAAATGGGAGAGGAAATTAAGTAGTCATTCATTTTGTGCTAATTGTCTTCTAAGAAACTACTCTTAATTATTATTATTATTATTATTATTATTATTATTATTATTATTATTATTATTATTATTATTATTGTTGTTATTACTATTAGGACATTTTATAATATTATTATTATTATTACTGATTATTAAAATTATTTCATTATTATTATTATTAAAGCATATTTATAAAATTTCATTATTGTTAGAATTGTTATTATTATTATTATTAAGATATTTTTATAAATTATTATTATTAATGATTTTTAAAAATATTTAATTATTATTATTTTTAAAGCATATTTATAAAATTATATTAGAATTATTATTATTATCATTATTATTTTTATTAATATTAGTTCTTTTTGTTATTATTATATAAATGAGAAAGCGATAAATCCGCACTCAGGAAACAGGAGAAAGTCAGGTTTGATCCAAGGACTGGGAGCCTGAGCATACACCTGGAGGTGTATATCTTTCAGTGTATATATTAAGGTAAGACAATGATTTAATTTATTTATTGAGTGGAAATCTTTGTTTATGAGACGTACACAGATAATATTCAGTCTTACTGACTCTCCCCGGGAAAGAGAGGAAGGTGGGATTTAAACGTCAGTCAGTAACTTCGTAAGTCAGTCAGTAACCTTGTAAGACAGTCAGTAACCTCGTACGTCAGTCAGTAACCTTGTAAGACAGTCAGTAACCTCGTAAGTCAGTCAGTAACCTCGTAAGTCAGTCAGTAACCTCGTAAGTCAGTCAGTAACCTCGTAAGTCAGTCAGTAACCTCGTAAGTCAGTCAGTAACCTCGTAAGTCAGTCAGTAACCTTGTAAGTCAGTCAGTAACCTTGTAAGTCAGCCAGTAACCTTGTAAGTCAGTCAGTAACCTTGTAAGTCAGTTAGTAACCTTGTAAGTCAGTCAGTAACCTCGTAAGTCAGTCAGTAACCTCGTAAGTCAGTCAGTAACCTCGTAAGTCAGTCAGTAACCTCGTAAGTCAGTCAGTAACCTTGTAAGACAGTCAGTAACCTTGTAAGTCAGTCAGTAACCTCGTAAGTCAGTCGGTAACCTCGTAAGTCAGTCAGTAATCTCGTAAGTCAGTCAGTAACCTTGTAAGTCAGCCAGTAACCTTGTAAGTCAGTCAGTAACCTTGTAAGTCAGTTAGTAACCTTGTAAGTCAGTAAGTAACCTTGTAAGTCAGTAAGTAACCTTGTAAGTCAGTCAGTAACCTTGTAAGTCAGTAAGTAACCTTGTAAGTCAGTTAGTAACCTTGTAAGTCAGTAAGTAACCTTGTAAGTCAGTCAGTAACCTTGTAAGTCAGTAAGTAACCTTGTAAGTCAGTCAGTAACCTTGTAAGTCAGTCAGTAACCTTGTAAGTCAGTAAGTAACCTTGTAAGTCAGTCAGTAACCTTGTAAGTCAGTAAGTAACCTTGTAAGTCAGTAAGTAACCTTGTAAGTCAGTAAGTAACCTTGTAAGTCAGTCAGTAACCTTGTAAGTCAGTAAGTAACCTTGTAAGTCAGTAAGTAACCTTGTAAGTCAGTAAGTAACCTCGTAAGTCAGTCAGTAACCTTGTAAGTCAGTCAGTAACCTTGTAAGTCAGTAAGTAACCTTGTAAGTCAGTAAGTAACCTTGTAAGTCAGTCAGTAACCTTGTAAGTCAGTAAGTAACCTCGTAAGTCAGTCAGTAACCTTGTAAGTCAGTCAGTAACCTTGTAAGTCAGTCAGTAACCTTGTAAGTCAATCAGTAACCTTGTAAGTCAGTAAGTAACCTCGTAAATCAGTAAGTTACGTCCGCTAGCAACCTCGTAAATCAGTAACTAACCTTGTAAATCAGTAATTAAAGCAACCGACTTACTTGGGAGCAAAAAAAAATTCGCTTGAAAAGGAAGAGAACAAGAAATGGAAGAAGAGAATGGCATGAAATACGAGAGAAAAGGAAAAAGAGGGTAATGGAAGAGAATTCAAATGGGAAGGTAGAGAGGGAGGGGGAAAAGAATATAAAGAGAGAGGGGGGAAAAGGTAGGTAGGGGAAGAGAATCAAAAGGGGCAGAAAGAAGGGGAAAAGGAGGGTAAAGAAAAATAATAGAAAGGAGGTATGGAGGGAGGGAAAGAGAGTATAAAAAGAGAGAGGTAGAGGGGGGTAGGGAGGAGAAAAGAATAGACAGAGGGAGTGAGAGGAGAGAAGGGCAGGAGAAGGGTTAAGAGGACGAGGGGAGAGGTTCCGTGTTGGTCACAGCTGGTAGGCTCTCCTGCTCTTTTGAAGAGGGGAAGATTTTTCCCTGCTTTTTTTTTCTTGCAGTGTGAGGGGATAGATGAGGGGAAAGCACAATGTTTAGAGGAGTGCAACACAACGTTGAAGTTACCTTGAAGATAGGTGAAGCGAAGAGGGGGAAGATAGGTGAGGCAAGGAAGGGAAGATAGGTAAGGGATGGAAGGGAACGATAGGTGAGGCATGAAAATAGAAAGTAGGTGAGACACGAGACAGGGAAGTTGCCCGAAACAATCAAGACGATACGTGCTTAAAGGAGAATTTAATTAAGGTAAAAGAGAGACACAATAGGTAAAGGAAAGGCAAGAATGTAGGTAAAGAGAGGGGAAGGGGTAAGCTAGGGAGATGGAAAGTAAAGGCGAGGGGGAAGAGAGAGAGAGAGAGAGAGAGAGAGAGAGAGAGAGAGAGAGAGAGAGAGAGAGAGAGAGAGAGAGAGAGAGAGAGAGAGAGAGAGAGAGAGAGAGAGAAAGAATCTCTAATAGATAAATTGAAAGGAATAATGGGCTTTCTACATTACTCACTCATTAAGACCAACCCACCTCACTTCGTGCTTCCTGGGAGCACCAATATCCATCTTGATCCAAGGAATCGGAGCTGCTTTTGCCCATCCCTGAAGGGTTAACAAATCTTACAACCTATCGACCATGCAAAAGGTCAAGGCTGTATGATTTACTTGGTTGGTTAACAGGGTTTAAATCCTGCAGATTTACGAGGTCCATTAAGGTTGCATGTCACCTGTTCACCACCAGTCAAGAGTACTTTAAGCCCTAAAATAGGGATTAAGACAAACTCTCTGGGTATATACACTGAGAAGCATATACCTCACTGTGTGTATGTTCTTGTCTCCTACTCTTGACTATTTGTAAATCGTTTTCAGGAAAATTTAACTGATTTGCTGTAACCCCTAAACTATATTTCATGAAAGGAAAATTATGTAAAAAATGCTGAATAACCAAATTGGTTTTGTCGATTTTCAAATCTAATGTAACTTTAGTCAGTCCCATTTCCAGCAACCTTCTCCTCCCCAGCCTCCCCCCACCATTGCTTCCCCATCATTTACCAAAATACTACGGCCATTGTTTATGTCTCTGACGCTGTTCCCACGGACAAAAAAAAATCTTGTGCACTATTTTTTTCAGTGGAAATTCCATTGACGTGGTGGCAGTGATGCCGATGAAGTGAGATACCTGACAAGTGCACCGGTGTTACGTCTGTGGCTGGTTTCAAGAGTTGTCTGTTCTTCCAGCTGAAGCCCAAGGTCAAACGTTCACAGGAATGGAACCTTGTCAAGTTCACCCTGAAAAAATTATGCCAGTCTTTTATTTTTACAGAAAATGGGAAAACGGTGACCTTCCTCTTGCATATAAATTGAAGATGTTATGAGAAGCAAAAGGAGATATAAACTATACATATAGATGAGAAATAGTATAAATTAACAAGGAGAGAAAAAAATATAGATAAATGCATCGAAAGAGGTGTATAGAAATCAAAATAAAAACTGTTTTAGAATTAGAAGAACATATTCAAAACATTTGATTCAACAAGGGTTAAAAGTTTGTTAAAACTTGGTTCAAAGTCGTTTCAAAGATAATTAGAACT
>NC_091348.1:13404956-13429956 GCF_038502225.1 Cherax quadricarinatus
ATTCATAGGCGCTGGCACCTCTCTACTCGGGTATAGTCCGGTTTTCTCGCCTACTGTGATGCCTTTCTTTCAAGAAATTCCTCAGCACTATCGCCACTACCCATCCATCATCCTCTATCTAATTCAAACTATCTTTCAAAGAAGCGTCAATTGATGCATCCACTTCTAAATATCTAAATGCATTCCCTTCTTCTATATTCTATACCAACCTGACCAGTAACTATATATTCCTAGACTATTCTCATCACCCTGTTCTTATCTGTGGTCATTTGCTCCTTCTTTCTTTTATACTCTTTCTCAAACTTCTGCACCAACTTTAGCAACTTTTCCTCCGCCCTCTCGAATCTTCTAAAAAACAGCCTCATAGAAAAACACAGTGAGAGGGGAAAAGGAAGAGGAAAATGGAAGATGTAAGAGGGAGGTGGTGGTGGTGGTGGTGAGTGGACTGAATGAAGGAAGAGAGAAAAGACGAAAAATCAAGAAGATAGAGAAAGGAGAAATGCAAGAAGAGTTTAAGAAGAGTGGAGAGGGGAATGGAATGAAGGAAAAACAGAATTGGAAGGAAAGGAAGCAAAACAGAATAAAGGAAAAATAAAAGATTGAAGAGTAAAGATAACAAGAATTTACAAACATCAAAACAACAACAACACATCAAACAAAAACAACGAACTTGAGAGTGTAAGACAAACAGCGAATCTGTAATCCTCTTACATATTCCTCTTTCTCTCCTTCCATTTCTTCTTCCTCCCCTTCCCCTTTATCACCCCCCTTCCCCTTTATCATCCCTACAACATCCAGCCCTCCTCCATAATGTCGCAAAATTCTACCTCCACTTCCCAGCTTCAACCTCAACCTCGAAACCTCAACTTCCCAGCCTCAACCTCCACCTCCTAGCCCCAACCTCCCCTCTTAGCCTCAACGTCCTATTTCTAGCTTCAGCCTCCTCTTCCTATCCTCAACATCCTAACCTCAATCTCAGCCTCCAAGCCTCAACCTCCACCTCCCAGCCCTAACCTCCACCTCCGAGCCCCAACCTCCACCTCCTAACCTCAACCTCCACCTCCCAGCCCTAACCTTCACTTCCCAGCCCCATCCTCCACCTCCCAGCCCCAACCTCCACCTCCCAACCTCCACGACTTCCAAGCGACCAACTTAAACGTAATTCTTTAGAGTCGCGTGCCACTCCTTCCGAATTATCTCAAGTGATGTGTCTGAATTATCGCTGTCGACATACGAAAAATTATTGGAAAATTCCATTTTAAATATCTTATTCGATTGATTGAACAGAAAAACGGGTTTACAGCAAGAGAAAATTAAATTGGTTTGTTTTGCATATAGTATATGAATGCTCGTATATATATATATATATATATATATTATATATATATATTATTATATATATATATATATATATATATATATATATATGCTCTTTGCTGATGACACTGTGCTCTTGGGAGATTCTGAAGAGAAGCTGCAGAGATTGGTGGATGAATTTGGTAGGGTGTGCAAAAGAAGAAAATTAAAGGTGAATACAGGAAAGAGTAAGGTTATGAGGATAACAAAAAGATTAGGTGATGAAAGATTGAATATCAGATTGGAGGGAGAGAGTATGGAGGAGGTGAACGTATTCAGATATTTGGGAGTGGACGTGTCAGCGGATGGGTCTATGAAAGATGAGGTGAATCATAGAATTGATGAGGGAAAAAGAGTGAGTGGTGCACTTAGGAGTCTGTGGAGACAAAGAACTTTGTCCTTGGAGGCAAAGAGGGGAATGTATGAGAGTATAGTTTTACCAACGCTCTTATATGGGTGTGAAGCGTGGGTGATGAATGTTGCAGCGAGGAGAAGGCTGGAGGCAGTGGAGATGTCATGTCTGAGGGCAATGTGTGGTGTGAATATAATGCAGAGAATTCGTAGTTTGGAAGTTAGGAGGAGGTGCGGGATTACCAAAACTGTTGTCCAGAGGGCTGAGGAAGGGTTGTTGAGGTGGTTCGGACATGTAGAGAGAATGGAGCGAAACAGAATGACTTCAAGAGTGTATCAGTCTGTAGTGGAAGGAAGGCGGGGTAGGGGTCGGCCTAGGAAGGGTTGGAGGGAGGGGGTAAAGGAGGTTTTGTGTGCAAGGGGCTTGGACTTCCAGCAGGCATGCGTGAGCGTGTTTGATAGGAGTGAATGGAGACAAATGGTTTTTAATACTTGACGTGCTGTTGGAGTGTGAGCAAAGTAACATTTATGAAGGGATTCAGGGAAACCGGCAGGCCGGACTTGAGTCCTGGAGATGGGAAGTACAGTGCATGCACTCTGAAGGAGGGGTGTTAATGTTGCAGTTTAAAAACTGTAGTGTAAAGCACCCTTCTGGCAAGACAGTGATGGAGTGAATGATGGTGAAAGTTTTTCTTTTTCGGGCCACCCTGCCTTGGTGGGAATCGGCCAGTGTGATAATAATAAATATATATATATATATATATATATATATATATATATATATATATATATATATATATATATATATATATATATATATGTCGTGCCGAATATGTAAAACTGGTCAATTAGCAAGAACTCATTTAAAATTAAGTCCTTTCTAAAAATTTCTCTTATACGTTTAAAGATATATTTTTTTCATTAATGTTGATGTAAAAATTTATAATTTTGCACTAAAAGGAACTTAGAAAACTTACCTAACCTTATTATGACAAGCGCAATTTATTTTAGCCTAACCCAACTAAATATATTTTAGATTTGTTTACAATAATTTAATACTAAACAAACACAGTGAAATATATTTTTTTCGTTAGGCTCAGAAAGATTTTGGCGAAATTATTGCATACACAAATTTTCACTTGTCCTATATGGCAAGATGAGCGTTGCTATTTAAGCCAAGATGGCAAGTTCTGCTTATTCGGCACGACATATATATATATATATATATATATATATATATATATATATATATATATATATATATATATATATATATATATATATATATATATATATATATATATATATATATATATATATATATATATATATATATATATATATATATATGTCTTCTTTCAACACACCGGCCGTATCCCACCGAGGCGGGGTGGCCCAAAAGAAAAAACGAAAGTTTCTCCTTTTACATTTGGTAATATATACAGGAGAAGGGGTTACTAGCCCCTTGTTCCTGGCATTTTAGTCGCCTCTTACAACACGCATGGCTTATGGAGGAAGAATTCTGTTCCACTTCCCCACGAACTTCCCCAATACTCACAACTCGCTCCTCCTCACTACTACAAGATATTATTCCTCCTTGCCCTATACACGAAATCACAGCTTCCTTATCTTCATCAACATTTAACAATTCCTCAAAATATTCCCTCCATATTCCTGATACTTCTAACTCTCCATTTAATAACTCTCCTCTTCTACTTCAACTGTCAAATCCATTCGTTCCCTAGGTTTCCTCAACTTATTAACCTCACTCCCAAACTTTTTCTTATTTTCAACAAAATTGTTTGAAAATATCTCACCCACTCTCTCATTTGCTTTCTTTTTACATTGCTTCACCCCTCTCTTAACCTCTCTTTTCCTCTCCATATACTCTTCTTTCACTTCTACTTTGTAAAAACTTTCGTATGCTAACTTTTTCTCTCTTACTAATCTCTTCACATCATCATTCCTCGATAGCTCTTCTTCCCTCCCACACTCACTTTCCTGTAACCACAAACTTCTGCTGAACACTCTAACACTACATTCTTAAACCTACCCCATACATCTTCAACCCCATTGCCTATACTCTCACTAGCCCATCTATTCTCCAATAGTTGTTTATATCTTACCCTAACTGCCTCCTCATGTATCTTATAAACCTTCACATCTCTTTTACTTATTGCTTCCATTTTCCTTGTATCCCATCTATCTTTTTCTTTCACTGTAGCTACATCTAAAAAGTGATCTGATATATCTGTGGCCCCTCTATAAACATGAAGATCGTGAAGTCTACCCAACAGTCTTTTATCTACCAATATGTAGCCCAACAAACTACTGTTATTTCGCCCTACATCATATCTTGTATACTTATTTATCCTCTTTTTCATAAAATTTGTATTACCTATAGCCAAACCCATTTCTATACAAAGTTCAAGAGGTCTCCATTATCATTTACACCCTCTCCCCATTTTCCCATTCCCATTCATTCCCCCCTTCCCTCTCCATTCTCTCGTCTCTTCTCTCCACTGATTCCCATTTTTTTCGTCTTTCTTATTCTTGGTCTCTCACGATTCCATCAAGATTCCATCTTCGTCCTCATTCTGCCCAATGTTTTTATCCTCTCAGTCTTCCTTTTTCCATAGTTTCCTTTCTTCCTGTCAGCCGTCTTTTTTTCCCGAGCACCTCTTCTCCTTCTCACAACCTCTTCCTCTAGCCCAAAGCCTCCTCCTCTTCCTAATCCAACCGTCAGCCTACTCCTCTTCCTCCTCCAGCAGTCAACCTCTTCCTCTTCCTCCTTCAGCCGACAGCCTCCTCCTCTTCCTGATCCAACCGTCAACCTATTCCTCTTCCTCCTTCAGCCGACAGCCTCCTCCTCTTCCTGATCCAGCCAACAGCCTCCTCCTCTTCCTCCTCCAGCCGTTGGCCTCCTTCTCTTCCAGTCAATATTCTCTTCCCTCAACACTCAGTCTCCTCTTTCTCCTCCCCAGATCTTCCAAGCCTTCTCCTCTTCCTTCTCCACCAGCCCAAAGCCAACTTCTCCCTTTTCTCCTGCTAACCACAAAATCAACTTCCCTCTCTCCCTCCCTCCCTCCCTCTCCCTCTCTCTCCCTCCCTCCCTCCCTCTCTCCACTTCCACTTTCTCCCTTCTCCTCAAAATAAACTAGTTCCCAGACACCAATCAAACGCAGCTTGGTCCACAAACACAGAATTACCATACCATTGTTGCCCAGACTGAAAACGCGTCTTAAGACCCACCTCACGGAGGAACCACTAAACCCTCTCGGGTTACTTTGCTACAGTGAGAGAGTGTGTGCCATTATTATTATTGTAACACACACACACACACACACACACACACACACACACACACACACACACACACACACACACACACACACACACACACACACACACAACTGCTGCAGCATACGGGCGCCTGGCAAACCTGAGAATAGCATTCCGATACCTTAGTAAGGAATCGTTCAAGGCACTGTACACTGTGTACGTCAGGCCCATACTGGCGTATGCAGCACCAGTTTGGAACCCACACCTGATCAAGCACGTCAAGAAATTAGAGAAAGTACAAAGGTTTGCAACAAGGCTAGTTCCGGAGCTCAGGGAAATGTCCTACGAAGAAAGGTTGAGGGAAATCGGCTTGACGACACTGGAGGACAGGAGGGTCAGGGGAGACATGATAACGACATACAAAATACTCCCTGGAATAGATAAGGTGGATAGAGACAGGATGTTCCAGAGATGGGACACAGAAACAAGAGGTCACAATTGGAAGCTGAAGACTCAGACGAGTCACAGGGATGTTAGGAAATATTTTTTCAGTAATAGAGTAGTCATGAAGTGGAATAGCCTACCAAGGGATGTAGTGGAGGCAAGAACCATACATAGCTTTAAGACGAGGTATGACATAGCTCAGGAAGCAGAGAGAGAACCTAGTAGCGATCAGTGAAGAGGTGGGGCCAGGAACTGAGTCTGGACCCCTGCAACCACAAAATCCTACAAGAATGACGCACCCAGCAGAGATATGTCCTCGGATAACGGCAAAACACCTAGCTCTGCTGGGTGCGTCATTCATGTAGGATTTGGTGGATTTGTGGGTTGGAGCGCCATGTGGTTTCGCTCACGATGAGGCGGGCCAAAACAACATGGGTTCGAATCCTTGGCTAGTCACAGTGTTGTTATATATACATTTATTTTATTATTAACACACTGGCCGATTCTCACCAAGGCAGGGTGGCCCGAAAAAGAAAAACTTTCACCATCATTCAGTCCATCACTGTCTTGCCAGAAGGGTGCTTTACACTACAGTTTTGAAACTGTATATATATATATATATATATATATATATATATATATATATATATATATATATATATATATATATATATATATATATAAATATATATATATATATATATATATATATATATATATATATATATATATATATATATATATATATATATATATATATATATATATATATATATATATATATATATATATATATATATATATATATATATATATATATATATATACATATATATATATATACATATATGTATATATAAATACATATATATATATATATATATATATATATATATATATATACATATATATATATATATAAAAATATATATATATATATATATATACATATATATATATATATATATATATATATATATATATATATATATATATAGTTTAATTACAATTAAATTCGGAGTTCTTTCCTGAACCCTCAGTTACATTCTCAAGAAGCAGTATTCCTTGAGGATGTTGTTAATAGATCACGTAAGCAATTATAACTAAATTCACTTAATGAATTTAGTTGTTTCTCGATCTACAGAATGAAGATTCTTATGAAAAGAGGATCAAATCCCCGCGACCTGTCACACTCTGTAGCCTGGTGTTTGTCTTTAGGGCTCATTGTGCCCTGGGTATGTGTCCCGAGAAGTCACTGTCGCTGAAGTCTAATGTGCAGTGAGCTGTTTAGCCTTCACTAGAGCGCTCGCCTGTTCGTTACCCGGGCACTATGACAAGGTCTCAAATGCCAAAGGAACTCCGCGCCCTGGTGCTGGGCGTTGACAAGGTGTAGGGCAAAGAAGGGGACACAGTTTCTCACTGAGCGACTTGGTAAAGTGGATTACATACACACTGGCCTGGTAGTTTTAGGACAGGCTTTCCGTGTGTTCGAGTCCCACTTCATTCAGTGAGTTTGGATGATAATGGTAGAATTTCCGACAATATGATAAGTAAAAGGACACACGTGCAGCTATGACATTTTACTGTGGCAACGTTTCGATTTCCAGGAGCTTTATCAAGTTGGCATGACAAAGCTCCTGGAGAGAGAAATATTGCCATAATATAAATATAATGTCCCATTATTTACACCTGTGTTATTTTACCTAACGTCCAGTAAGTTGTTTGTAATCTAATCATTACGAATATGAAGGTCAATAATTCTATTCTCTACAAACATGGCGTGTGTATGGGATCAAAATAGTCTCTCGTGAAGAGTAGTGACCCGCAGCTCTCTAAGCAGATTAACGCATCTTGTGAGGATTTCCTTTAATATGGTCCTCTGGAAGCAATCAAATCATCTGTAAACATAGCTTGCCCAATATTCCAAAGGCAGATGGAGAAAAATGGTACACTGTAAAATACTGAAGTGATTGAAACAGTCATAAATGCAGTGCACCGAGATGTTTGTGACTAGAAAAAGTCTACTCCGTGGGATCTTGTTGTTTCTGTTTTCATTTTAAAGGCAACTCGCCCACGTGAAAAAGGTATATTCATCGACCTTCTTAGGAAAATGATTGGGTCGTCTGCTAACGTAGATGCTCAAGGCACCATCTTGGTACGACATAACCTGGTTCTCAGTCAATGAAGCTTCGAACCAAATGAGAAACTTCAAGACTCATCCCAATTATGAAAAAAAAAAATTATAACAATGAAATGTAAGCAAATGATGAAAAAGTAGACAAAAATTATGTACAATTTATTTAAATTATAAAATCTACAAACAAGAAATAACCTAACCAAGGCAAACAATTTAAATGAGTTTAAATAAGCTGAAAGGGACTCAAACTAAACACAGTTATAGATCTGGTGACGTCTGCATCCAAGGCAAATTTGTTGTTGCATACGGCTAAGATGAAGAAAGGCTAAGATCGGACCGAAACGTCGTTGTAAGCTTCTCTCTCCTATGTGCAGATTATTTGTATAAGATCCACTATGATGGTACAGTATCTCGTCAAGATGCGCTTGGGCAGAAGCTGAAGAGATTCTTAACCATTTTACGATTACAGACCCACAATGAATTGTCCAGTATATTCCCATACTCCCTTCACCAGACTGTGGAAGTAATGATTATCATTACCAGACCTATTAGGTACCAGTATGACTTCAAAAGGTGTCAATAGCTTGTTTTTTTTTTTACTTTACATATGGATTGGTAGGAAAAGCTTATTCTAGTCTAACAGTTTTTTAATTGTACAGAGATCGAGCTCCATACCCCCATTATTTGGTTCTCATACCCCACGGGGTATGGATACTCCCGGTTAAGATCTAGAGAATAGGTCACTGTCAGTTCGAAGATAGAGATTGCTTTACCCACTGAAGTCTAAGCAGTGAGGACACATGTCAACAAGTAGGTCTTGAGTACTGACTCAGATTTGTGTGAGCCGTTAATGAGTGAGCAAAGGATGCTGAGGTTTGTAGATTCATAGAGGTAATGAGGACATACTCCGAACAAAATGCAACATACTCTAAGAGTGTCACAGTAATTCCCAGCAAGGCAAGCAGGTCACTCACACAATAGGCGGAAGTTGCAAGATAAATGGCACGAGAACATATACCAAAATTATGTTAGATAACAAAGTAAAAAC
This sequence comes from Cherax quadricarinatus, assembly GCF_038502225.1. Classification (NCBI taxonomy): domain Eukaryota; kingdom Metazoa; phylum Arthropoda; class Malacostraca; order Decapoda; family Parastacidae; genus Cherax; species Cherax quadricarinatus. The sequence continues at coordinate 13,413,575 of NC_091348.1, forward strand.
AAAATCACGACATATAACCGCTGCAAACCCAGACAAACAGAACGCAAACACAGAGGATGTTACTCACGACAGTCAGAGACAGCCTCACACGCCACCTACCAATCAGTAGCAGTGTGAAGCAGGGTTGGCAGGCGGTACGAAGGTCAACATACCTCTAAAAGAAAAGATTCCACATACAAACGACCTACACCACCGCCACTCACTCAGAAAAATGCACAAGTGAACTTTTTATCCTCCTACTGTTTGGCTATGCATAACGAGGGGTTTTCTATATATGTAGTAGTATGTTATTGATGTCACCTAGGCCTGTATACCTTGTACATGTACTTGTAGCAAATAAAGATTATTATAATTATTATTAGCAGTAGTAGTAATAATGTTTAGTAACACCAGTGTGGAGGCAGTACACTAGCATCCTAGGCACAGGGACAACATCAGAGAGAGACAGTGAGAGACTAGAGAAACGAGAAAGAAAAAAAAAAGTAGTAAGAGACAAAAACAGAGCAAAGACCGACTAAAAAACAAGTAAACAAGAAAATAAGCCAGCAATGTCTTGAGAAAGCTCCATTAGGACGGGAAATTCTCACACAGATACAAGAAATGCACATCCTGTGACGACTGGACAATACTTTCTCCATTATCTTTTATTATATTATAAAATTTAAAAAACATAAATACTACAAACATTTCTGAAAAATAGAATGTCTGGATGACTCCATTTGGTTGTACTGTATCATTTATTTACTGGGAAGAACTCAACCTCATCATCCCTACGAGACTGTTTGTGGTAAGTCTCCTGGCCAGGGACAGAGCTGCGCTTAATGGACTGAAGATCGAGATTCCTCCACTTTCTGCCCTGAGTGATCTGCATTTGTTTAGCGTTTTATGAATCACAGTATAAAACACGTCAGGATTACTCGCAGTATTCGTGGATTTTGGATTCAGACACAAATAACACTGACAGTATTGAACAAACACGAAGATTAACGGAAAGATTTTATTGAGGCAAGATTTCGCTGTTTAGAGTTTTAGTAAATCATCGAGGAAGCTCTACACAGTGCGAATCAGTGCCACAATAAAAGTTTGCTCTATGCCTGTTTCTGTTATTCAAAATTGGGGATATTTTTGCCCCTCTCAAGTATCTAGACAATGATCCCTGTGGGAAAGACCAATATATCGAGCAACTGGCTCTCAGTGGGACGCATCTTTCCTGTCGGAGACAGTGGTTTGACCAACCGATCTCTGCGTTATGTTTACTCTAGTGTGCTTAGGTAAGATGTCAGGAAACAGGATAAATGTTTCCTGACGTGGGTCAGCTGGCTTATCCGTTCACTTCTTTAAAAATTAAGGTTTTAATTATAGCCATGAGTGTGCTCAGACTTACCTAATTATATAACGATGCTTGACCGTCTCAATCTCTTCACATTGATATATTAATATTTGTGTATATAAACAAGTTACCTAGTACTAGTAACGCCTCATATCCATCCCCTTTATGTACTCTCTCTCTCTCTCTCTCTCTCTCTCTCACACACACACACACACACACATGCACACACTCCCAGAATCTCAAAACGAAACAAAAAAAAATATATATATATATATATATATATATATATATATATATATATATATATATATATATATATATATATATATATATATATATATATATATATATATATATATATATATATATATATATATATATATATATATATATATATATATATATATATATATATATATATATATATATATATATATATATATAAAACTGGCGATTCGTTTCGCCTCTGACCTGAGTACTGACAAAGGGGCGAGGCTTGTCTCCACTTCTCTGTCAATGGTGACTGACGAGGTGTCCTGCCTCTGCCACCAGACAGACGGGAAAGAGAGAGAGAGAGAGAGAGAGAGAGAGAGAGAGAGAGAGAGAGAGAGAGAGAGAGAGAGAGAGAGAGAGAGAGAGAGAGAGAGAGAGAGAGAGAGAGAGAGAGAGAGAGAGAGGGGTGTTTACAGATCTTCAAGTATGGCACAAGTTTTATGCCATACATGTTATTCAAAAGAAAATAAAGTGTTCTCAAGCACGTCACCAGAAGAAGGATGTCCACTCTGGCGGTGACAACGTGTTTACCTCTCTCAGCCAATGGCCACATTTCATTATGACCTCAGATGGTGTTTACCTCATACAACCAATAGCCATCTTGCACTGTGACGCCTCGCGGTGTTTACCACTTTAGAGTGAGTATTTTTTTTTTTTTACATGGGATGAGTGAGAATGCTCACGGAACACTGTGACAGAGCTTACGTACGTCATAACCCCAATGGGAGAAAGTTCCTTTGACTTCATTGGGTTATCCTAGTTTAGATACATGTGTTTTAACTAATATGTATGTTCATAACATCTATAGTGTCTTCAAACCAATGAACAAATTTATTCTACTGTTTGACAAAAAATAGATTTACTTAACAAATCTACAGTGGGAACAAGAGGCGTATGTCTATTGCTCCCACTGCTGAGATTATAATATCCTTGACTAGTAGTGAACAGGTTACATACATCCTGTAATGACCCTTTGTGTGGTGTCAGTACCCACTGATAGCATCCTGTTTGGATCCACTCCAGGAACTGATGTCACTGATGCAGCTTACGAGGGCAAATTGGATGATTTGAAGACGATTGAATAAAGAATAGACAATCTAGATGAACACGACATTTTGTATTTTTCACAAAGCGCTTGAGTCTGCCGAACCTAACATATTACTTAGAATATGCATCCTCATAGGAGTCTCCTGAGGTCGATTGCCTCGTCACTGTTACTCTGTCGTCAGTAATGACAGAGGTCTCGAGTGGAAGGTAATTTCTAAAGTTGTACTACTAATATTCTAGGAAGTTTAATGTCAAAATATGTTTCATTAGTGCTAATATAGCAAAATGATTGTCTCATAAGAATGAAAGAATGGAGGAACATTCCAGCAGGCCTATTAGCCCATACAAGGCAAGTCCCTCTCAGAACCAACTATTCTCACCCACCTATTTTTGCAGCCTGTTCCTAAAGCTACACATGAATTTGCTTCAATATCTCAAGTACTAATCAAACCTAGCCCTACCCCTTTTTAAAGCCACCTAAGGTCTTAGCTTCTATTACTCTACTTGGTAGATTGTTCCAGGCACCTTTGTTATAGTACTGACTGAAGCTGACTCAATAATTTTTCTCTTTTTAGGCAGGTTCCTTCGCGTGTAATTGAGGCATCATTCCAGTTTAGAGTATGGTTAACAAAATTTACTTGATGGAAGACAGCAAAGTTTTCCTGAAGGTATCTGATATTTTCAGCACCCATTCTATTACAGCAGCAATAACTGAACAATACACTTGTAGAGATTACTTTCTAGTCAGCACCATCAGCATCGTACAAGCAGTTACACCAATACTCACAAATTTTGGGAGTAAAGACACCTGTGTACAATCAAGATAGGTACTGACGGAAACATTTCGTCACTGATACTTAGTACAGAGATAAATAATGATGATAACATTTGCCAGGGACAATGTCCTGACACAGGTGTTTGTCAGGCGATGACTCGTCACTGGCTTCCGACTGAGGATCGATGATGTACTGGTCAGGATACTGTTATAAGCCCTGTCATTGTGTTCGTGTGTTATAACAGTGCTGCATACCTGGTATCTTCATTCCGTTTATCTCTCAACTTAACAAACTCGTCTCTTCTCAGAACCTACCACGACATTAGCTGAAGCCCTGAGCTCCGGCGTGACTCAAAGTCTAATTAGTACTTCTGGTCTGCTGAGGTCAGGGTCGACACTGGAAATCAGGTAAAAGTGTGAGGTCACATGTAATAGAAGAAATGGACAGGACAATATAAAACACGTCACTTGATGGAAATGTTGCGGTTAGGAAGCGTTTTAAAGGTCTTAAAACTTACTGAGTATTGAATAACAGCGTTTACAGCAGCCAATCATTGAAGGTTCTTAGCACTGGTGCTTATATAAATCATTTGCTTAGACGCAGAGGCCTAGGCGCTAAATGGATTAGAAGTATACAGTCTCCCTTCTTAAATTAATTCTCACCGGCAAGTGTTATCAACTCAGAAGAATACATTAAAAAAAATGAAGAACATATAGAACTTCGTAACCACAAAATGCTAAGAGCTAACGCAGTATCCTTATTGACACAAGAGCCAGCTGACGATACTGTAGAATTCTTCCACTTCAAGTTACAACACACACACACACACACATTCTCTCCCCCCCCCCTCTCTCTCTCTCTCTCTCTCTCTCTCTCTCTCTCTCTCTCTCTCTCTCTCAACATTGTGTTGTGGTGCTAGATCAAACGAGGCCACGTAGCGGAGGAAGAAGTGGCTAAAAATGCATCAAACAGAGTGATCAAGGGGACTGGGCCTCCTTGTTTAACTGACACAGTCTTTTGTTAATAATACGGGCGGATGCGTCGACTACTGTACTTGTGTCTTCGTCAGCGTCTATCTGACGTCTGTGTCTACGTCAGTGACTCTGGTGACGTCTGCACTACCCAGTTTATTTTTGCAGGGGTCGAGTCATAGCTCCTGACCCTTGCTTCTTAACCCACAACCGAACGTAGTTATTGATTCCTGGTAACCTAGGCTTCGTCACATGGGCTCTTAAAGACGCGGATAGAACGCACTTCCTCACGTCCTCATTCCACTTTCTTCATCTTCATCTTGTTGTTGTTGTTGTTGTTGTTGTTGTTGTTGTTGTTGTTGTTGTTGTTGTTGTTGTTGCTATTAATATTGTATTATGATTATTATTATTTTTTTCAACGCACCAAATGTCTCCCACCGAGGCAGGGTGACTTAAAAAGAAAAACGAAAGTTTTTTCTTTTTAACATATAGTAATTTATACACAAGGTAAGGTTACTATCCCCTTGCTCCCCGCATTTTGGCCGCCTCTTACAACACGCATGGCTTACGGAGGAAGAATTCTTTTCCATTTATCCATGGAGATGAAAGAAAATGAAGAAGAACAAAAACAATTAACAAAAAATCAAGGAAAAACTTAGATGGGTGTGTATACTTATACAAAGGAGAGCACTAAACCAGAAGGTCTCACTCAGAACCTGCAGAATGGCAGTCATGTTTAATCCGAGAGAAAGTGAAGAGTTCTTTACAGGCTTTAAGGGAATGTCTTCTTCATCCCGGCTTCCTGTATGCCCCATATTCACCCTGCCAATGTCTCCGAGTATCGTGCAAGTCGTGATCATTTCTCCCCAGGTTCTTAGCACGTTTAAGGTCGTTCAATTCAGTTTCTTTACTTTCTCGTCGTATTAAATTCTTGTCAGTGCTAAAATTAAAGAATACGCTCAAGTGTGATATATGTACAATACTCTGTTGTCTTTAGTTCCGGAACGTTTCGCCTACGCGGTAAGTTTTATATAGGATTATTGTAATGATTCTCAACTCTTATGGGAGTAACAGCCTGGTTGATTAGGCCCTGACCCATCGTGAGGCTTGGTCATGGACCTAGCCGGGGGGGGGGGGACTTGACCCCAAGAGCACCTTACAGGTATATTCTAGGTAGAGGTGTTGCCTTTACTGTGGGTGCTGCATGTTACTGGTGCTGCATGATGTTGGTGCTGCATGTTGTTGGTGCTACATGTTGTTGGTGCTGCATGTTGTTGGTGCTGCATGATGTTGGTGCTGCATGTTGTTGGTGCTACATGTTGTTGGTGCTGCATGTTGTTGGTGCTGCATGTTGCTGGTGCTGCATGTTGTTCGTGCTGCATGTTGTTGATGCTGCATGTTGTTGGTGCTGCATGTTGTTGATGCTGCATGTTGTTGGTGCTGCATGTTGTTGGTGCTGCATGTTGTTGGTGCTGCATGTTGTTGGTGCTTCATGTTGTTGGTGCTGCATGTTGTTGGTGCTGCATGTTGTTGGTGCTGCATGATGTTGGTGCTGCATGTTGTTGGTGCTACATGTTGTTGGTGCTGCATGTTGTTGGTGCTGCATGTTGTTCGTGCTGCATGTTGTTGATGCTGCATGTTGTTGGTGCTGCATGATGTTGGTGCTGCATGTTGTTGGTGCTGCATGTTGCTGGTGCTGCATGTTGTTGGTGCTACATGTTGTTGGTGCTGCATGTTGCTGGTGCTGCATGTTGTTCGTGCTGCATGTTGTTGATGCTGCATGTTGTTGGTGCTGCATGTTGTTGATGCTGCATGTTGTTGGTGCTGCATGTTGTTGGTGCTGCATGTTGTTGGTGCTGCATGTTGTTGGTGCTTCATGTTGTTGGTGCTGCATGTTGTTGGTGCTGCATGTTGTTGGTGCTGCATGTTGTTGGTGCTGCATGTTGTTGGTGCTGCATGTTGTTGGTGCTGCATGTTGTTGGTGCTGCATGTTGTTGGTGCTGCATGTTGTTGGTGCTGCATGTTGTTGGTGCTGCATGTTGTTGGTGCTGCATGTTGTTGGTGCTTCATGTTGTTGGTGCTGCATGTTGTTGGTGCTGCATGTTGTTGGTGCTGAATGATGTTGGTGCTGCATGTTGTTGGTGCTACATGTTGTTGGTGCTGCATGTTGTTGGTGCTGCATGTTGCTGGTGCTGCATGTTGTTCGTGCTGCATGTTGTTGATGCTGCATGTTGTTGGTGCTGCATGTTGTTGATGCTGCATGTTGTTGGTGCTGCATGTTGTTGGTGCTGCATGTTGTTGGTGCTGCATGTTGTTGGTGCTTCATGTTGTTGGTGCTGCATGTTGTTGGTGCTGCATGTTGTTGATGCTGCATGTTGTTGGTGCTGCATGTTGTTGATGCTGCATGTTGTTGATGCTGCATGTTGTTGGTGCTGCATGTTGTTGATGCTGCATGTTGTTGATGCTGCATGTTGTTGATGCTGCATGTTGTTGGTGCTGCATGTTGTTGATGCTGCATGTTGTTGATGCTGCATGTTGTTGATGCTGCATGTTGTTGGTGCTGCATGTTGTTGATGCTGCATGTTGTTGATGCTGCATGTTGTTGGTGCTGCATGTTGTTGGTGCTGCATGTTGTTGGTGCTGCATGTTGTTGATGCTGCATGTTGTTGGTGCTTCATGTTGTTGGTGCTGCATGTTGTTGGTGCTGCATGTTGTTGATGCTGCATGTTGTTGGTGCTGCATGTTGTTGATGCTGCATGTTGTTGGTGCTGCATGTTGTTGGTGCTGCATGTTGTTGGTGCTGCATGTTGTTGATGCTGCATGTTGTTGGTGCTGCATGTTGTTGATGCTGCATGTTGTTGGTGCTGCATGTTGTTGATGCTGCATGTTGTTGATGCTGCATGTTGTTGGTGCTGCATGTTGTTGATGCTGCATGTTGTTGGTGCTGCATGTTGTTGATGCTGCATGTTGTTGATGCTGCATGTTGTTGATGCTGCATGTTGTTGATGCTGCATGTTGTTGATGCTGCATGTTGTTGGCGCTTCATGTTGTTGATGCTGCATGTTGTTGGTGCTGCATGTTGTTGGTGCTGCATGTTGTTGATGCTGCATGTTGTTGGTGCTGCATGTTGTTGATGCTGCATGTTGTTGGTGCTGCATGTTGTTGATGCTGCATGTTGTTGATGCTGCATGTTGTTGATGCTACATGTTGTTGATGCTGCATGTTGTTGGTGCTGCATGTTGTTGATGCTGCATGTTGTTGGTGCTGCATGCTGCTGCATGTTGTTGGTGCTGCATGTTGTTGGTGCTGCATGTTGTTGGTGCTGCATGTTGTTGATGCTGCATGTTGTTGGTGCTGCATGCTGCTGCATGTTGTTGGTGCTGTATGTTGTTGGTGCTGCATGTTGTTGATGCTGCATGTTGTTGATGCTGCATGTTGTTGGTGCTGCATGTTGTTGATGCTGCATGTTGTTGATGCTGCATGTTGTTGGTGCTGCATGCTGCTGGTGCTGCATGTTGTTTGTGCTGCATGTTGTTGGTGCTGCATGTTGTTTTTGCTGCATGTTGTTGGTGCTGCATGTTGTTCATGCTGCATGTTGTTGGTGCTGCATGTTGTTGATGCTGCATGTTGTTGATGCTGCATGTTGTTGATGCTGCATGTTGTTGGTGCTGCATGTTGTTGGTGCTGCATGTTGTTGATGCTGCATGTTGTTGATGCTGCATCTTGTTGGTGCTGCATGTTGTTGGTGCTGCATGTTGTTGATGCTGCATGTTGTTGGCGCTTCATGTTGTTGGTGCTGCATGTTGTTGGTGCTGCATGTTGTTGATGCTGCATGTTGTTGATGCTGCATGTTGTTGATGCTGCATGTTGTTGGTGCTGCATGTTGTTGATGCTGCATGTTGTTGGTGCTGCATGTTGTTGGTGCTGCATGCTGCTGCATGTTGTTGGTGCTGCATGTTGTTGGTGCTGCATGTTGTTGGTGCTGCATGTTGTTGATGTTGCATGTTGTTGGTGCTGCATGCTGCTGCATGTTGTTGGTGCTGTATGTTGTTGGTGCTGCATGTTGTTGATGCTGCATGTTGTTGATGCTGCATGTTGTTGGTGCTGCATGTTGTTGATGCTGCATGTTGTTGATGCTGCATGTTGTTGGTGCTGCATGCTGCTGGTGCTGCATGTTGTTTGTGCTGCATGTTGTTGGTGCTGCATGTTGTTGGTGCTGCATGTTGTTGGTGCTGCATGTTGTTGGTGCTGCATGTTGTTGGTGCTGCATGTTGTTGATGCTGCATGTTGTTGATGCTGCATGTTGTTGATGCTGCATGTTGTTGGTGCTGCATGTTGTTGGTGCTGCATGTTGTTGGTGCTGCATGTTGTTGGTGCTGCATGTTGTTGGTGCTGCATGTTGTTGGTGCTGCATGTTGTTGGTGCTGCATGTTGTTGGTGCTGCATGTTGTTGGTGCTGCATGTTGTTGATGCTGCATGTTGTTGGTGCTACATGTTGTTGGTGCTGCATGTTGTTGGTGCTGCATGTTGTTGGTGCTGCATGTTGTTGGTGCTGCATGTTGTTGGTGCTGCATGTTGTTGGTGCTGCATGTTGTTGGTGCTGCATGTTGTTGGTGCTACATGTTGTTGGTGCTGCATTTTGTTGGTGCTGCAGGTTGTTGGTGCTGCAGGTTGTTGGTGCTGCATGTTGTTGGTGCTGCATGTTGTTGGTGCTGCATGTTGTTGGTGCTGCATGTTGTTGGTGCTGCATGTTGTTGATGCTGCATGTTGTTGGTGCTTCATGTTGTTGGTGCTGCATGATGTTGGTGCTGCATGTTGTTGGTGCTGCATGTTGTTGATGCTGCATGTTGTTGGTGCTTCATGTTGTTGGTGCTGCATGTTGTTGGTGCTGCATGTTGTTGATGCTGCATGTTGTTGGTGCTGCATGTTGTTGATGCTGCATGTTGTTGGTGCTGCATGTTGTTGATGCTGCATGTTGTTGGTGCTGCATGTTGTTGGTGCTGCATGTTGTTGGTGCTGCATGTTGTTGATGCTGCATGTTGTTGGTGCTTCATGTTGTTGGTGCTGCATGTTGTTGGTGCTGCATGTTGTTGATGCTGCATGTTGTTGGTGCTGCATGTTGTTGGTGCTGCATGTTGTTGGTGCTGCATGTTGTTGGTGCTGCATGTTGTTGATGCTACATGTTGTTGGTGCTGCATGTTGTTGATGCTGCATGTTGTTGGTGCTGCATGTTGTTGGTGCTGCATGTTGTTGATGCTACATGTTGTTGGTGCTGCATGTTGTTGATGCTGCATGTTGTTGGTGCTGCATGTTGTTGATGCTGCATGTTGTTGGTGCTTCATGTTGTTGGTGCTGCATGTTGTTGGTGCTGCATATTGTTGATGCTGCATGTTGTTGATGCTGCATGTTGTTGATGCTGCATGTTGTTGGTGCTGCATGTTGTTGGTGCTGCATGTTGTTGGTGCTGCATGTTGTTGGTGCTGCATGTTGTTGGTGCTGCATGTTGTTGGTGCTGCATGTTGTTGATGCTGCATGTTGTTGGTGCTGCATGTTGTTGGTGCTGCATGTTGTTGGTGCTGCATGTTGTTCTTGCTGCATGTTGTTGGTGCTGCATGTTGTTGGTGCTGCATGTTGTTATCGTTTTTCTTGTGTCTTTTAATAAATTTCAGCTCTGTCTTTTCCTCGTCTCTTTTGTGTCATTTTCCTCGTCTCTTCTGTGTCATTTTCCTCGTCTCTTCTGTGTCATTTTCCTCGTCTCTTCTGTGTCATTTTCCTCGTCTCTTCTGTGTCATTTTCCTCGTCTCTTCTGTGTCATTTTCCTCGTCTCTTCTGTGTCATTTTCCTCGTCTCTTCTGTGTCATTTTCCTCGTCTCTTCTGTGTCATTTTCCTCGTCTCTTCTGTGTCATTTTCCTCGTTGCTTCTCCTCTTCTCTCCTCTCTGTTTCATATTTATTCCAAGTTCACCTCCTCTGCACTTTCTTTCTTTGCACTTTTTCATTGTACTTTCTTTGTATTCTTTCTTTTATGTTGTAATTTCTTTATACTCTTTCTTGATTTGTACTCTCTCCTGTTTATTCTGGGATGTTTTCTATGTTCTGAACATATCTTGGAGATACCTGGGGTGTTCCCAAGATTTACTGATGTCTCTAAGAAAATTTACGGGTGTCTCCAAGAAGATTTACTGATGTCTCTAAGAAAATTTACAGGTGTCTCCAAGAAGGTTTATAGATGTCTCTAAGAAAATTTACAGGTGTCTTCAAGAAAATTTGCAAGTGTCTCCAAGAAAATTTACAGTGTCTCCAAGAAGATTTACAGATGTCTCTAAGAAAATTTACAGGTGTCTCCAAGAAGGTTTATAGATGTCTCTAAGAAAATTTACAGGTGTCTCCAAGAAAATTTGCAAGTGTCTCCAAGAAAATTTACAAGTGTCTCCATGAATATTTACAGGTGTCTCCAAGAAAATTTCCAGATGTCTCCATGAAAACTTCCAGTTGTCTCCAAGAAAATTTCCAGGTGTCTCCAAGAAAATTTCCAGGTGTCTTCAAGAAAATTTTCAGGTGTCTCCAAGAAAATTTCCAGGTGTCTTCAAGAATATTTCCAGGTGTCTCCAATAAAATTTCCAGGTGTCTCCAATAAAATTTCCAGGTGTCTCCAAGAAAATTTCCAGGTGTCCTCAAGAAAATTTCCAGGTGTCCTCAAGAAAATTTCCAGGTGTCTCCAAGAAAATTTCCAGGTGTCTCCAATAAAATTTCCTGGTGTCTCCAATAAAATATCCAGGTGTCTCCAAGAAAATTTCCAGGCGTCTCCGAGAAAATTTCCAGGTGTCTCCAATAAAATTTACAGGTTTCTCCAATAAAATTTCCTGGTGTCTCCAAGAAAACTTCTAGGTGTTCCTGGGCCAACAGGAGTTAATCATGAACAAAAAGAAATTAAAATAAGAAAACTGAAGAATAGGTGAAAATAGAAAAGGCATAGAGAAAGACAATGAATCTTATAAGGAAAAGAATAAGAAAAAAAAAAGAAAAATAGAACATAGGAACATAAGTACATAGCAATCCCGTGAGACGTGGTAAACACACGTGGGTGAATGCTCGACCCTCCGACCGTCGACAGTGAAGCCGACATTCTGCTCTCGTAGGTTTCCCGTTAAAGCAGTTGGAGGTTGCCGGAAGCTCCGGATTTGCTCTCGGTCAATAGAGCGAAAATATTATAAGTGTACAAGGGGACAAATGGAAGCTAGAGATAGTCCAATAGTTTTACGACAGCTATTGTTTTTTTTTCCTCGTTTTCCACCCTGGGGGTAATAGCTGACACATAAGAGGCTCGGTTATAACGGGCAGAGTGGAAGAGGATTTGATGAGAGGGATGGTGGAAGAGCATGGGAAGGATTTCACAAGTGTGTGTGTGTGTACTCACCTAGTTGAGGTTGCAGGGGAAAAGTCCTAGCTCCTGGCCCCGCCTCTTCACTGGTCGCTACTAGGTCACTCTCCCTCAACCGTGAGCTTTATCATACCTATACTCACCTATTTGTGGTTGCTGGGGTCAAGTCTTAGCTCCTGGCCCCACCTCTTCACTGGTTGCTACTAGGTCCTCTCTCTCCCTGCTCCATGAGCTTTATCAAACCTCATCTTAAAACTACGTATGGTTCCAGCCTCCACTTCGTCACTTTCTAGGCTATTCCACTGCCTGACAACTCTATGACTGAAGAAATACTTCCTAACATCCCTTTGGCTCATCTGAGTCTTCAACTTCCAATTGTGACCTCTTGTTTCTGTGTCCCCTCCCTGGAACATCCTGTCTTTGTCCACCTTGTCTATTCCGCGCAGTATTTTATACGTCGTTATCATGTCTCCCCTGACCCTCCTGTCCTCCAGTATCGTCAGGCCGATTTCCCTTAACCTTTCTTCATAGGACATTCCCCTTAGCTCTGGAACTAACCTTGTCGCAAACCTTTGCACTTTCTCTAATTTCTTCAAGTGCGGGTTCCAAACAGGTGCTGCATACTCCAGTATGGGCCTTACGTACACTGTGTACAGTGTCTTGAACGATTCCTTACTAAGGTATCGGAACGCTGTTCTCAGGTTTGCCATGCACCCATATGCTGCAGCAGTTATCTGGTTGACGTGCGCTTCCGGAGACGTGCTTGGTATTATACTCACCCCAAGATCTTTCTCCTTGAGCGAGGTTTGCAGTTTTTAGCCACCTAGCCTATACTCCGTCTGCGGTCTTCTGTGCCCTTCCCCGATCTTCATGACTTTGCATTTGGCGGGGTTGAATTCGAGAAGCCAGTTGCTGGACCAGGTGTCCAGACTGTCCAGGTCTCTTTGAAGTCCTACCTATGTGTGTGTTTCTGTGTGTGTGTGTTTGTGTGTGTGTGTGTGTGTGTGTGTGTGTGTGTGTGTGTGTGTGTGTGTGTGTGTGTGTGTGTGTGTGTGTGTGTGTTTGTGTGTGTGTGTGTGTGTGTGTGTGTGTCTGTGTGTGTGTCTGTGTCTGTGTGTCTGCGTTTGTCTGTCTGTCAGTCTGTTTGTCTCGCTATCTTTCTATCTATGTCTCTTTCCTTTCTGTCTTTCTTTCTCTGTCTGTCTGTCTGTCTGCCTGTCTGCCTGTCGACCTCTCTCTCTCTCTCTCTCTCTCTCTCTCTCTCTCTCTCTCTCTCTCTCTCTCTCTCTCTCTCTCTCTCTCTCTCTCTGTCTCTCTCTCTCTTAATCACCTCTTTTACGGTATTAACGTATAGAAAGAACAAAAAGCACAATACCGTAATTGGAACAGCACACAAATAAAAGCACATAGGACAGAGAAGCTCACGACGACGTTTCGGTCCGTCTTAGACCATTTACAAAGTCTTCTATATGAGGTTTATTTATGTATTAACGTATCTTTGACTGGTGGTGTACAGATTACATACAGCTTATTTAATGTCCATCTTACAGTCGACAGACTTCAAACCTAGCAACTTTCCTCTTACAAACTAATCCACTTAAAGAAAAAAATCTCCCGATTTCAGACTTTCTATTCAAAATAGGATTTACTTCTTATACCCCATGGTCGGAGCGGATTTTCCACCTGACGTGACGGGGGCCGTGGTAGGTCTGATGCAAAAGTGATCCGCGAACGATCGTCTTGACCTCTAAGTGCCTTGTTATCTGAGGTGCAGTGTCCCCGAGATGAAGTTGAGAGATGGTTCCTGAGATGAAGGGGTTGAGGGATGGTCCCTGGGATGAAGAGATCGAGTCATAGTCCCTGGGATGAAGAGGTCGACGGATGGTCCCTGGGATGAAGAGGTTAAGGGATAGTCCCAAGGATGAAGAGGGTTAGGTGCTAGTCCCTAGAATGGAGAGGTCGAAGGATGGTCCCTGGGGTGAAGTGGTTCTCCCTGGAAAAGATCCAGTGTGATCTACAAAGCCTTAATCTCAAGTAATAGATGTGAGTATGGAAAGACTGGTGGATGAGAAAATAGATTTAAGTATGGATCAGTCAACGAATGGAGCAGTAGATGGATGGATAAGTCGGCGGATGGAGCAATAGATGGATGGAGGAAGCGATGAATGGAAGAGTAGATGGATGGAGCAGTAAATGAATGGAGGAGTCGATGGATGGAGCAGTAAATGGATGGAGAAGTCGATGGATGGAGCAGTAATTTGATGTGGCAGTAAATGGATGGAGCGTAAATGGATGGAGGAGTAAATGGATGGAGCAATAGATGGATAGAGCAGTAGATGGATAGAGCACTAAATGGATGGAGGAGTAAATAGATGAAGGAATAGATGGATGAAGGAGTAGCTGGATGGAGCAGTAAATGAATGGAGGAGTCGATGGATGGAGCAGTAAATGGATGGAGGAGTAGATGGATGGAGCAGTAGATTGATGGAGGAGTCGATGGATGGAGCAGTAAATGGATGGAGCAGTAAATGGATGGAGCAGTAAACGGATGGAGCAGTAAATTGATGGAGCAGTAGAGGGATAGAGCAGTAAATGGATGGAGGAGTAAATGGATGGAGCAGTAGATGGATGGAGGAGAAGATGGATGGAGCAGTAGCTGGATGGAGCAGTAAATGGGTGGAGGAGTAGATGGATGGAACAGTAAGTGGATGGAGGAGTAGATGGATGGAGCAGTAAAAGGATGAAGGAGTAGATGGATGGAGCAGTAAATGGATGGAGGAGTCGATGGATGGAGCAGTAAATGGATGGAGAAGTCGATGGATGGAGCAGTAATTTGATGGAGCAGTAAATGGATGGAGCGTAAATGGATGGAGGAGTAAATGGATGGAGCAATAGATGGATAGAGCAGTAGATGGATAGAGCACTAAATGGATGGAGGAGTAAATGGATGAAGGAATAGATGGATGAAGGAGTAGCTGGATGGAGCAGTAAATGAATGGAGGAGTCGATGGATGGAGCAGTAAATGGATGGAGGAGTAGATGGATGGAGCAGTAGATTGATGGAGGAGTCGATGGATGGAGCAGTAAATGGATGGAGCAGTAAATGGATGGAGCAGTAAACGGATGGAGCAGTAAATTGATGGAGCAGTAGAGGGATAGAGCAGTAAATGGATGGAGGAGTAAATGGATGGAGCAGTAGATGGATGGAGGAGAAGATGGATGGAGCAGTAGCTGGATGGAGCAGTAAATGGGTGGAGGAGTAGATGGATGGAACAGTAAGTGGATGGAGGAGTAGATGGATGGAGCAGTAAAAGGATGAAGGAGTAGATGGATGGAGCAGTAAATGGATGGAGCAGTAAATGGATGGAGGAGTAGTTGGATGGAGGAGTCACCAGATCGGTCACCAGAAAGTTCTGACAAACAAACGAATCCAAAAATATAATTGATTTAGAAGAAATTAGTTCATTATTCACCATTTTTTGAGGCAGCTTCCAAATCAGTTTAAGAGTCATTATAACTCTTAACACAACGAAAATTAACAGCAACTCATTTCTTGATGCTGATATAAAAACTTAACACAAATACAATATAATGCCATCGTTGATTGCATTTTCCTGCATTTCCATCGTGTCGATATTTTATTCCTTTTATATCCGTCTTGATGTTGATGTTAAAGTTTTTAATGGATCTTAACTACATAACATAAACCCATATTTTGAGGACTTGGTTTATACTCTCTGTTCTTTGCACCAACTTTAAGGAAAAATGCAACAGAAATTTTAGTCACTGGGAATTTGTCTTTGTATTCCACTTGATCCGCATTGGAAAGTGAAGTCAAATTCCTGCAGATTTTTTGTCAGTTAATATCTACAGTTTCTAATGATGTTAGCTGCATTTAACTTTCTTTTTGGACATCAGTTGTAATATTAGAAAGTAATGTTTCAAATTATTACAAGTTAGTAATAATAGTAGAATTACTGATAAAATGTTTAGTAAATGGGCACAAGTGCAACTAATGTGACGTTTTATTATGGCGACGTTTCGCTCTCCAGGAGCTTTGTCAAGCCGTTAATTAAAGCTAGTTACCCACAAATTAAATCATATTTCTTTTTACTCTTAATTCCCTTACCACTGTTAGCTATTTCAGGTTTAAGTATCCCGTTACAGCTCCTCTGTACTTAAATGTAGCATGTCACTTAACTTACTCAAATTGTAATATTAGATATGTCGGAAGTATGAGATTAGAATTTATAAACATGGGGGAATTTCCATACACTCAGCTGTTAAAATTTCTTCTGAGTCACACAGCCATGCAATGAGTTTAAATTATTTAAAAGTTAAGGCTAAAACATAACATTCTTTGGATTTACAACTAAATTTTGGACTCTGTGACATTGATTCTGTTGTTATATTTACTTTGAAATAATTATAGACTGTCTTGTTTTGGCGAGTCTAATTTTCTGCTTATATTCAAAATTGTGTTTCACCTTGGATATTAATGACAGTAATCACTGATTCATGTTCAGACACGTAAATGAGATATTTTATTTTCTTCGTTTAATTTAAAACTTTTCTTATATTTAGTGAATGTTTTATTGTATTTTC
>NC_091348.1:13439956-13526994 GCF_038502225.1 Cherax quadricarinatus
CGTCATCTGCAGTAAGTTGCAGATGGCGCCGAAGATCAAGAGAGAGTAGTTAGAGTACTTATCACTGTGGTTGAGAAAGGCCAGGTAGTATATGGTGACTGGAGTGTTGTAGAGGTAGAAGCAAGCCGTCACCCAAAAGAGTAATAACACCAGGCGACGCTCTCTCTCCCTCCTTGCGGGAGACACCCCACTTCCGAAGCCGTCACGGATATTCCGTAGGTGTTTAAGCCGGTAACTGATCTTCACGTTGCAGACGGTGAGCACAACAGCGGGTACCACACGCGAGAATATCTCGCGTACCCATGCATACCCGCGATACCACACGTTCTCCATGCCTCCCATGTAGCCATCAATCGGTACCCATGACTCTCCCAACGGACACAGTCGCCCCACAGCTAATGTTGGGGTGTAGAGAATCGCTACCCACACCACGCTTCCCCCTAACCGATGTTCGAACACCTTGTGGCTATTGGGGAACTTGTCATGGCAACAGATGGCAAGGAATCTATCGTAGGCGAACCAGCCCATTAGGTAGAAGCTGAGGGTCTGCCAGGCGATGCAAAGCGACCAGCCGAAGTGGGCGTAGTAGAAGGCCAGGTTGTAGGAGGAGGCTCTGTAACCTCCGGTAGCTAGACACACAGGAATGGTCAGCGAGCACAGAACGATGTCCACCGTCGCCAGCCATCGTAACCACCTGCAACCACACAGCATACATAAGAACATAAGAAAGGAGGAACACTGCGGCACGCCTACCAAACCATACATGGAAAGTCCTTGTCAAACTAAGACCCACTTAAAAAATATTCGCTCAACCCATTATCAATGTTACCCAAGGAATAATCCTAGATAACCCTATTAACTCAAGTGTAAGTCCCACTCAAATCCAGCATGCTACAATAAATCTATAGTGAATGTTGTATTAGGCTCAAAAATTGCTCCAACATGAGAATAGAATAGGAACATAAAAATGCAAGAACACTGCAGCAGACCTACTGACCCGTGTTTGGTAGGTTCTTCTCATATTCAGCAATTCTTACATACATATTTGTCCAGAACTGTTCTCGAAGGTGGCCAAAGATTATTAAATTCATTTGAGCATCGCTAAAACCGTAGGGGTCATACAGTTCATGGGAAATGGGAAGGAATCAGGCCTGATTTAAAAAAAAGGGTAGGATATCTCCAGACCTGTGGATCAAAAGCCCCTAACCAACATTAAAGTACCTCCCTTGAAGGATACCCTGCAACATACGTACATATCTTGATAGCAAGCCTTCGCGGATACTGAAAAATGAGTTAAAACAGCGAGTCAACCCATAATGTTGTATATTTTATAAGCCCTTAACCCGTGTGGAGCACTCAGCGCAAGGCGTGGTGGAAGCTCGCTCCTCCGTCTGCTAATTGAGGCATAACTTCCGAACAGTCAAACTCATGGTGACTGCTAGGGTGACCGTCAAGCAAGGAACTACATTAGGTCACTAGAGTGAAGAAAAGACACATCGCAGAGCAAACTCAGGACAACGTGTTGATCCCTGTAGAATTTTGTCAAATAACGACGTATTAACTCAGATAAAAACTTGTTCTCCAACGTGATTTTTCTTGGCTACCATCAACAGTATGTAGTTTGAATCCAATAGGCTAATGGAGAAGGGTAAACTACCAGAAATCCTCCCATAAAACATACTAACATCCCGACTCACAATCGTGGGTACAGACAGGAGGCATTCAACTCACACCATCATCATTCACACGTACACCAACCAAGATCCTGGAGAAGCGTATATATATATATATTTTTTTTTCTGCCTCACGAACCTGTAGAAGTTTCCCATCCAGAGATACATGGGAAACGCAAAGGCTCGATCCTCGGAAGAGAATGGAGAGAATTACAGAGATGAAACAAGGAAGGCAGGTCTGGATGGAGAGTAAGTTCATGGATTGAAAAATACTTATGATTGTCGATGATATCAGATGCCGACAAGAACGCAAATAAGACACGAGTATATTTATTATAGGACATTTATTATGAGACATTTATTATGGAAGAGTTTCCGGAATAAATGAACTTGTACCGTGATGACGAAATTTTTCTGATACACTAATCTAACCTCACACTCACCACAAACATGAAAAAATGTCAATATATAGTTGAAGCATTGTAGGTAGTGGTAGTAGTAACAGTAGTAGTAGTAGTAGTAGTGGTAGTAATAGTAGTAGTAGCAGCAGTAGCACCATATAAGTTGCTACAATTCAAGCAATAAACTTGAGAAGCACTAACCTGTAAGATTTGTTCCTCATGGTGGGCCTGGTGAGGATCACCAGGTTAAGTATGTTAGTGAGGATCCCGATGGTGATGAGCACCGGGAAGAGTACGTGGAACACAGTACTGTGGAGCACAAGCAGATTCTCCACCTCGTGCTCCCTCAGGTGCTGGTATTCCTGGACCCGGCCGCTGACACCACTCCAGTGCCACCAGTTTCCTGCCCCGTGCAAGCTGCAGCTGTTGCTGTTGCTGCTGTTATTGTTGTTGCTGATCGTCAACATCTTTCTCTACCCCCTCTTCAGTCTCTGCTACTTCTTCCCCTTTCTGTAAATGTGAGGAAGATGTGAAAATAAATGTTATGAAACAAAGAAAAGACTAAATATATATATATATATATATATATATATATATATATATATATATATATATATATATATATATATATATATATATATATATATATATATATATATAGGTTGGAAGGAAGGGGTAAGGGAAGTTTTGTGGGCGAGGGGCTTGGACTTCCAGCAGGCGTGCATGAGCGTGCTCGATAGGAGTGAACCTGCCTTGTTTTGAGCCCGCGCTGCGCATTCACTTGACCCTAGGTCGAAAAATCAGGCTATACAAATTATACTTCGACGAATATGACGCATCTGCAACACTGGGTATATTTATTTCCGTAACGTTTTGCCAACACTATAAACTTTCTAAGTCAATAATGTGATATATTAATGTTGGAATAAATTAGAATATATCTTTATGGTGAGATATTTACAATATGGTATATTCATGATTTGATATATTAAAAATTTGATATATTTTTGATAAGTTTAGTTAAACATAGAAACAAGATATTTACTTCCTGCACTCGTTAACACTTGTTTATTCAAAGCTAACATTGTTGAGTCGGTGGTCAACACAGCTGTGATAACAGGTGCGGGGAAGCAGTGTCTCGCTGAAGCTAAAAGATAACCGAATGGGCTGGGAAAGCTACACTTGTCGGCCATGGGTAGGCAAGGCCACCTTTGAGGTCACAAGGGAGCAGTGAAATTGCGTCATCCCCTGGACTGGGAAATGCAGGTTATGTTTACTACTGTGCATCTGTAGCCATCAAGACTGTAAACTGTGCTTGATTAAATGTGTACAGTCTTCTGTACTGCGAGTGAGGTGCTGCTATCAACAGTGAAACTAGGTGTTCAGTGACTACTGCAGGAAAGCACTGCGAACTAGTGTATAACTGTGTGGTCTACCTGGAGTCTACCTGGAGTCCACATGGCGTCTGCCTGGAGTCTACCTGGAGGCCGTTCCTGGGGTCAACACCCCCGTGGACCAATCCTTGACTAGGCCTCCCGGTGCCTGGTGTCTTGAATTCTTTGCATTAAGGTGTTGATCATGTCAGGAGAAACTGTTCTCTACTGCAGAACTTCTGTTTGTAACCATTTTTGGATTAAAAAAGAGACGTGAGTAATCACTAGAACACTAGGATGTGTCTTGCTAATCCAACTTCTCGGTATCTGTTACTAAGGTCTATACCATAACCATTTTTACGCCACAGGTGCTACTCTGGTAGTACACTGACATTGCAGTAGTTCCTTTCCAAGTGTCTGGTACCTCGTCTCTTTACAAATTCTTTTGTAAGTCTTCTTCACATGTGCCAGCCTCTTCAGTACGGTTGGCGATATTCTCTTGTTTCCATTTGTTTTACTGTATTCTACCCTCTGCTGTACGTCATCACTTCATCTTCCTTAATTAACTACGAGTGCTTCAGCAGCGTGTGGTTGGGTAGCCCTTCTGTAATTTCTTTTTACAGGAGTCCTTTGCAAATCAGTAAATATTTACAGGATTCTCCTGTAAATTAGATTTCTGAAGTCTTGTTTGGAGTTGTTTACATAGGTATTGTTCGTGTAAATCAAATCACAGAACGGGTGGGACTCGAACCCATGGCAGGAGAGTCTTAAAACTCGTCTGCCATGGGTTCGATCTCCACCCGTTCTGTGACCTGTATGCAGTCGTATTATTACGATTTCGTGAGTCGTAATGTTAACATGATTTCTTGTGAGTCGTTGCCTGTCCTTGTAAGGACCATTTCTTTGTTTTCAGCAGGTATATTATTTTTTAATTGTAACTTTTATCCTTTAATCGTTCTTATACATTCTTTTCTAACCATACATATCTTCTGTACCGAAAATGCCTCTTCTTCTGAAGTTTATCAATGTTTACTTTATCTCGTGTTTTATTTATGCACTCTCCTAAGAGCAATATGTTTGCTGTCAGCCGTGACTACCAACACTTTTGTATGGGTGTGATACATGGGTTGTGAACGTTGCAGCGAGGAGGCAGCTGAAGGCAGTAGAGATGTGTTCGAGGGCAATGCATGCAGAGAAAATTAAGCAGAAAATTCGGAGCCTGGAGATTAGGAGGTGTAGATTTATCAAGCGTATTATTCAGATGGCTATGGAGGGAGTTGTTGAGGTGGTTTGGACATTTAGATAGGATGGAAAAAAATAGGAGGGCGTATAAATCTGAACTGGAGGGAAGGAGTGGTAGGTGTCGTCCAAGGTAGGAACAGAGGAAGATGGGTAAAGGAGGTTTTAAATGCTAGAGATTTGGACATCCAACAAGCTCGAAGGAGCAAGT
Source organism: Cherax quadricarinatus (assembly GCF_038502225.1). NCBI lineage: Eukaryota > Metazoa > Arthropoda > Malacostraca > Decapoda > Parastacidae > Cherax > Cherax quadricarinatus. The sequence goes on from NC_091348.1 coordinate 13,444,854, forward strand.
TTGACAGAAGCGAGTGGAGGAAAGTGGTTCTTATAATTTGGCGTGCTGTTAGAGTGTGAGCAAGGTAACATTTATGAAAGGCGTCAAGGAAACCGGTTATTCGGACTTGAGTCCTGGAGGAGGAAGGTACAGTGTCTGCACTACGAAGGATGGGTAGGGATGCTGTAATTTGGAGGGTCATTTGAACAGTGATGCCGGCACACTTCTGGCAAGACGATGATTGACAGTGAGTGTTTTCTTCTCGATCGGTTCACCCTGCCTCGGCGGGAGACGGCTGGAGTATTAAAAAAACAAAAAGCAATAAAATATATATTCTCCTGATATAAATTCGAAAACATCCAAATACTTTTATGAATAGAGCTTCAGATTTGAAATTATAAATATAAGCTGAAGCTTCAGTACGAGCGTAGGTTGAAAGGTTATAGCATACCCACAGGGGAGAAATTGATAGCATAAACACAGAGTAGAGGTTTATAGCACATGAAAGTGGGAAGTTAACAGCATACCCGTAGGGTAAATTTTTATTGTGAGTGAAGGTGGAAGGTTAATTACATATCCAGAAACAGTGACACTTGGTTAAATGAGATGACTGGAATACCAGAGTATCTCCGTCCACTCATATATCACGACCCACTCATATATCACGATCCACTCATATATCACGATCCACTCATATATCACGATCCACTCGTATATCACGACACACTCATATATCACGATCCAATCGTATATCACGACACACTCATATATCACGATCCACTCGTATATCACGATCCACTTGTATATCACGACCCACTCATATATCACGACCCACTCATATATCACGAACCATTCATATATCACGACCTACTCGTATATCACGACCCACTCATATATCACGATCCACTCATATATCACGACCCACTCATATATCACGATCCACTCGTATATCAAGACACACTCATATATCACGACCCACTCGTATATCACGACCCACTCGTATATCATGGCCCACTCATATATCACTACCCACTCATATATCACGATCCACTCATATATCACGATCCACTCATATATCACGACCCACTCATATATCACGATCCACTCATATATCACGACCCACTCATATATGACGACCCACTCATATATCACGACCCACTCATATATCACGACCCACTCATATATCACGATCCACTCATATATCACGACCCAGTCATATATAACGACCCACTCGTATATCACGACCCACTCATATATCACAACCCACTCATATATCACGACCCACTCATAAATCACGACCCATTCGTATATCACGACCCAATCATATATCACGACCCACTCGTATATCACGACACACTCGTATATCATGACCCAATCGTATATCATGACCCACTCATGTATCACGACCCACTCACATATCACGACCCACTCATATATCACGACCCACTCATATATCACGACCCACTCGTATATCACGACCCACTCATATATCACGACCCACTCATATATCACGACCCACTCATATATCACGACCCACTCGTATATCACGACCCACTCATATATCACGATCCACTCATATATCACGACCCACTCATATATCACGACCCCCTCGTATATCACGACCCACTCATATATCACGACCCACTCATATATCACGACCCACTCATATATCACGACCCACTCGTATATCACGACCCACTCATGTATCACGATCCACTCATATATCACGACCCACTCATATATCACGACCCACTCATATATCACGACCCACTCATATATCACGAACCACTCATATATCACGACCCACTCGCATATCACGACCCACTCGTACATCACGACCCACTCATATATCACGACCCACTCATATATCACGACCCACTCATATATCACGACCCACTCATATACCACGACCCACTCGTATATCACGACCCACTCATATATCACGACCCACTCATACATCACGACCCACTCATATATCACGACCCACTCATATATCACGACCCACTCGTACATCACGACCCACTCATATATCACGACCCACTCATATATCACGACCCACTCATAAATCACGACCCACTCATATATCACGACCCACTCATATATCATGACCCACTCATAAATCACGACCCACTCATATATCACGACCCACTCATATATCACGGCCCACTCATATATCACGACCCACTCGTATATCACGACCCACTCATATATCACGACCCACTCATATATAACGACCCACTCATATATCACGACCAACTCATATATCACGACCCACTCATATATCACGACCAACTCATATATCACGACCCACTCATATATCACGACCTACTCATATATCACGACCCACTCATGTATCACGACCCACTCGTACATCACGACCCACTCATATATCACGACCCACTCATATATCACGACCCACTCATATATCACGACCCACTCATATATCACGACCCACTCATACATCACGACCTACTCACACTTCCCTAACTAACTACACAGATTAAGTCACTATCTCACTATTCACGTCAAACACGACACCTCTATCACCTCTAACATGAAGTAACATTGTGCTACCGAATGTATATATATATATATATTATACATATATATATATATATATATATATATATATATATATATATATATATATATATAAATATATACATGTATATGTCGTGCCGAATAGGCAGAACTTGCGATCTTGGCTTAAATAGCAAGGCTCATCTTGCCATATAAGACAAGTGAAAATTTGTGTATGCAATAATTTCGCCAGAATCATCCTGAACCTAACGAGGAATAATATATTTCACTGTGTTCGTTTCATATTAAATTATTGTAAACAAATCTAAAATATATTTAGTTGGGTTAGGCTAAAATAAATTGCGCTTGTTACAATAAGGTTAGGTAAGTTTTATAAGTTTCTTTTGGTGCAAAATTAAAAATTTTGACATTAACCTTAATAAAAAACATATATCTTTAAACGTACAAGAGAAAATTTCAGAAAGGACTTAATTTTAAATGAGTTCTTGCTAATTGATCAGTTTTACATATTCGGCACAATATATATATATATATATATATATATATATATATATATATATATATATATATATATATATATATATATATATATATATATATATATATATATATATATATATATATATATATATATATTATATATATATATATATATATATATATATTTATATATATATATATGTATATATATATATATATATATATATATATATATATATATATATATATATATATATATATGTATATATGTACACTAATACGTAACGTCCCACATTAGAAAATAATTTTTCTGCAACCTTCTCTGTTTTAAGGTGCTAAAAAACGGAATGAACTAGACAGGAAAGTGGCGGACATAAAGTTCATACACAGTTTTATGAGTTGGTATGATAGGGACTGGTTGGCCAGGAACCAATTATGCTGGAGTCTGCTTATTAAGGGAGGGGGTCAGGAGCTGAGACACTAGTCGGTGAGTGAGAAAGACACTTGTTCAGCAGTTTCCATAATATTGCTTCAGCTTCACTGAGTTCCAGACTCTGGAGTTGAACTATTCTTCTGGCTGAGGGACTGACCACCATGTGTTTACCTGGAGAGAGTTCCGGGGCTCAACGCCCCCGCGGCCCGGTCTGTGACCAGGCCTCCTGGTGGATCAGCGCCTGATCAACCAGGCTGCTGCTGCTGGCTGCACGCAAACCAACGTACGAGCCACAGCCCGGCTGATCAGGAACTGACTTGTGTAGTACTCAACTACTTATCAGTATTGAACACTGATTCCACAGTTATGCAAATCCATTAGTACAATTCGGCGAGTACAGTTCGTGAGTTCACATTATGTTCCAAAAATTCACAAACACAGATCAAGTCTTGAGGGCCAATTAACAATGTGATAAATCCCAGAAGAGGTAACATTACGCGTATAATGCGTGTAAACTTTGCTTACGTGAGCATTAGAGGCAGAGGAGAATGTTGAAGAAGAGAAAAAACAAAAGAGAGGAAGAGGAGGAGGAGGAGAAAGATGGACGATGTAAAGACGGGAAAAGATGATATACAGACTCGCAGATTTGTGAATGATGTAGCTATCAGAGAGTTCCTTACACTCCGCTTGGATACATCGGTACATAACAAAAACGTCTTTACTCTGAACAACCCCTCATCTTAGAACTCACTGCTGTGTAGCGATTCTTTGTTGTTTGAACGGATCTAGCTGCAGTAGTCCAGTAGATGCTTTTACACACACACACACATACACACACACACACACACACACACACACACACACACACACACACACACACACACACACACACACACACACACACACACAGTGTGTGTGTGTGTGTGTGTGTGTGTGTGTGTGCGAACGATATGATGGAAGGAATAGACTCTGAAGTGTCCCTATTCGCAGATGATGTGAAGTTGATGAGAAGAATTAAATCGGATGAGGATGAGGCAGGACTGCAAAGAGACCTGGACAGGCTGGACATGTGGTCCAGAAACTGGCTTCTCGAATTGAATCCTGCCAAATGCAAAGTCATGAAGATTGGGGAGGGGCAAAGAAGACCGCAGACAGAGTATAGGCTAGGTGGACAAAGACTACAGACCTCACTCAGGGAGAAAGACCTCGGGGTGACCATAACACCGAACACGTCACCGGAGGCACACATCAACCAAATAACTGCTGCAGCATACGGGCGCCTGGCAAACCTGAGAATAGCGTTCCGATACCTAAATAAGGAATCGTTCAAGACACTGTACACTGTGTATGTTAGGCCCATACTGGAGTATGCAGCACCAGTCTGGAACCCACACCTGGTTAAGCACATCAAGAAGTTAGAGAAAGTACAAAGGTTTGCAACAAGGCTAGTCCCAGAGCTCAGGGAAATGTCGTACGAGGAAAGGTTGAGGGAAATCGTACTGACGACACTGGAGGACAGAAGGGTCAGGGGAGACATGATAACGACATACAAGATACTGCGGGGAATAGATAAGGTGGACAGAGATAGGATGTTCCAGAGAGGGGACACAGGGACAAGGGGTCACAACTGGAAGCTGAAGACTCAGACGAGTCACAGGGACGTTAGGAAGTATTTCTTCAGTCATGGAGTCGTCAGGAAGTGGAATAGCCTAGCAAGTGAAGTAGTGGAGGCAGGAACCATACATAGCTTTAAGAAGAGGTATGATAAAGCTCAGGAAGCAGAGAGAGAGAGAGGACCTAGTAACAATCAGTGAAGAGGCGGGGCCAGGAGCTGAGTCTCGACCCCTGCAACCACAATTAGGTGAGTACACACACATACACACACACACACACACACACACACACACACACACACACACACACACACACACACACACACACACACACACACACACACGAACAAGTGGTATTGATCAATAACAACACTGCGACTAGCCAAGGACTCGAACCCAAGATGTTTTGACCCGCTTCATGGTGAGCGAAAATCACATGACGCTTTAACCCACAGGATCACCAAATCCTACAGGAACCAAGCACCCAGCCAGGTTAGGTGTGTTACCCTTGGTCCGAGGACATGGGGTGGTGTGGGTGCATGTGAGCTAATTTCATTCTACTCCCTCTTTGGTGTAATAGCCAAGCTTGTAAGATTTGGTGGTCCTGTGGGTTAGAGCACCATGTGATTTTCGCTCACCATGAGGTGGGCCAAAACATCATGGGTTCGAATATATATATATATATATATATATATATATATATATATATATATGTGTGTGTGTGTGTGTGTGTGTGTGTGTGTGTGTGTGTGTGTGTGTGTGTGTGTGTGTGTGTGTGTGTAACAGATTTCAACATTTTCTGTAAGCCCCTTTCTGTGTGGTGGAATATGACTGGGAAACATAATTAGCTTTTGTTCCTACTGCGTAACAGTTACGTAGAATCTAGCAGCACTATACTGCTGATGTCTCTAAATTTGTTAAATAAAATAAAATGCATAACCAGTGCACGGAGTATATTGCCTATCATCTGGTGGGGTGGGCCAGAGAATGCTAAATTAACCAGTGAACAAAGTTTATCAGAATATGACCCGTGTCAGGCTGAGGAAGCTGAGAAATTGGACAGCCCTTTGCTCGGAGCATACCACCACGCAGTGACCTTGCTTTCACCACCTGCGCCTCCAGCACAAGTAAATCTTTCATGGGCACTATGTGATACAACCTTCGGATGATCCTCAGTTACTCTCATTGCCGTGAGGTTGCTAATGAGGAGTGCATAATTTAGGAGGAGGCACTGAAGGCTTTCCTAGTCTCCCAGATGAATTCTTGACGGACATGTCCAGTAAAGTGCTGTATCGTCTTTTGCAGGTGATACAAAAATTAGCATCTATAGTCGACACATCGAGCCTCCAAGCTGTTACTAACCAAATATTCGAGCCAGCGAATAGATGATTATTATTATTTCAATATTCATGGAGAAAACGCGAAATATCAAGAGATAACATTAGAGAAGGCCGGACTTGAGTCCTGGAAATGGGAAGTACAGTGTCTGCACTCTGAAGGAAGGGTGCTAATGTTGCAGTTTTATAACTGTAGTGTAAAGCATCTCTCTGGCAAGACAGTGATGAAGTGAATGATGATGAAAGTGTTTCTTTATCGGGCCACCCTGCCTTGGTGGAAATCGGCCGATGTGTTAAAAAAAATTAGAGAACACGAAATATCAAGAAATAACATTAGACAACACGAAATATCAACGGATATCCCTAAACAACACGCAACATCAACAAATAACAGTAGACAACACGAAACATTAACAGATAACAGTAGAGAAACCGAGACATCAACAGATAACAGCAGAGAACACGAAACAGCAGGGAACGCCAGATATCAACAGGTTTCAACCGCGGGATGACGCTGAAACATTCGCCTTTTAAGTGAGTGGATCAAATTACGTTCTTGCTGATCTCATCAATTTCCGTTTTAAACATAGTTACGTTGACGAGGATTCAATCCGCTTTCCGATTTACTGATGCCATTTTCCGTTTCCTATCTTCAACTCAGTTTTTTTTATAGGCGTCACAAAAAAGTGAATTAATATATTAAAGTTTTCCATGTTAGTAAAAACGTGTCAACTAAAGAGGACACAAGAACAGCTAATGGGACATTTATTAGGACTACGTTTCGCTCTCCAGGAGCTTTATTAAGACAACAAAAAAAAACGAGTTGAAGAAAATGGAAGATTGGATGCGGTTATATGTGTTTCAGATAATTAGAATATGGTTGGATGCTATTCCAAGAGGTTCCAAGAGGTTCTAAGAGGTTGCAAGAGGTAAAGAGATTTTCCATGAGGTTCCAAGAGATCCCAAGGGATTCTATGAGGGTTTAAGAGGCTCTAAGAGATTTTAAGAAGTTCAAAGAGGTTCTAAGAAGTTCTAAGAGGTTACAAGAGGTTCTAAGAAGGTTCAGAAAACGAGAAAATGACTGGATGTTATTCTGAAGTGTTTCAATTGAGAAGTAATTGGAATGAGAAGAGGATTGGATTGTGTTACTAGTGCGAAAGAAACAGCCAGAGCTGTCCCATGCGTGGCGTGAAAGATGACAACAATAATAGACAGCGCAGTAGTTGTGTCAGTATTTACAACACTGAAACACATGGGCATGTTTACTCCTGTGATACCATCAGTCATGCTGAATGAAAATAGATCTGAGGTAGTGTGTCTAGCCTTTCACTTAACGTATCTTAGTCTTCTCTCTCTCTCTCTCTCTCCCTCTCTCTCTCTCTCTCTCTCGCTCTCTCTCTCTCTCTCTCTCTCTCTCTCTCTCTCTCTCTCTCTCTCTCTCTCTCTCTCTCTCTCTCTCTCTCTCTCTCTCTCTCTCTCTCTCTCTCTCTCTCTCTCTCTCTCTCTCTCTCTTCTCTCTCTTTCTCTCTCTCTCTCAGTTTGATTGAATATACACCGGGCCATTATTAGCGGAGGGAGGATCGAGTCTTAAACACTCCTTGCGCTGAATTACCATTACTGGATTAGCAACTCCTGAAGTGCAATGCGAGTTTAAAGTAACACTTAAAATTCTACAGGATTAAGGAAAAGAGTGACTGTAAGTGCACAGGCTGAGAGATCTCATCTCAGCTCAATTTAAACGCTAGAAACAAAGATATATTTCCTTCTTCTTCTTCTTCTTTCTTCTTCTTCTTCTTCTTCTTCTTCTTCTTATTATTATTATTATTATTATTATTATTATTATTATTATTATTATTATTATTATTATTATTATTCTTATTATTAATATCATTTTTATTACTGTTGTTGTTATTACTGATATTATTATTATTATTATTATTATTATTATTATTATTATTATTATTACTTTTATTATTATTATTATTATTATTATTATTATTATTATTATTATTATTATTATTATTATTATTATTATTATTATTATTATTACTATTATTATTATTATTATTATTATTATTATTATTATTATTATTATTATTATTATTATTATTATTATTATTATTATTATTGTTATTATTATTATTATTTTTATTATTATTATTTGTATTAATATTATTATTCTTATAATGACATTAAAAAATGTAATATTTACTGCAGAACGAAGGATTCCCAAAATTTCTCTTCGTAGCTTCATCTGGTGACCAGACGAAGAGGAAGAGGAAAGTCATTTTTTTTTCTTTTTTTTATGTCAAGAGTTTCAGTTATGCTTCTGACACACCTTCCCCACCTCTTCCCCATCATCCCCTCCCCCCACCTCCCCCCTCCCCTCTCCTTTTCCATCTTCACTCTCCCCTCCTCCTTCATTCTCGTCTCTCGCAACCTCTCTTCCCCTCAATTTTTTTTTTTCCAAAATCACGTAAAAACAAAATTAAATTATACTGTGACAGAAAATCTCGAGAAAGCCCTAAGAAAAATTTAGGATATTTTGTTGGAGTTATTCTCACTTCCTTCCTTTTCTCCCTTTTTTCTTGTCCTTCCTTCATTTCTCCCATTCTTCACCCCCTGATGTGTCAGTGTAAAGGGTGATTGTGCCAGGAAAAGAGAGGTAAGATTTTGTTGGGATTTTTAACCCCGGAGGGTTAGCCACCCAGGATAACCCTAGAAAGTCAGGGCATCATCAAGGATTGTCCGTTTTATTACCATTATGGTCCTTTAATCTTGTCCCCCAGGATGCCACCCACACCAATCGGCTAACACCCGGGTACCTAGTTTATTGTTAGGTGAACGGGGACAACAGGTGTGAGGAAACACGCCCAGTGTTTCAACCCATGCCGGGGATTGAACCCCGGACACTCTCTGTGTGAGGCGAGACCGTTGCCTTATCAAATAAAATTATTCACTATCGCATGACAATTATTGCGTCAATTTTTACAATACCTTCACTAAAATAGGGAAATTAGCTCTGTCCAAGATCCAAGGGAAATGTACAGGTTTATCTAACTAGTATACACTAGCGTGTAGAGTTTGAAGCCGATCAGAAGAGGCATTCTCCAGTTGTTACATGGAAACTAATTTGTTTAATGAAATTAGAAAATTCAATTTTACTCAACCAAAAATTAGTGAGAACTTTCCTTAGAACAAAGTCCACCATTGCTGAGAGAGAGAGAGAGAGAGAGAGAGAGAGAGAGAGAGAGAGAGAGAGAGAGAGAGAGAGAGAGAGAGAGAGAGAGAGAGAGAGAGAGAGAGAGAGAGAGAGAGAGAGAGAGAGAGAGAGAGAGAGAGAGAGAGAGAGAGAGAGAGAGAGAGAGAGAGAGAGAGAGAGAGAGAGAACACATTCCTCACCGGCAATATGTGACAAAGCCTACAGATCAGCCTTGGTTTGGCTTTCGTTGTAGAGAGGCTGCTACTGCTAAGTACAAAGCATGGCGAAGGTATAAGAGACATCCTACCACCTATAACAGGAACTTGCACATGCAAGCCTGTAGGCATATTGGTGATGTTCAAAAGTGGGCCATTGCTAAATGGGAGGTGGACACTAAAAGAAAGTTAGCATCAGGTAGGGTAGGCTCCAAAACCTGGTGGTCCCTGGTCAAGGACAGACAAGGTTATCTGCCTGATGAACTTATTCCACCTCTAAATCGACAGGATGGGACCACCTCTACTAGTAGTCAAGAGAAGGCGGACCTCTTTGCTGAACACTTTGCTACCAAAATGCAAGTTCCTGATCCAGCAAGGGACCCTCCTTGGCTAGCTGCAAGAACTGTGTCAAAACTGTCAGTGGTGACAATAAGGCAGGAGGAGGGGCATTTCCTTCTTAAATCACTTGACCAAGAAAAGGCTGTGGGCCCAGACAAGTTGAGCCCAAGATTGTTGAGATGTGCAGACCAGCTAGCAGCACCTCTAACTCGCATCTTTCAGCACTGCCTAGTACAGTGTAAATGGCCCTCTCTATGGAAAGAGGCAAATGTAGTCCCTGTTCACAAAACGAAGAGCAGAGTAGAAATCAGCAACTACAGACCAGTGTCACTCCTGTCAATCACTGGTAAGATCCTTGAGACAATAATCTCAAGACAAATGACAGATTTTTTTGACTACCACTCACTACTTTGTGATCGTCAATATGGCTTCAGGAAAGGTTACTCTGCTGCTGATCTGTTGTTAAACCTCTCCACTAAGTGGCACCAGTCACTGGATGAATCCAAAGTCAGCTGTGTGGTAGCACTGGACATTGCTGGCGCTTTCGACCGGGTGTGGCACCAGGGCCTCTTAGCAAAACTTCAAGCACTGGGAATTGCAGGCTCTACGCTATGTCTCCTCAGTGATTACCTTCATGGCAGATCTCTAAGTGTAGTCCCCTCAATGGAACGGAATCAGCAAGGCATCCTATTGGGGCAAGCGTTCCACAAGGAAGCGTGCTGGGTCCACTGTTATGGAATGTCTACTTCAACGACCTTCTTCATCTCATCCCAGAATCACATGCATATGCAGACGACTGTACACTGACATTCACTTATCCAAGAGAAGAAATGCCAGCTGCTCTAAGCTACATCAATCACCAGCTGAGAGCTATATCAGCTTGGGGAAATAGATGGCAAGTAACATTTGCACCTGAGAAAACGCAAATGATGATCGTCTCTAGGCACCATGATGGTAATGCTGGTGCAGTAGTAAGGATGAATGGGACGATGTTGGCACCTGGAGAAGAAGTTGATATCCTTGGGGGTGAAATTTGACTCCAAACTAACCATGAAGAACCATGTTGTAAATCTTGCAAACAAGGCAGCCAGGAAGCTTACAGCACTTCGCCGTATCTCGCATCTGCTTGACAGTAGGGGTTGCAAGATCCTGTACGAGGTACAAGTACGCTCAAACCTTGAGTATGCTCCACTTTCTTGGTTTGCCTGCCCCCTCCTCTCATCTGCGACTGCTTGGCAGAGTAGAGAACAGAGCAAGACGTCTCATCTCTCGCCTGGACCCATCCTGGATAGATCTGTCATTTCAGCAGAGCCTTCAACATAGGAGGGATGTGGGTGGCCTTACTGTTATGTACAAGGCCAATATTGTCAAAATACCACACTTGGATCCACTTCGAGGACAGCGTGAAACAAGCTTTATGCCACAAGACGGGCAGAAATCAGCAACTTCACTCTGGCTGTACCCTTCTCCAGAACATCATTCCATCTGAGATCATACATACCCAGGATGACTCGAGTATGGAACACATTCTGTACAGCATAATGATGTCAACGAGATAAAGTCAGTTGATCAAATGAAAATGCTGGCCCAACAGATGGCTCCAATTTCATCCTGTTCCCTACTTGTATGTCTCATAACAATAAAATGCTTTCAAATGAGCTGATGTAGGTAATAGCTCTTAGCTTGCCAATAAAGTTAGGAATCCTTAACCTGTAAATAGCTTGTCAATAAAGCTAGGGATCCTTAATCTTGTCAAACCCTGTGTAAAAGAGAGAGAGAGAGAGAGAGAGAGAGAGAGAGAGAGAGAGAGAGAGAGAGAGAGAGAGAGAGAGAGAGAGAGAGAGAGAGAGAGAGAGAGAGAGAGAGAGAGAGATAGAGAGAGACACAGAGAGAGAGAGAGAGAGAGAGAGAGAGAGAGAGAGAGAGAGAGAGAGAGAGAGAGAGAGAGAGAGAGAGAGAGAGAGAGAGAGAGAGAGAGAGAGAGAGAGAGAGAGAGAGAGAGAGAGAGAGAGAGAGAGAGAAATAGAGAGAGAACCTGTTCCAGTTACAACTCACCGTCCAGCCACAACCAGTTTATTAACTATGTTAGAAAATTGTCAGATTTGCATAAACTTATTGGACATCAATTTGTCTTCAAGATGAGTGAATCATTAAAGTTTGAAGCCGTTCGAAAGAGGTATCCTCAAGCTACGGTGACCCATGGCCTGGGGGCGAAAGCTCTCGTTTCACACGGTGAGGGTCCGGGTTCGATTCCCTGCAAAGGGGTGGAAACATTGGATGTGTTTCCTTACACCGGTTGTCCTCCACCCATCATTTAAATGGGTACCTGGGTGTTATTGGACTGGTGTGGGTCGCATCCTGGGACAAAACTGACCTAATTTGCCCGAAATGCTCAACATAACAAGGGACTCTCTTTATAATAACATGTCATTGATGTCATCTAGAACTGTATACCTCGTACATGTTCTTGTAGTAAATAAAGATATTATTAATTGTTATTATTATTATTATTATTATTATTATTATTATTATTATTATTATTATTATTATTATTATTATTACTTTACGGAAAATAATACTTTACCTTCGTAAAATAAAACAGGCAAATTGGCACCTACACACTCCAACAATAATTTAAACCCCAAAAAATATTACTTAGAAGTAGGTTTGAAATCGATCAGAAGAGGCATTCTCAAGCACCTGAATGGCAACAAAATCCGAGAATGGTCCATTAAAAATAGACCAAAAAGCACCTATACATGCCAATAATAACACTACACAAGCTTTGAAAGTTTCAAGTCGATCGGATGAAGCGTTCTCAAGTTATCAACAAAAAACCCTTGGAAAAAGAGAATATTTCAGACAGCTGATCGTGAGCTCCAGGCACTAACAGCCTGACCGATCAGGTCAAGGTAGGTCTGGTCTGGGACCGAGTCGCGGGAGCGTTGTCCTCAGGAAGCAACTACAGGTACGGGTGATTAAATCAGGATATCCCCCTTTCGAGAAACCCGATCAGGGATATCTTACACGCAGGATATTTACTCTGAGAGGAATATTTCTCTCAGTATATATACGCTGAGAGACTACTTTGAACTTTATTTTAAGTATTTTAAGTACTTTTGTCTGGTGGTGAAAAATCTGACGTACAGCCTTAATGACCCTCGTGTAGGTGATTAAAGAGTGAAAGCTCTTTGAAAGGATAAGAGTTTTCGTTTTATAAAGAACAAGAGTGTCTGACTACCATAATAAGGGTTCGTGATGCTTTAAAAGTTAAGAATATCAGCATTTTAAAGGCTGAGAATATCACTTGATATTAGGGTGAGAGTTAATACCTTTGTTAAAGGTAAGAAAGTCTGGCGTGATTAAGGGTAAGAATATTTGCCTGTATAAATTATACATGTACTTCTAGAAACAAAGTTTATTTATTTATTTATTATTATTATTATTATTATTATTATTATTATTATTATTATTATTATTATTATTATTATTATTATTATTATTATTATTATTATTATTATTATCAACATTATTATTATTATTATTATTATTATTATTATTATTATTATTATTATTATTATTATTATTATTATTATTATTATTATTATTATTATTATTATTATATGAGTAAATACGTCAGAATCAGTAAATAGCAATGGTGTCTGGCTTTATAAAATGCAAGGCTGCAGACTGCATAATAGGTAAAGGTGTCTGGTCCTATATAGGGTAAGTGCGTCTGGCTCTATATAAGGTGAGCATCTGGCTCTATGTAAGGTGAGAATCTGGCTCTGTGAAGTGAGAGCTTCTTGTCTGATATAGAACGTGTTCATGATGGTTCTCTATGATCGTGAACGAGGTGAGGGGAGGGAGGTGGAGTCCCCCCTTGGAATTCATCCCCTCTTGTGGCGCCCCCACACTACTTTCGTCCTCCCTTCCCCTCTTCCCTCCCCCTCTCCACCTTCTCCCAGCCCCATCCCTCCCCTTCCCTCCGCCATGACACATTCCAGACACACATCCTTGGCGGCCATGATGCACAAAGCCTTCATACCCTCCCCTCAGTGTGTTCACCTATTTGTGGCTGCAGGGGGGTTGAGTCTCAGCTCCTGGCCCAGCCTCTCGACTTGCCGCTTGCTAGACTTGCTCCCTCCTATTTTCTTTGGTCTCTGCCATATCTATTCTTAAAATTATGTGTGGAGCCTGTCTCCACGTCCTCCTTGTCCAGGTCATTCCACTTCCTAGGCACCCTGAGGATCAAGAAATAATTCCCGACATCTCAGTCAATCACCCGTGTCCTTGACTTCAGACTACCCTTGTGTACCTGTTCTCCACCTCTCCAACAATCTAACCTAGTTCTACAGATTACAGAGGTACGCAATGGGTTCAGGGACTGGGCCCCCAAAGTTTTGATATCTGAACTAGGTATAAAGGTAATGAACTCACAAGTTACAAAAGTAATGAATCCTGTAAGTATCGTTACTTACGTTTATACATGGATACGATCATGAACAAATTATAGTTTGTTTTTGTATTTCGATATTATGTCTTACCTGGTCCATCTCTCCTCCAATATCTTCAGGTTAAACTCTTCTAGTCTCTCATTCCTTTTAATTAACTCTGGGACTAGTTCTGTTGCAAATTCTGCACTTTTAACTCTGGGACTAGTTCTGTTGCAAACTCTCCACTTTTTCCAGTTTCTTGACTTGCTTGATGAGATGTGGTTCTACACTGAGGCTTCATACTCCAAGATAGCGGTTCACACAGTGCTTCATCTCCATCTTTCACAGCCCACGGAGATATAATTTTTGGTCTCATTGCCTACGAGTCACCTTGCTCACTCAGTAGCTTCCTCACCTCTTCTGTTGTGTCCACTGTGTCCAGTGCTCGTTAGTTTGTTATTTTCTCTGACTCTCTAGCAATGTCCCTGTTTCCCTCGAGAATATCTCCTTAAGTCTTTTGTTCAGCTCTGCCGATTTCCTACAAGAATGAAATAGCATAATACCATGACTGGAACAATACACAAATAACCAGCACGAAGGAGATTGAAACTTATGACGAAGGACCATCAACTAGTCACACACACAGAGACACACGAAGGGAACTTAATGCATAGCAACCTTTAAATTTTGTTTTTGATGCTATATCATTCTCAAATTAACATTTACCTTCTTTTCCCACCGGTGTGTATTGTTTTCGACTCTTCTGTTTGCTTCCCTGCTTTATTCTATTTTTTTGCTCTGTATTTTTTTTTCCATGCTTTAGTACGTCTAGTTTCTGCCTGTGTGGGTCTTCATGGTGACCCGCAGGTTTGCTCGGTTCTTAACAATGCTTCTCCTGTTCCACCGTATGAATTTCTCTGCCACCAAGAACTTTCAAGTTTCATAATCCATCATTTTATTCATTGACTCTCCTTCCAGTTCTGTGTCCTGTTGTACTGCATTTACATATTGCCACATAGATTTGTAGTTTTCTCTTTTGAAGTCTGGCTTCTCCTTTCATTCCAATAATTGTCTCCTCGTTTACATCCGCGAGTCATTTGAATCTCAGAGCCGTGTGGTCACTAGCGGCCAGCTTCATCTCATTCTTTTTTACCTTAGTTACATTTGCTAAGGCTGAATATCAGCACCATTCCCAGTTACAAACTTTCGCAGGGTCGTTGACTATTAATTCCTCTAAGTATCTTGTAAGTCATTTACATGTATCACCTGGTTCTTTTATCTACTAGTATCTGCAGGTAATTTTCTTTAAGTCACAATTCACAGACATTTTCCCTGAGCTCCAGGCCTAAATTTTTGTTGAACTTCTGCATGGTCTTTATTTTCCGAGCAGTATTTAGTGTGGGAGTTATGCTGACACTATATACTCAATGATGGGGTGGAAGGATGACGTCTTTATCATGAATGGCTCTCTGTCTGGGTTCCTGAAAGCTAATCTTAGGCAGCACATATGCTGCAGAAGTTATTTGATACGTTTGTGTCTCCTAAGCTATGCTCAGTAATACACTCACTCTTAAGTCCTTATCTTGAGAGGTTTGCACTTCACATACGTAAGGTTTTTTTTTTATGTTGTCTTATCTCTTTCATGCTTTTCATAAACTTGCACTTTTATTGATTATATTCCAACAGCAATTTCTATGATCATTTCTGCAGCTGAAATAAGTCATTTTGCATTCTTCTTTGCCCTGTCCTTTCAGTTTTTTTCTTCATTGCTTCGCGTTTATTTGGATTAAAAACAAACAATCACTCTCTATGTCTCCAGGTAATGAGGATCATCTTGCGTTTCTGCTATGATTACATTTTTCTTATGAGCTTGGCATTATCTCTAAACACCGACATGAATATTCTGTGTCTCTTTGAAGGACTCTAACGTGAAGCCGAAGCATTCAGCAACGAACCCTAGAGGAACCCTAGAAGGACCCTAGTTGAATAATAGAGGGATCTTAGAGGGACCCTAGAGGGACCCTTATCTGTCACCCAAATTCTTTGCTCTCTGTTACTTAAGCGTTGCTGTGTTTATCTTTTTCCTTTCCCTATATTTACATATGCATTTTCAAGTATTTATTTTTATATTACTCTTCTCTGTATTAGCGTGTCGAAGGACCTCGTGGCATCTAGGAACATGCGGTCAACCATTATTTCATTTACATAATTGCTTTCGTCACAAATCCTGGCTTTGACGTATTTGTTTCTTGTCCTCATTCTAGATTCTCTTTTGTC
This sequence comes from Cherax quadricarinatus, assembly GCF_038502225.1. Classification (NCBI taxonomy): domain Eukaryota; kingdom Metazoa; phylum Arthropoda; class Malacostraca; order Decapoda; family Parastacidae; genus Cherax; species Cherax quadricarinatus. The sequence goes on from NC_091348.1 coordinate 13,461,706, forward strand.
TGGTGTTGGGCTCCTGTAATATTTTTTCTATAATATTTCCATTTTCTTGTAACATTTATATGCCAGAGGTTCTCTACATGTTTCTTACCTGCTACTTACTGTGTAGGGCAAAAAGACGTTTGGCTTTACTGGAGCTTCCTTGTTTAATCTACGTTATGTAGCATTTTGTGTCCATAGCAAATGCGTGAACTGAAGACCACTGTAAAAAAAATTATTCGTTATCATGACTCACGAAATCGTAATGACACGATTGTAAACAAACCATACCAGCTGGTCCAGTGGCTAACGTGACGGTCTGGAGTTTTGAGACTCTCTGACCGCGGGTTCAAATCCCGCCCGTGGTATGGTTTATTCGTTATGTATGCAAATCTTACATAAAATCTTTATTTCCCTCCCTTGATCTCAGTGAGAAATACTGAGAAGTGCATGAACTGGCTATCCTAGGGGTAAAATTTGATTCCAAAATATGATGGAGAATCACGTGGTATATCTAGTAAGCAAGGCATCTAAGAAGTTACCAGCATTAAGGTGTATCTCATACCAGCTTGGCAGCAGAGGCTGCAAAACTCTCTATAAGGCACAAGTGCGCTCTTACCTTGAGTATGCACAACTTTCTTGGATTGTTTGCCCCCCTCATCCCTTCTCCTGTCTTACCTGCGACTTCTGGGTCTAAATATAAATGAGAACAGCGCAAGGTGACTTATCTATCGCCTGAACCCAGTTTCGGTGAATCTGTCATCTCAGCAAAGACTTCAAGAACAGAAAGAATTGAGTAACTTTAAATTTCTTCTGGTGGTGAACAAAACTGAAAATGCCTCATTTCGGCATACATTTATTAATAACAATAAATATGTATATCAATTTTCTTCTTAGATTTGTGGATTATTGAGATTTCAATGTTGAAATGTTCATATTCATCAGTGGACAAAATCATATTAAGTTTATTTACAATGCCATAAGAAAAAATGGTTTAGGGCTCTATATACTTTCGGCCATTTGATAATGTTAGAAAAGGCTTTTAAGTGAGCCTAGGTAAGTATTATTATTATTATATCATGGGGAAACACTAAATCTGTAGGGATAATAGGTATTCAGGCTCAATTTAGGGAACTGGAGCACAGATTCAATTCCCGAGATCAAGAGCCCCTCACCAGCGTCAAGGAACCTCCCTTGATGGGCCTAGGTAAGAAGCAGCTCTTAGCTTGTAAAATAAAATAGTTCATCATGGTTTACCAATGTAACACGAACGTGTAAAAAAAATAACAAAATGGGTTATTTCTTATTGATTCGTTTAGGAAAAATTCTCATTCCATCAGCGTCATCTTTCCTGTTCTCAGGTATCTTGTCAACTGCTTGGTTTTCTAAACCATTTATCTTGTTCTGGTTTAGCTTTTACCTGTTTTGTGTTCCCAGCTTAGTGGATTAATCTAAGTGACTTCCGTCCCTGGCAGGTGAAAACTATTTTAATATATAAAAAAAAAAAAAAAAAAAAGCATTATGGAACCAGTAAAAGCAACGTTTCATTTGATGACCAAATCTTTTTTTTTTTTTCATGTTTCTTCTGTAATCTTTTATTGCATTTTATGAGTCCTTCAACGTGAGGAATTGATGTCCAATAATCTATGAGAAATTATCATCTCTCATTCTTGTTGATTTTTTGACTCGCAGAGTTAAGAGTCTCCAGTTTTCCAATCTGTTTATCCTTGACCTCAGTTTGGCACTGAGAATGTTTGACATTCTGACGATCTTGTTATTGTTGTTGTTGCTATTATTATTATTATTGATGTTGATGCTGGTGTTTTGCTATTAATTTTGTTATTATTATTATTATTATATTGCTGGCATTTTCACTGGTACGTAATTCTTTTTTATTTTCTTGCCTGGGTCATCTACACTTCAGGAAAGGAAAAGGATAAGGTTAAATATAACCATTACCATTACGTTGTTTTTTATTTTGCGTTGATAATTTTCGTGCTGTGTATTCTGAATAATAGTTGCCGTTTATTGTCATCACTTCAGTATTCTAATGTTTATGTACCAGAAATTATTCTCCACCACTTGTGTTTGATCCTTTCTTTCCTCATAATGATGTAGCTTAATGGGAACACTTTATGTGTTATGATGTTCTTGTCTGCTTTGGTTCTTCAGTCCTTTCTTTGAGCTCGAAGGTCTAGTTTAACAATTCAAAGAACTGAATTGGTAAATGTTTACCTTCAAATCTCTGAATTTCATTGCTTCATCTTTGTTTCTACCTGATTTTTGAGAGAGTAGAAATAAGAAAATGTTGGAGGAATGGTGTAAACTGGTGAAGTAGTGATGGTGGGCGGTTGTTTTGCGTAAGCAGTTGAGTGGGTGGGTGTCTGCTGGGGGTGGAAAGTTAAACAGGGGATTGTGTTAGAGGTTAGAAAAGTTGCAGATGGTGAACGAAGGTGGTGTGGTAGGTCAGTGTACAACCCGCTTTCCAATGTACATAACATGCACCTTGTTTCCAACTATTTAAGCAGTTATATTGTCTACGCCATTGCCGAACGTTGCCCTCCCTTTTGTATAATTTAGTTATGGTTATGAATTATGCTTAGATAAATGAGTGACAGATCAGTCGGTGTGAACTGAGGCTAGATTGCATCGTCAGTAGGTTGAATAGGTGTACTAACCCATTTATTCTTGCGAGGATCACCTCCTAGCTCCTGACCCAGACTTTTGCTACTAAAACTCTGGTATATTGGTGCCCATCCCCTTGTGCCCTTTCATACCTCTTCTCGAATCTGTGGATGGAATTTGTCTCCACTTCCTCCTCATCTAGATCACCGCACTTCCCTAAAATTGTAGACACATTTCCTGTCAACATATGGCTTATCTATGACTTTATTTTCTGTTATGTACCTTTGTTTCTGTTCTTTTGCATTTACAACATGTTCTCCCTATCCACCTTATCAAATCTGCTGAGTATTTTTGACGTCAGTATCGTGTCCTCCCTGGTCCTCCTGTCTTCTAATGTTGATAGATTTAGTTTTTAGTGAACCTTCGGTAATCCTTCCTTCCTTCTTCTTCTTCTTCTTCTTCTTCTTCTTATTATTATTATTATTATTATTATTATTATTATTATTATTATTATTATTATTATTATTGTTATTATTATTATTATTATTATTATTATTATTATTATTATTATTATTATTATTGTCGTTTTTGTTGTTCTGTTATTAAATTTCTTTATTATTATTATTATTATTATTATTATTATTATTATTATTATTATTATTATTATTATTGCTGTTGTTGTTGTCGTTGTTGTTCTGGTATTAAATTTCATTATTATTATTATTATTATTATTATTATTATTATTATTATTATTATTATTCCTGCTGCTGTTGTTGTTGTTGTTGTTATTAATTTTATTATTATTATAAGCAAAATAATAATATATATTTCTCATCTTTGCTTTGAGCTCAGAGGTTCTGTTCCATCTCTCTGTGCTCATGAGGATCCACTAAACCCGAAGGGGTCGAACGGCTCCTCGGGGAGGAGGGGTGAACCAGAGGCCATCGGCTTCCATCCAAGGAAGGGGAGGTGGCTTCCAATTCCTTGGATCAAGAGAGGGGCCGCCCTCCCAGGGTTCATAGAACCTCCCTTGAGAGATCTTGTGGGACAGAGCAGTTGTTGTTCCCGTTTCTTGCAAGACCCCTAGTCCACTTCCTCCGTTGATGCTGTTCTTTTGTTCTGTTGTTATTTTTTGCTGTTGTTCCGTTGTTGTTTTTGCTGTTTTTCTTTCTGTTGTTCCGTTGTTCTGTCTATTATTCCGTTATTATTTCTGCTGTTCCGATGTACTTTCTGTTGTTCTGTGTTCCGTTGTTCTTTATGTTGTTCCGTTATTGTTTATGCTGTTGTTCCGCTGTTCTTGCTGCTGTTTCGTTGTTCTATTTTCTCTTGTTCCGTTTTTTGTGCTGTTCCGTTGTTTTTTGCTGCTGTTCTGTTATTCTTTTTCCTGTTGTTCTGTTCTTCTATTTGCTGTTGTTCTGTTGTTATTTTTGCTGTTGTTCCGCTTTTTGTTATTGTTCTGCTGTTCTTTTTGCTGTTGTTCTTTCCTTCTTTTTGTTGTTTCTCTTTTGTCGTTCCGTTGTTCTTTGTTGGTCCATTGCTCTTTTTGTGCTGTTGTTCCTTTTTCTTGTTCTGTTTGTTGTAGTTCTGTTATTATTTTTATGTTGGTCCTCTGTTCTTTTTTCTGTTCTTCCGTTATTCTTTTTTATTCCGTTGTTCTTTTTTTGTTGTTTCGTTGTTATTTTTTGTTTCATTCTTTTTGTTGTTGTTCTGTTGTTCTTTTTGCTGTTGTTCTTTCCTTCTTTTTGTTGTTTCTCTTTTGTCGTTCCGTTGTTCTTTGTTGGTCCATTGCTCTTTTTGTGCTGTTGTTCCTTTTTCTTGTTCTGTTTGTTGTAGTTCTGTTATTATTTTTATGTTGGTCCTCTGTTCTTTTTTCTGTTCTTCCGTTATTCTTTTTTATTCCGTTGTTCTTTTTTTGTTGTTTCGTTGTTATTTTTTGTTTCATTCTTTTTGTTGTTGTTCTGTTGTTCTTTTTGCTGTTGTTCCATTGTTCTTTTTCTGTCATTCCGTTGTTCTTTTTGTCTTTCTTCAGTTGTTCATTTTTCTGTTGTTTCGTTGTTGTTCTTGTTTCCATTGTTCCGTTGTTTTTCTGTTGCTTCGTTGTATTTTCTGTTGTTCCGTCCTTCTTTTTTCAATTTTCAGTTATATTTTTTCTGCTGTTCCGCTGTTCTTGTTTCTGCTGTTTTGTTCTAGTGTAACTATTTAAATGGGCGTATATTTCTTATCACCAGTTTATCTGTCCCGTTGCCGTTGTTTGCGGATGATGCCCATCATCCGTTGTTCTGTCCTGTTGGCATTGTTTAGATGTGCGGGTGATGCCCTGGAACCGTTGTTCTATCCTGTTGCCAATGTCTTGCAGAATCCACGGTGACACCTAGACAGGTCCGTTGCCGTTGATGTGCTAGCTCGCTCAAAAATAGAAAGGCTCGCTATTTTCCCTGTTGCGTGTACGGTGAACGGTGCCCGCTGGTGTGTTTTTTTTTTCATAATTTTCCGCTGTTGCCTCTGTTTCCACCGAGAACACCTCTTTAAATCGTTTGTTCAACGCCTCACAAACTTCCTTGTCGATTCTCGGGTGTTTCCTCTCCCTTCCTCAGTTTTATCACCTAATTTTCACTGATGTCTTTCTTCTGATGTGACTGTAAGTGTGAATTGTGTGTATGTTGGTGAGTATGTGTGTATGATGTGTGTGTGTGTTTGTGTGTGTATTTGCTGGCGTGTACCTTTATTAGTGTGTGCTTGCATGTGTGTGAAGGGGAGGGGGGATGGAGAATGGTGGATAAGGTGGGACAACAGATGACCTCTTTATCTTCAGGCGCTGGCTGCTCCTTTGTCCCTCTGCCGTATTATTGTGGTCACGGTGGGAGGGCCAGGAAAGCCACGGGCCACCGCTTCCGTCATCGCTCCCTGTGCACTAACCAATCTCACCTATATGTGGTAGCAGGGGTCGAGTCACACCTCCTGTATGTGTGTATTTGTGTGTGTGTGTGTGTGTGTGTTTGTGTATGTGTGCGTGTGTGTGTGTGTGTGTGTGTGTGTGTGTGTGTGTGTGTGTGTGTGTGTATGTGTGTGTGTGTGTGTGTGTGTGTGGGTTTGAAGAGGATACTTGAGCGCATCATTGCTCCTGGTCCCTGTGTACAGCGTGATTATTTGCATAATGTCTTTACACAGGATGCTTGAGCAGACACAAAAGTGTACTGCCTTCAGTACTGAAGAAGAAACACAGGTGCAAAATGAGATTTTATTGCTTATAGCTTTATTAAGTCAATGACTTGATAATCTCTGCTCCTCTAGGAAGATGCCTTGATGCCGGTGAGGTGCTCTGGATACAAGGAATTACATTTATCTCTTCCTTTCTTAGGTTGAACCTTGAATGCCTCTCATTCTAAAGGCGCTATAGAACCTCTAAACATTTAGCACTTCCCCTGATTAGAATAAACCGACAGAAATAAGTCACTCTGTCTGACTTTTTTGGGTTATCCTAGGTTCCCTACACATATGCTGCTATGTATGATAATTCTATGTAACTGTATTTGTGTATACCTGAATAAACTTACTTACTTACTTACTTAGAGCGAAGCGTTGTGGGAAGAGAATCTTATGTACCTGTGTCCGTTTTCTATACAGTCAACAAACACCGAAGTGTCTAGTTGCTGTTTGTGTCGGTGAGACAGCCAAGGACCTGAACACAGGCACAAAAGAACGTGTAGATAAATGGTTCAGAGAACCGACAAGTTGATAAATTATACACATGTGCAACACTTGGGTATCTTTATTGTGGAAATGTTTCGCCACACAGTGACTTCATCAATCCATACATAGCAGAATAGTGAAGATCAGAGGGACATTGAGGTAATCGACTCCAGGCTGACGGACTGATTTCCTCATTCTCCATCTGATCTTCATTATTCTTCTTTGCACTGGACTGATGAAGCCACTGTGTGGCGAAACGTTTTCGCAATAAAAAATACACGAGTGTTGCATGTGTGTAATTTATCAACAAAAGAGCATAAATAAACCCGCTAGATTAACAGCACCTTGAATGCATGTGTCAGCCATCGTAATACAGTCTAACAAACTAGAAACATGCATATCTAACCCCTTAAACTGCTTATTTCTATTATTAATAAGCTTACAGCTGTCGGGTACTTTACCTTTGTGTTTTGTCGTCAGTGAGTTAGTTTAGTACATCCTGTCCTTCAGCAAATCATTGTAGCACAAATTTTAGGCACATCAGACAAGTGCACACTGCTTCAGGACTCGAGATAGTATCTGTAGTACACTGCAGAACATCTAACCACATACAGGTCAAAACAAGTTGTGGGGGCTATGTAGACCTGCGGGAGGCTGCCTCTAACAGCCTCGTTGATGAGGCAGCCGACAGGGATATTTAGCCGGTCTGCGAAGACAGAGGTAACCTCTAAACCTTTTACAGATATGTTACATGTATCCCACCTAGCTAGTAAGTGTTTATTTCTCGATACCTTCCTATGGTTGGTAGTACATCCTTTAATAGTTCTGTAGACCCCTCACTCAGACCCATCACTTTAGTGTGTTGCTTCATTTATATGGGTGCACATGTAGTTCAGTACAAATACACTACGCCAGTACACAACACTGTACGCTACACATACACTACGCCAGTACACAACGGAAATTGACTCAAGGATCTCGGGAGATAAGGCGTAATATATCTAGAGTAGCCTCTAGACTTAGACTAGAGTAGATACTCTTGTGAAGATCTTGAATAAGAAATTTCCGTATTATCATTAATGCGTCACAAGACCCCTCTCCATTATCGTTGAAATATGGCTGCTGTTCGCCGGTGTTGTAGAAGGTGAGCGTCTGAAGAGTTTTTCACAAGTACTGCGATTTGAGGTATCGCAATTTCTGTACGCAGAGCTCTTGTGGTGTGACACTCGTGTATCGAAGAGTTTCCTCAGTCGAGCTGTGCATCTCGGTGAGATCATTCGTCCTTCTCGATATGAAAACAACGAAGTCCATTTCAGATGCCGACTTATGAATCAGAGGAGTCAAAGGATATCGGACCAAACTATTACGATCCTCGGAGGATATCATACGTTGTCGTTGACTATAGCAGAGCTGTCGACCTGTCGACCATAGAAGAGCTATTGTCCATAGTCCCTCTACAGCAAGGCAGTAGACTATAATAGACTGAGGTCTCTCTGAGAGTGCGAGTGTGTTGGGAGTGGCTGTGCTGACTAGAGTGTGGTGTGTGTAGTTTCACAGCTCCCTGTGGTGCACCTCAGACGCACTACAGTCTTTACTCCCGCCCACTAACCTTCCCTCCACCCACTATCACCCACACCTCCCTCCCTCCCTCCATCCCATACCTAACGTCAGCCAACAGTGTGTGACCTGACCCACGTACACCTACCACCTACACGCCCTCCCTCCCCCAGAGCTCTCCTTCATGCATACCTCCTTCCCTTCCTTATTTTGCAGAACTTAAATTGGTTTAAATGACAAACTTTAGAGCAATTGAATACAGGAGGGTTATTAACCCTAGATAACCCAACAAAGCCAAGTAGTGTGGCTTATCCCCATTGCTGCTCTACCGTAGGATGTGACCCATAACAACATCCTGGGTCCTTTACTGTTCTTGTGTTACGTAAATGACATGCTTATCAGTGTCAAATCTAAGATATCACTGTATGCAGATAATAGTGTTCTGTTAGTATTAGGTAAAGACTCAACAGACATTGCTAGGGTACTATCACTAGAACTAGAGTCCTGTAGCAAATGGTTCATAGACGACAAATTATCACTGTACCTCGGGAAAACGGAAGCCATACTATTTGGCACGAAACATAAATTGAAAAGGGTGAATAATTTTAATGTCCACTGTAATGGGGAACCTATTATTCAGTAAATTCTGTGAAATATCTGGGAATCCCCTTTGACCCAAGCATGTCAGCATGAGTGGAGATGCCATCGTGTCAAAGACAGTCCACAAAACACGGTGTATAGACACCAACAAAACAATCCGAGACAAATTCCATTCAGTCCTAGATGAGTTCACAAAGCTGGGCAAATACTAAGTCCACTCACTTTCCAGTAAGCAGAAGCAAACCTCTTCCTGTGTCCACTCCAGACATTGCAGTCCAGTACACTAAACATAAGTAATGATTTAAACCAAAAACAGAGTCACATCCCCAAAACAAATACATAGTGAACTCCGGTGAAGCACGAAGACAGTCCACACATGATAGATGAATCCAAAGAGTGTCAAGCTGAGCCCACAACGTCTGTGTCCAACTAGCCGAACACAGCCCAAGTTCACACGACGTAATGTTGATACTTCTCTTGGACTAGTGTGTGTTCAAACATGACATAGTCCTCAGTGACACAATGCAAGACATGTCTTTTGTGAATATGTAGCAATGTTTTCCGGGTACTCTGAATGAGGTTCACTGACAACCGTTCCTCTCAGAAATTATGTCAACAATATATTTAAAACGAGTCTACAATACAGACATTAGATTGCAGACACACTACGTCATTTGTTATCATCTAAATATTAAAGTTGTGACACAACTTCACAACTTCCAACACTGTTTTCGAAAGTTTCCATTAGTCGAATGACAATACTAGTGTTGCACAGAAGCTATCGTCATGGCTAGCCATTAAAGTGAATCTTTCTCTTACTACTGGACTTCGCTACCAACAGTCTGACAAGTCAGACGCCAGGGCTAGTTTAGCGGACGGAAGATCAGACCTCCACCACTCCTTGTGGTGGAGGTCTGATCCCAAATCGGTTTAGCGCTTCATGAAATACAGTGGAAGAAATGCACCTCACCTCATCACGTGACTCATGAGGGAAAAGGTAAAAAAAATACACACAAAACGTTTCGTCCACATAGTTGGCTTTATCAAGTCACACACCCATCTATTTGTGACTTGATAAAGCCCACTGTGTGGGCGAAACGTTGTCAATAAAGAATCACATTATACTGCATTTGGTTCTCCTATCTATATATTAAGTTCTTCCCACTGACGTTAAAAAAAATACTCTAGTCCTCATAAAACGTCTTGAAAAAAGGGTTTCCTAATTGTGTTTTACAAACAATCTTTCGATACTGACGTTTAATTCGTTATCATTATCTCCACTGTAAAACAATTAAAAAATATTCCTGACATAATAACAGCCCTAATTATAACATAAAAAAAGAAAAAAGAGTCAAAGAATAATGTGCAGCTGTACGCTAAACTCTAAGTCTCCAAAACCTGACTGAACAGGAGTCCCTTTGTACAATCTTGTCTAGTCCCCTCACGAAGATTTCTACCCTTGTTCCTGCAATATTTGTTTTATTTTCTAGCAGAAGGGTGAAGATTCGTGACCCTTTGATGCTGATATACTCTTCTCTAATTATGTTTATGATACCGCTGCTCTTTATTGAGTTTAGTCACTATCACTTCTGTTATTAAAGAACGTTCTGGTGCGCTTATTAGGAACCTGACCCTCGAGTATTTTCAATTAGTGCATTTTAAAATTTCCTGTCTTTGATGTACCTTTGTAATTTTTGGAAGTTAAGCCCACAGGATTAATGTGTGATGCGAAATAAAACTATCAAACTATCACGAAAAAAAGGCACAATACTATGACTAGAACAAAACACAAATAACCCGCACACAGGACCATTACAGAGATACTTTGTAAATGGTCCAAGTCGGACTGAAACGTCTTCGCAAGCTTCTCTCTCCTATGTACGGGTTATTTTTGTATAATTCTATTGTAGATGAAAGGACATCTTTTCTGGAAACGTTTTGGTCCTGTGGCCTTGATCACTCTATAATGATACGAGAATGACAGAAGACAACATATATAATATAGCAGAGACAACAGGTCACTGGTGAAGATCAGAAGTAGGGGTCACAACATTTAATAGTCGTGTTACTTAGCAACAAGGAAGGAATTAATGTGGAGTATCATATATACAAGATTAGCTGAGATGGTGTACTTGCCAGCTCTATGGTGTTGGTGGTAGTAATCAAGGTTGCTTCAAGACAGTGGCTCCTTTCGGTGTTGGATTCTCTGTAGATCAGCTCTGTTATGTTCCCTTTCATGAGGTGTCCTTCTTTAGATTAGTGAAAGACACATGCATTCTTTAAGTGTCGTCTCGGTTGCGTGCATTTTACTGTGTCGTCTCGGTTGTGTGCATTTTACAGTGTCGTCTCGGTTGCTTGCATTTTCTAGTGTCGTCTCGGTTGCGTGCATTTTAGTGTCGTCTCGGTTGCATGCATTTTTGTGTTCATGGACCCGTGTAAAAATATCCCTCCCTCCCTGTTTCTTCTGCATAGATCTTGTTGCATCCTCCACATGGTATTGTGTACACCTCGCCGTTTGGTTTGTCAAAGGAATCTTTTCTTCATGGGAATGCCTAAGTTGTCGACCACATCTCCTCCAGGTAGAATTAGGAATCAAGGTTTCTCGCTGGTGGAATATTTGACAGAGTTGATGATTTTCATAGTTCTGCGTTTACAACCATATAAAATGAAGAAATGTAACCGTATGTAGGCATGAGTGATGTACTGGAATTCTTCTTCTAAGAATTCGGGACTGGAGATACAGATAGCCACCACGCCCCTTTTGTTGCAAGTGTCGTGGTGAGAGTGTCGTGGCGAGAGTGTCGTGGCGAGAGTGTCGTGGTGGGAATGTCGTGGTGCGAGTGTCATGGTGCGAATGTCGTGGTGCGAGTGTCATGGTGCGAATGTCGTGGTGCGAGTGTCGTGGTGCGAGTGTCATGGTGCGAGTGTCGTGTGCAAGTGTCGTGGTGCAAGTGTCGTGTGCAAGTGTCGTGATGCGAGTGTCGTGTGCAAGTGTCGTGGTGCGAGTGTCGTGTGCAAGTGTCGTGGTGCGAGTGTCATGGTGTGAGTGTCGTGGTGCGAGTGTCCTGGTGCGAGTGCCATGGTGCCAGTGTCGTGGTGCGAGTGTCGTGGTGCGAGTCTCGTGATGCGAGTGTCGTGGTGAGTGTCATGGTGCGAGTGTCGTGGTGCGAGTGTCGTGGTGCGAGTGTCGTGGTGCGAGTGTCGTGGTGCGAGTGTCGTGGTGCGAGTGCCATGGTGCCAGTGTCGTGGTGCGAGTGTCATGGTGCGAGTGTCGTGGTGCGAGTGTCGTGGTGCGAGTGCCATGGTGCCAGTGTCGTGGTGCGAGTGTCATGGTGCGAGTGTCTTGGTGCGAGTGTCGTGGTGCGAGTGTCGTGGTGCAAGTGTCATGGTGCGAGTGTCCTGGTGCGAGTATCATGGTGCGAGTGTCGTGGTGCGAGTATCATGGTGCGAGTGTCGTGGTGCGAGTGTCGTGGTGCGAGTGTCGTGGTGCGAGTGTCGTAGTGCGAGTATCATGGTGCGAGTGTCGTGGTGCGAGTGTCGTGGTGCGAGTGTCGTGGTGCGAGTGTCGTGGTGCGAGTATCATGGTGCGAGTGTCGTGGTGCGAGTATCATGGTGCGAGTGTCGTGGTGCGAGTGTCGTGGTGCGAGTATCATGGTGCGAGTGTCGTGGTGCGAGTATCATGGTGCGAGTGTCGTGGTGCGAGTGTCGTGGTGCGAGTATCATGGTGCGAGTGTCGTGGTGCGAGTATCATGGTGCGAGTGTCATGGTGCGAGTGTCGTGGTGCGAGTGTCGTGGTGCGAGTGCCATGGTGCCAGTGTCGTGGTGCGAGTGTCATGGTGCGAGTGTCTTGGTGCGAGTGTCGTGGTGCGAGTGTCGTGGTGCAAGTGTCATGGTGCGAGTGTCGTGGTGCGAGTATCATGGTGCGAGTGTCGTGGTGCGAGTATCATGGTGCGAGTGTCGTGGTGCGAGTGTCGTGGTGCGAGTGTCGTGGTGCGAGTGTCGTAGTGCGAGTATCATGGTGCGAGTGTCGTGGTGCGAGTGTCGTGGTGCGAGTGTCGTGGTGCGAGTGTCGTAGTGCGAGTATCATGGTGAGAGTAGATATCCTATAAATAAAAACATCTTTGTTTCTTGATTTCCTGTAGATTCTGAACCAATGGATGCCATTTTTCGGTGACCTGCATCGAACACATCAAGATATGGTAGTTTGTCATCGTATTTTAGTTCAAGAATAAATTTGACAGCAGGTTTGACGTTGTTGAACCTTCTTGGATGTTACTACATGACCAGAATGTCATCAACTCGAGCCAAGTGACTAGTAGAAATAATACTGCGAAAACTTCAAATCTCTTAGATGCTGGTCAAGACAGCGCTCAGCAGACTTCAGATAGCTAAGCCTAAGAAGTGTTTTAAAAAAACGATTTCCATATCTGAAGGAGCTGAAATTAACACACAGCTCGATGTGTGGTATGAAGTCACGGCTGGGTAGAGGAAAGTTGATGCCAAGCAAACTACAGAACGGATGGGATTTGAACCCACGGCGAATGAGTCCTCAAACTCTATGCCAGTTGAGTAAGCCACTCTTCTGTAAGTCTGAGTCTAAGTACAGCACATCAGTGAGGGCATCAGTGAAACCATTACAGAAGAGCGAGGTGACATCAAATGATGCCGTATATGCAATCATAATGTTGGCAAGGTCTCCCGAGTGCTTAAGAACACAAGGCTCACCCGCACAATGTTAGATAAACTTAGGCCAAGTGTCCAGCTAGTCAATTAGGGGCACTTGTGATACCTGTAGTGACAGGACTGATACGAATCCCAGGTTGGCGTGTCTTTGGAAGTCCATATACCCTGACTAAACTAAGTTGTCCTAACAACAACAAGCTGACAAGTTTCTTACCCCGTGCTAGACTACAAAAAGTGCCGTGGAAATTATATTTTTTTTTGTGTGTGTACTATCCATTATTTATGTATTATTTACGTCCATTTTTTATGCATTATTTATAGAGTTAGGAGATAAGAAACGAGTTACATAATGCAAAGAGCGAGAAGTATCTTTAGAAGGGGAAGATAGCGGATCGGTGGGTCAGCTGGAGAAATCGACGGTCAACTAACGTAGCGTGTATGGGCCAATCACAGTTCAGCACGAATCGGGTTGAAAATATCTCATATTTGCCAAAATACATCTCCATAAGCTTTCTAATTACACACTTTGTGCATTATCAAATTTATGCATCATTTCATTAAGAAAATAAGACAGCAGTAACGAGATTAGTGAGGCAGTGTAGCGAGGGTGAAAGTGAGAGAGGTTAGTTAGTAACCAGAGTTCAGTGGAGTGACATGGAAATAGCAGTTAAACGGATATCATGAGCCGAGTCGAGTCAGTAACTTCAGTAGCTCAGCATCATAACTTAGTGAGACTGTAGCAGACAGCAGGAGTTCCACAGCTGTTTGAGGCATCGGTGACAAACATTCCTCTAAGGTATTCAGAACGACCACGGAACGCCCAGGTTGTGGTGGTAATCTCTCGGGTAAGGTGAGTAGTAGCTGTAATGGCCATTGCTGTTTAGGGAGTGAAAAATGTACAGTTTAGTACATATATATTTGAGGAAACGTTTCGCCACGAGTGGCTTGTTAAGTCCTAATACAAAGATAACTAAGAGCAAGTATGTTTTGTGGCAGGAATCAGGTGGTAAGCTGTGAGAGAGTAATAGTATTAGCAGTAGAAACAGCAGCAGCAGCAGCAGCAGCAGTAGTAGTAGTAGTAGTAGTAGTAATAGTAATTTAAGTACAATTGCGTAAGTACGATAGTCGTACTAAGAGGGGAGGGTACAGATTATGCCTCGCCGAAACTACCCATGGCAGGTAAGGGACTGATGGTCATTGGTCACGAAACTCGAGATACTCCATAATAAATAATCAGCTAAAACCTATTTAAGATTAGTTAAGCTATCAAATGGAAATGCTGGATAATCTAGACTATCTTGGGTTAATTCCTGATTACAGATCCATGGGAGGACACCTCGACAGTGAGTCCTAGAGATGGATGAACCAATGAATCGACCGAGTATACTGGTCAACAATTTTTGAAAAGTTGTATGCTTCTTAAATGAGATTAGTTAATTCTTATGTATTTTCATGTCCTGAATCCACATATCACCTTAAAAATTGGCTATAGATTTGAAGATACGAGACCTGTAATATTTGATTATTTTATTATAACGTACAATATGTGTCGGTATGTTGTGGATACTAGTTAGTTGACGATTAACTACAGATATGGCTAGGTGCATTCATCCAGGTGTCTGACATCAGTTTTAATCAGACGAGGACCCATTCAGTGACTCCAAGGATTATCTTAACATCTTTCTCATGAGCGAGGGGGTAAAACGTCTTCTCAGTAAAATGTCCTAAATCCATATTGCATATTATAAGTCTTATTAGCATACTCGTCGATATACAATAACCATTGATACATACACCCCGAGGGAATGATGATAATGTGATTCTGTGGGTAACTTCATCTAGGTCGAGCTTGAGTACTCCTGTTGGGATAGTTATAGTCCAAGACCCCCCTTGGACTACAACCATCTAGATAATTTTACGGTTTTACGTATTGCTACCCATAACGAAACCCATACCAGTAGCATCTGTTTACTGCCCTTCCACATACAGCCAGTTATTAGTTCGCTTTGCGAGAATATTGTCCAGAATTGGGAACTATTGTGATGCAGTTCAACTAGGCGACTTTAATATCCGCTTTCAACAGCCAAGCCACGGGTTATGTAATAGATATATGCAAACCCTGGGTTACACAGCTCTGATCTACTACTCTTGCCACATACTGTGTACCTGGAGTATACCTGGAGGGTGTTCCGGGGTCAACGCCCCCTCTGCTCGGTCCATGACCAGCTGCACTGAAAGCATTAGTCAATCAGACATCATTTCCATAGGTCTTACTGATTGTCTTGTCACCAGCTGCTGTAAGAAAATCACTAGCCACATAAAAACATTGTTTTGATCCTCGACAAGGATAGAAACATTGGGAGTGTTTCCTTACACCTCTTGTCCCATTCACCTAGTAAGTAGGTACTTGGGTGTTGGTCGACTGGTTTGGGTCGCATTCTGGGGTACATGATAAGGGGCCCAATGAAAATAAGACAGTCCTCGATGACGCACTGCCTTTCTTGGGTTATCCTTGATGGCTAACTCTCCGGGGTTAAAAATCCGAGCAAAATATTTAGAACAAAAAGAATATCAACTAGAAACTACAGAAAATACAACTATGGAAATAAATCCCAGGTTCTCTACATATATGTTATGTATGATAATCTATATAATCTATACGATAATCTATGTAACTGTATTTGTGTATACCTTAATAAACTTACTTATAACTGTTATTCATATGTTATGTATGTTGAGCTAAATTAATTTTAACTAAGTATTAGTGGCCTGGTGGTTAAAACCCTTGCTTCACACGGCGAGTGTCCGGGTTCGATTCCCGGCGAGGGTAGAAACATTGGACGTGTTTCTTTACACCGGTTGTCTATGTTCACCCATCAGTATAAAATGGGTACCTGGATGTTAGTCGACTGGTGTGGGTTGCATCCTGGGACAAAACTGATCTAATTTTCCCGAAATGCTCAGCATAACAAGCAGCTTTCTATATAGTAGTATGTCATTGATGTCAGCTAGGACAGTATACCTTGTACATGTACTTGTAGAAATATATTATTATTATTATTATTATTATTATTATTATTATTATTATTATTATTATTATAGTTATCCATAAAATCTTAGAAAATGTGTTGTTTTTCAATAAAGAAAATGATGATATTTAGGTATAACTTAAAGCAAATAATAGTAATGTGTGATTAATTCAATATCATTACTTCTGTTTGCACCAAAAAAATGTAAATAAAAATTTCTTTCTTACCTGAAGTTGTTACCCGCAAGTCTTTAGACAATATGATTTTATTAACAAAAACCACGGGATATATACCTTGAGGGAAGCGTTTCTCTCATTGTATATATGCTGAGAATGGTTTAAGTCCTATATAATGGCATGGTTATAATCATAAGTATAATTTTTATAGGGGTAGACGGGTAAGCCAGCGGAAGGCCTCGGTCAGATGACCAAAAGCTCCAGCTGGTCATAATTATGATTAAGACCCTTGACAGGAAACATTTGTCCTGTTTCCTGACAAATCTCACCTTACCTAACCTAATCTCTGCTTCAGGGATTATAGTATTCTTGTCTGCTGATGAGAAGGTAGTGCATGAATGGTATACAGTACCGACAAGATAAAGAATTATACCGATGTTGTATATGTGTCTAATTAGACAGATGTTGCACATGTCTAATTCTTCCATTAAAAGGTTGCCTAAAACTTAATAACCCCCAGTGTAATCGATAGACTTTAAACCCCAATACCTAACCAGCCCCCAGCCAACCAAAGAAAATCATATAGCTTAAAATCACATCAGAAACTCAAAAACAAAACCAAAATCTTTTTCATAAAATATAGTACATAGATGACACGGGCATAAACACCAGGTGTAACAGACTGACTGGATGCCCTGGTTATGTTAAGCTTCGCGTTCACTCTTAAAATTAGCCAACACATAAACAGTCATTTAATTAGATTACGCTAATGCACAAAAATGTGTGACTAGTTAATGTTCCAAGTCGGACCGAAACGTCGTCGTAGGTAGGGGTTATTTATGTATTGTTCCAGTCACGGTATTATGCCTCTTTTGTTCTTTGCTGTAATGCTATGGCTTACAGTACATGGTATTTACCCGGGATACAGTACAGGGTATTTACTCGGGATACAGTACGTGGTATTTACTCGGGATACAGTACGTGGTATTTACCCGGGATACAGTACAGGGTATTTACTCGGGATACAGTACGTGGTATTTACCCGGGATACAGTACAGGGTATTTACTCGGGATACAGTACATGGTATTTACCCGGGATACAGTACAGGGTATTTACTCGGGATACAGTACGTGGTATTTACCCGGGATACAGTACAGGGTATTTACTCGGGATACAGTACGTGGTATTTACTCGGGATACAGTACGTGGTATTTACCCGGGATACAGTACATGGTATTTACTCGGGATACAGTACGTGGTATTTACTCGGGATACAGTACGTGGTATTTACCCGGGATACAGTACATGGTATTTACCCGGGATACAGTACATGGTATTTACTCGGGATACAGTACGTGGTATTTACTCGGGATACAGTACGTGGTATTTACCCGGGATACAGTACATGGTATTTACTCGGGATACAGTACGTGGTATTTACTCGGGATACAGTACGTGGTATTTACCCGGGATACAGTACATGGTATTTACTCGGGATACAGTACGTGGTATTTACTCGGGATACAGTACGTGGTATTTACCCGGGATACAGTACGTGGTATTTACCCGGGATACAGTACGTGGTATTTACCCGGGATACAGTACGTGGTATTTACCCGGGATACAGTACGTGGTATTTACCCGGGATACAGTACGTGGTATTTACCCGGGATACAGTACGTGGTATTTACTCGGGATACAGTACGTGGTATTTACCCGGGATACAGTACGTGGTATTTACCCGGGATACAGTACGTGGTGTTTACCCGGGATGCAGTACATGGTATTTACCCGGGATACAGTACGTGGTATTTACCCGGGATACAGTACGTGGTATTTACCCGGGATACAGTACGTGGTATTTACCCGGGATACAGTACGTGGTATTTACCCGGGATACAGTACATGGTGTTTACCCGGGATACAGTACATGGTGTTTACCCGGGATACAGTACATGGTGTTTACCCAGGATACAGTATATGGTATTTACCCGGGATGCAGTACGTGGTATTTACCCGGGATGCAGTACGTGGTATTTAAGCGGGATACAGTACGTGGTATTTACCCGGGATACAGTACGTGGTATTTAAGAGGGATACAGTACGTGGTATTTACCCGGGATACAGTACATGGTATTCACTCGGGATATAGTACATGGTATTCACTCGGGTTATTATATACACCGAGAGGTGTATTTCTGTCAGCATGGTGTACTGCGAGTTTACTCCCTAAAATAGGGATTAAAGTATTCTTGAATGGTGGAGAGAAGGTTTATGTTCAGCTTTAGTACAGTCGATAGGCTTCAAACTCCATTAAGTAATCTAATCCAAGTCATGCAGAGCATTTCGGTCGACCTTAAAATTATCTTATCATTGGACAATTTTTTAATTTACTGGAAGTGCGTGAATTACCACATATGTCACATTTTGAATAAAAATTTGTAGTGGTGTACAGTGAGGGTTTCCTGAGGCGGGTCTTAAGTCACATGATGACCCCCAGCCGGAGCTTTTGGTCATCTGACCGAGGCCTTCCGCTGGTTGACCGGGCCGCCCCTTTAAAAATTATGGTTATGACCATTAGATATAATACCATTGTGCAGTGAAGTTGAACAAATAGTTTGGTTAAACTGTACTGAGAATTACATTGATAATAAAAGGAATATAAACATCATTATTAATCTGATTTGGATAAGCAGGTTACTATTGAGATACATGTCTTAAATAAAGTGACGCTGTAAATGGCAGTTGATTTGGGGGGGAAGAAGAGGAGGAAGATACAAGGTATGTGGGAAGAGGAGGAAGATACAAGGTATGTGGGAAGAGGAGGAAGATACAAGGTATGTGGGAAGAGGAGGAAGATACAAGGTATGTGGGAAGAGGAAGATACAAGGTATGTGGGAAGAGGAGGAAGATACAAGGTATGTGGGAAGAGGAGGAAGATACAAGGTATGTGGGAAGAGGAGGAAGATACAAGGTATGTGGGAAGAGGAGGAAGATACAAGGTATGTGGGAAGAGGAGGAAGATACAAGGTATGTGGGAAGAGGAGGAAGATACAAGGTATGTGGGAAGAGGAGGAAGATACAAGGTATGTGGGAAGAGGAGGAAGATACAAGGTATGTGGGAAGAGGAGGAAGATACAAGGTATGAGGGAAGAGGAGGAAGATACAAGGTATGTGGGAAGAGGAGGAAGATACAAGGTATGTGGGAGGAGGAGGAAGATACAAGGTATGTGGGAAGAGGAGGAAGATACAAGGTATGTGGGAGGAGGAGGAAGATACAAGGTATGTGGGAGGAGGAGGAAGATACAAGGTATGTGGGAGGAGGAGGAAGATACAAGGTATGTGGGAAGAGGAGGAAGATACAAGGTATGTGGGAGGAGGAGGAAGATACAAGGTATGTGGGAGGAGGAGGAAGATACAAGGTATGTGGGAGGAGGAGGAAGATACAAGGTATGTGGGAGGAGGAGGAAGATACAAGGTATGTGGGAGGAGGAGGAAGATACAAGGTATGTGGGAGGAGGAGGAAGATACAAGGTATGAGGGAAGAGGAGGAAGATACAAGGTATGTGGGAGGAGGAGGAAGATACAAGGTATGTGGGAGGAGGAGGAAGATACAAGGTATGTGGGAGGAGGAGGAAGATACAAGGTATGTGGGAGGAGGAGGAAGATACAAGGTATGTGGGAAGAGGAGGAAGATACAAGGTATGTGGGAGGAGGAGGAAGATACAAGGTATGTGGGAGGAGGAGGAAGATACAAGGTATGTGGGAGGAGGAGGAAGATACAAGGTATGTGGGAAGAGGAGGAAGATACAAGGTATGTGGGAGGAGGAGGAAGATACAAGGTATGTGGGAGGAGGAGGAAGATACAAGGTATGTGGGAGGAGGAGGAAGATACAAGGTATGTGGGAAGAGGAGGAAGATACAAGGTATGTGGGAGGAGGAGGAAGATACAAGGTATGTGGGAGGAGGAGGAAGATACAAGGTATGTGGGAGGAGGAGGAAGATACAAGGTATGTGGGAAGAGGAGGAAGATACAAGGTATGTGGGAGGAGGAGGAAGATACAAGGTATGTGGGAGGAGGAGGAAGATACAAGGTATGTGGGAGGAGGAGGAAGATACAAGGTATGTGGGAGGAGGAGGAAGATACAAGGTATGTGGGAAGAGGAGGAAGATACAAGGTATGTGGGAGGAGGAGGAAGATACAAGGTATGTGGGAGGAGGAGGAAGATACAAGGTATGTGGGAGGAGGAGGAAGATACAAGGTATGTGGGAAGAGGAGGAAGATACAAGGTATGTGGGAGGAGGAGGAAGATACAAGGTATGTGGGAGGAGGAGGAAGATACAAGGTATGTGGGAGGAGGAGGAAGATACAAGGTATGTGGGAAGAGGAGGAAGATACAAGGTATGTGGGAGGAGGAGGAAGATACAAGGTATGTGGGAGGAGGAGGAAGATACAAGGTATGTGGGAGGAGGAGGAAGATACAAGGTATGTGGGAAGAGGAGGAAGATACAAGGTATGTGGGAGGAGGAGGAAGATACAAGGTATGTGGGAGGAGGAGGAAGATACAAGGTATGTGGGAGGAGGAGGAAGATACAAGGTATGTGGGAAGAGGAGGAAGATACAAGGTATGAGGGAAGAGGAGGAAGATACAAGGTATGTGGGAAGAGGAGGAAGATACAAGGTATGTGGGAAGAGGAGGAAGATACAAGGTATGAGGGAAGAGGAGGAAGATACAAGGTATGAGGGAGGAGGAGGAAGATACAAGGTATGTGGGAAGAGGAGGAAGATACAAGGTATGTGGGAAGAGGAGGAAGATACAAGGTATGAGGGAAGAGGAGGAAGATACAAGGTATGAGGGAAGAGGAGGAAGATACAAGGTATGTGGGAAGAGGAGGAAGATACAAGGTATGTGGGAAGAGGAGGAAGATACAAGGTATGAGGGAAGAGGAGGAAGATACAAGGTATGTGGGAAGAGGAGGAAGATACAAGGTATGTGGGAAGAGGAGGAAGATACAAGGTATGTGGGAAGAGGAGGAAGATACAAGGTATGTGGGAAGAGGAGGAAGATACAAGGTATGAGGGAAGAGGAGGAAGATACATGGTATGTGGGAAGAGGAGGAAGATACAAGGTATGTGGGAAGAGGAGGAAGATACAAGGTATGAGGGAAGAGGAGGAAGATACAAGGTATGAGGGAAGAGGAGGAAGATACAAGGTATGTGGGAAGAGGAGGAAGATACAAGGTATGAGGGAAGAGGAGGAAGATACAAGGTATGTGGGAAGAGGAGGAAGATACAAGGTATGAGGGAAGAGGAGGAAGATACAAGGTATGTGGGAAGAGGAGGAAGATACAAGGTATGTGGGAAGAGGAGGAAGATACAAGGTATGTGGGAAGAGGAGGAAGATACAAGGTATGAGGGAAGAGGAGGAAGATACATGGTATGTGGGAAGAGGAGGAAGATACAAGGTATGTGGGAAGAGGAGGAAGATACAAGGTATGAGGGAAGAGGAGGAAGATACAAGGTATGAGGGAAGAGGAGGAAGATACAAGGTATGTGGGAAGAGGAGGAAGATACAAGGTATGAGGGAAGAGGAGGAAGATACAAGGTATGTGGGAAGAGGAGGAAGATACAAGGTATGAGGGAAGAGGAGGAAGATACAAGGTATGTGGGAAGAGGAGGAAGATACAAGGTATGTGGGAAGAGGAGGAAGATACAAGGTATGTGGGAAGAGGAGGAAGATACAAGGTATGTGGGAAGAGGAGGAAGATACAAGGTATGTGGGAAGAGGAGGAAGATACAAGGTATGAGGGAAGAGGAGGAAGATACAAGGTATGTGGGAAGAGGAGGAAGATACAAGGTATGTGGGAAGAGGAGGAAGATACAAGGTATGTGGGAAGAGGAGGAAGATACAAGGTATGAGGGAAGAGGAGGAAGATACAAGGTATGTGGGAAGAGGAGGAAGATACAAGGTATGTGGGAAGAGGAGGAAGATACAAGGTATGTGGGAAGAGGAGGAAGATACAAGGTATGTGGGAAGAGGAGGAAGATACAAGGTATGAGGGAAGAGGAGGAAGATACAAGGTATGAGGGAAGAGGAGGAAGATACAAGGTATGAGGGAAGAGGAGGAAGATACAAGGTATGTGGGAAGAGGAGGAAGATACAAGGTATGAGGGAAGAGGAGGAAGATACAAGGTATGTGGGAAGAGGAGGAAGATACAAGGTATGTGGGAAGAGGAGGAAGATACAAGGTATGTGGGAAGAGGAGGAAGATACAAGGTATGAGGGAAGAGGAGGAAGATACAAGGTATGTGGGAAGAGGAGGAAGATACAAGGTATGAGGGAAGAGGAGGAAGATACAAGGTATGTGGGAAGAGGAGGAAGATACAAGGTATGTGGGAAGAGGAGGAAGATACAAGGTATGTGGGAAGAGGAGGAAGATACAAGGTATGTGGGAAGAGGAGGAAGATACAAGGTATGTGGGAAGAGGAGGAAGATACAAGGTATGTGGGAAGAGGTAGAAGATACAAGGTATGAGGGAAGAGGAGGAAGATACAAGGTATGAGGGAAGAGGAGGAAGATACAAGGTATGAGGGAAGAGGAGGAAGATACAAGGTATGTGGGAAGAGGAGGAAGATACAAGGTATGAGGGAAGAGGAGGAAGATACAAGGTATGAGGGAAGAGGAGGAAGATACAAGGTATGTGGGAAGAGGTAGAAGATACAAGGTATGAGGAAGGAAAAGGAAAACACAAGATATAAGGAGGGAGAAGGGGAAACATAAGATGTGTGAGGAGAGAGAAGAAGGAATTCTCAAGGATTAGGGGAGGAAAAGAAGACAGACCAAAGGAAGAGAAGGGATACACAAGGTATGAGGGAGGAGGAGGGATACTTAAAGGAAGTTTTTTTCGCTTGTCAATAAGTTTCTATGAGCTCTTGATTTATACGTAATAATAATAATCAATAATCACTGATTGGTTAATAGGGTTTAAAGCCTATCGACTTCAAGAGGGTCATTAAGGCTTCACGTAACTTTGTCACTGCCAGACAAGTATGCTTTAATCCCTTAAAATAGGGAATAAAGAAAACTCTCAGCATATATAAGCTGAGACATACACCACTCAGTGTTAATATCCTGTAAGCCAGTGCTTAAATCCCAAAGTTATATTCTCAAACTTGTGTGTGTGTGTGTGTGTGTGTGTGTGTGTGTGTGTGTGTGTGTGTGTCTGTGTGTGTCTGTACTCACCTAGTTGTACTCACCTAGTTGAGGTTGCGGGGGTCGAGTCCGAGCTCCTGGCCCCGCCTCTTCACTGATCGCTACTAGGTCACTCTCCCTGAGCCGTGAGCTTTATCATACCTCTGCTTAAAGCTATGTATGGATCCTGCCTCCACTACATCGCTTCCCAAACTATTCCACTTACTGACTACTCTGTGGCTGAAGAAATACTTCCTAACGTCTGTGTGTGTCTGTGTGTGTGTGTGTGTGTGTGTGTGTGTGTGTGTGTGTGTGTGTGTGCGTGTTTGTGTGTGTGTACTCACCTAATTGTGGTTGCAGGGGTCGAGACTCAGCTCCTGGCCCCGCCTCTTCACTGATCGCTACTAGGTCCTCTCCCTCTCTGCTTCCTGAGCTTTGTCATACCTCTTCTTTAAACTATGTATGGTTCTTGCCTCCACTACACTTGCTAGGCTATTCCACTTCCTGACGACTCTATGACTGAAGAAATACTTCCTAACGTCCCTTTGACTCGTCTGAGTCTTCTGCTTACAGTTGTGACCCCTTGTTTCTGTGTCCCCTCTCTAGAACATCCTATCTCTGTCCACCTTGTCTATTCCCCGCAGTATCTTGTATGTCGTTATCATGTCTCCCCTGACCCTTCTGTCCTCCAGTGTCGTCAGTCCGATTTCCCTCAACCTTTCCTCGTACGACATTCCCCTGAGCTCTGGGACTAGCCTTGTTGTAAACCTTTGTACTTTCTCTAACTTCTTGACGTGCTTGACCAGGTGTGGGTTCCAGACTGGTGCTGCATACTCCAGTATGGGCCTAACATTCACAGTGTACAGTGTCTTGAACGATTCCTTATTAAGGTATCGGAAAGCTATTCTCAGGTTTGCCAGGCGCCCATATGCTGCAGCAGTTATCTGGTTGATGTGTGCCTCCGTTGACGTGCTCGGTGTTATGGTCACCCCAAGGTCTTTCTCCCTGAGTGAGGTCTGTAGTCTTTGTCCACGTAGCCTATACTGTCTGCGGTCTTCTTTGCCCCTCCCCAATCTTCATGACTTTGCATTTGGCAGGGTTGAATTCGAGAAGCGTTACTGGACCACATGTCCAGCCTGTCCAGGTCTCTTTGCAGTCCTGCCTCATCCTCATCCGATTTAATTATTCTCATCAGCTTCACATCATCTGCGAATAGGGACACTTCAGAGTCTATTCCTTCCATCATGTCATTCACATATATCAAAAATAGCACTGATCCTAGAAATGACCCCTGTGGACCCCGCTCGTCACAGGCGCCCACTGTGATACCTCTTCACGTAGCATGACTCGTTGTTGCCTCCCTGTTAGGTATTCCCTGATCCATTGCAGTGCCCTCCCTGTTATATGCGCCTGATCCTCCAGCTTCTGCACTAATCTCTTGTGGGGAACTGTGTCAAAGACCTTCCTGCAGTCTAGGAAAATGCAATCAACCCACTCCTCTCTCTCGTGTCTTATTTCTGTTACCTTGTCATAAAACTCCAGCATGAACCCATGAACCCATGCTGGTTTTCATTTATAATCATGTTCCGTTCCAGGTGCACCACCACTCTCCTGATAATCTTCTCCATGACTTTGCACACAATACATGTCAGAGACACAGGTCTGTAGTTTAGTGCCTCATTTCTGTTTCATTTCTTAAATATGGGGACTACATTAGCTGTCTGCCATTTCTCAGGTAGTTACCCAGTTTCAAGGGATGTGTTGAAGATTGTGGTTAGGGGCACACACAGCATCTCTGCTGTGTGTGTGTGTGTGGTTAATTTATTCTCGTTTCCTTATTCTTGGTAGTAGTCTTTCATGCGATTTTATGCTTGAGTTCCTTTAAAGTTCGTCTTATATTTTCCCTCGTACTTGAGCTTTATTCGTTAAGGGGTGGAAACATTGGGCGTCTTTCCTTACACTGGTTGTCATTGTAATAAAGTTGGTAGAATTAAAGCCAATGGCTTTATCAAGCCATTGGCTTGATAAAGCTCCTGGAGAGCGAAACGTTGCCACAATAAAATGTCACATTAGTTGCACTTGTGTCCTTTTACTTTACACTGGTTGTCATGTTTACCCATCATTAAAATGGGTGCCTGGATGTTAGTCGACTGGTGTTGGTTGCATCCTGGGACAAAACTGACCTAATTTACCCGAAACGCTCAGCATAACAAAGGGCTTTCTATATAGCAGTATGTCATTGATGTCAGCTAGGACTGTATACCTTGTACATGTGGTAAATAAATATATTATTATCACTGGATTTTTTTTGTTTTGAGTTAGGTTCTGCCTCAACTACTACCATCACTGCCGCTACCATCACTGCCACTACCATCACTGCCACTACCATCACTGCCGCTACCATCACTGCCACTACCATCACTGCCACTACCATCACTGCCGCTACCATCACTGCCACTACCATCACTGCCACTACCATCACTGCCGCTACCATCACTGCCACTACCATCACTGCCACTACCATCACTGCCACTACCATCACTGCCACTACCATCACTGCCGCTACCATCACTGCCACTACCATCACTGCCACTACCATCACTGCCACTACCATCACTGCCACTACCATCACTGCCACTACCATCACTGCCACTACCATCACTGCCACTACCATCACTGCCACTACCATCACTGCCACTACCATCACTGCCACTACCATCACTGCCCCTACCATCACTGCCACTACCATCACTGCCCCTACCATCACTGCCACTACCATCACAGCCACTACCATCACAGCCACTACCATCACTGCCACTACCATCACTGCCACTACCATCACTGCCACTACCATCACTGCCACTACCATCACTGCCACTACCATCACAGCCACTACCATCACTGCCACTACCATCACAGCCACTACCATCACTGCCACTACCATCACTGCCACTACCATCACTGCCACTACCATCACAGCCACTACCATCACTGCCACTACCATCACTGCCACTACCATCACTTCCACTACCATCACTGCCACTACCATCACTGCCACTACCATCACTGCCACTACCATCACTGCCGCTACCATCACTGCCGCTACCATCACTGCCCCTACCATCACTGCCACTACCATCACTGCCCCTACCATCACTGCCACTACCATCACAGCCACTACCATCACAGCCACTACCATCACAGCCACTACCATCACAGCCACTACCATCACTGCCACTACCATCACTGCCACTACCATCACTGCCACTACCATCACTGCCACTACCATCACTGCTACTACCATCACAGCCACTACCATCACTGCCACTACCATCACTGCCACTACCATCACTGCCACTACCATCACTGCCACTACCATCACTGCCACTACCATCACAGCCACTACCATCACTGCCACTACCATCACTGCCACTACCATCACTGCCACTACCATCACAGCCACTACCATCACTGCCACTACCATCACTGCCACTACCATCACTGCCACTACCATCACTGCCACTACCATCACTGCCACTACCATCACTGCCACTACCATCACAGCCACTACCATCACAGCCACTACCATCACTGCCACTACCATCACTGCCACTACCATCACTGCCACTACCATCACTGCCACTACCATCACTGCCACTACCATCACTGCCACTACCATCACTGCCACTACCATCACTGCCACTACCATCACTGCCACTACCATCACTGCCACTACCATCACTTCCACTACCATCACTGCCACTACCATCACTGCCACTACCATCACTGCCACTACCATCACTGCCGCTACCATCACTGCCGCTACCATCACTGCCCCTACCATCACTGCCACTACCATCACTGCCCCTACCATCACTGCCACTACCATCACAGCCACTACCATCACAGCCACTACCATCACAGCCACTACCATCACAGCCACTACCATCACTGCCACTACCATCACTGCCACTACCATCACTGCCACTACCATCACTGCCACTACCATCACTGCTACTACCATCACAGCCACTACCATCACTGCCACTACCATCACTGCCACTACCATCACTGCCACTACCATCACTGCCACTACCATCACTGCCACTACCATCACAGCCACTACCATCACTGCCACTACCATCACTGCCACTACCATCACTGCCACTACCATCACAGCCACTACCATCACTGCCACTACCATCACTGCCACTACCATCACTGCCACTACCATCACTGCCACTACCATCACTGCCACTACCATCACTGCCACTACCATCACAGCCACTACCATCACTGCCACTACCATCACTGCCACTACCATCACTGCCACTACCATCACTGCCACTACCATCACTGCCACTACCATCACTGCCACTACCATCACTGCCACTACCATCACTGCCACTACCATCACTGCCACTACCATCACTGCCACTACCATCACTGCCACTACCATCACTGCCACTACCATCACTTCCACTACCATCACTTCCACTACCATCACTGCCACTACCATCACTGCCACTACCATCACAGCCACTACCATCACTGCCACTACCATCACTGCCACTACCATCACTGCCACTACCATCACTGCCACTACCATCACTGCCACTACCATCACTGCCCCTACCATCACAACCAACACTAACACACCACTAGGTAATCTACACATCATAGGTAATCTACACATATGCTGCTATGTATAATAATTTACGTAACTGTATGTGTACCTGTACCTAAATAAACTTACTCCACTATCACCACAGCCACCACCAACACCACAACAAGCATCACCGTCATTAACACCACCATGAAGTTTACCACCACCACCACACCCACCACCACCACCACACACGAACACGTCCACCTACACACACACACACACACACACACACACACAAACAATTTAGCTACAATCACCAAGTACATTATTTTCAAGCAATCGATGCGATACACATAAAATCGGAGTTTTTGCTCGTAACAATTCATTGGTGGTAATCACAGTTCGTATGTCGGTCATTCTGGTTTAATTCGATACAAATACACCCAAAAAAAAAAAAAACTCTCGAAATGGGCTTGTTTTTTCTTCCTAATTTTCAGCAGGAATGAGCAGAGAGAAGCACCAACAGCAGGAGAGACAACAGCGACAGCAGGAACGACAGGTGCAGCTAAACAAAAGCAGCTGTAGCAATGACAGCCGCAACAAGAATACCAGAAGCAGCATTGAATGCTGGAACAAAAACAGCAGAAGTGACAATGACAGTTGCGACAAGAACAGCAGAATAATGACAGTTGCAACAAGAGCAAAACAATGACATTTGCAGCAAGAAAAGAATGACAGTTGCAGCAAGAACAGTATCAATAACTGCAACAAGAACAGCAGAAGCAGCATTGACAGCTCCAACAAGAATAGAAGTAGCAATGGCAGTTGCAACAAGGACAGCCGAAGTGGGAATGGCAGTTGCAACAAGAACAGCCGAAGTGGGAATGGCAGTTGCAACAAGAACAGCCGAAGTGGGAATGACAGTTGCAGTAAGACAATTATGACAGTTGAAACAAAAACATCAGAGGCATCACTAACAGTAACAGCAAAAACAACGGAAGTAACAGTAGCAACACCAGTAGAAAAATATTACTTTTAGCAACAAACCGAATGTAATATTAACAGGCAAAATATAACACTAAGAGAAGCAGCAATAGATAGTATAAATAATAGTAGAAATTTAACCAGTAGTAAGTAGCAACAGCTGCAGCAGCAGTAGCAACAGCAGCGGCAACAATAGCAGCAAGAATAATAGCAGCAGCAACAACAACAACAACAGCACCACCACCAACAATAAAAGAAGCAGCAGCAACAACGACAACAGCAGTAGCAGCAACAACAGCAGTAGCAGCAACAGCAAAAGCAGCAGGGGTTGTCTGAAATCAGTAAGTCTCAATCCGGTGGAATAGCTACTGATTTTTGACATGAGCAGTGGAAAACGGCTTTTTAAAACGGTTTAATAATCATGAAAATTCTGTTAACTGAATAACGTTCGCTAAACCGGATTACTTTGTCACTATCGTCTGACCTTTTGACCTTCTGACCTCTTGACGCTCTGACGCAGACTAATAACATTTGACAGGAAGCAATATACTCATGATCACTGTCTACATAAAAGTTGAGATAGAAACACACACACACACACACACACACACACACACACACACACACACACACACACACACACTCAGAGGGAAAGATGAAGGCTGAGGAGGTCAGAGGAAGATGGTCCTGGTAAAGAAGAATGGCTGGAAGAGCAATGTAAAAGGATGGAACAGGAGTGGGAGAGCAAACTAGGTGAGCTTTCTGTGAAAATGGAGAAGAGGATGGAGGCAGAGAAGTAATGGGAGTCGCAAGCTGAAGCTGCAGAAACCAGGATACAGGCCCTAGAGTACGAGGAAAATATGCTGAAGCGAGTTGCAGGGCTAATGCCCAGAGGAGACATAACATCTGAAGCAGGGACACCCCTATTAAACGATGAGCCCAATGGATAGGAAGAAAAGACCCTAAGGCCCAATCAGTCCACCAAGCAAGGCTGAAAAATGTTGGGGAGAGAGCTGTTAGGAGCAGGGATAGCAGTAAGTGAGGAGGGGGGTGAAGGTAGAGCAGGTGACAGGTCCCATACAGAGGCACGACCATGTCACCAAAAGTTACGGGAAAAAATAAGGGAGACAGTGGCTATGTGCAAACAGGACCTAGTGACAGAGGGAAAGGCAATGGGAGGAGGAGAGGGAGAAGTCAATGTTTATTCATGGGCTTCAGGAGAGCGAAGGGAGGGCGCATAAAGACGGAAGAAAGAAAAACAGGAGATTGAAAACATCAAAGAAATAGATGAGGATATGACTGAGATAGTAAATTTTCAGAGATTAGGAGGGTACCTGAAGGGAAGAAATCGGCCTGTCAAACTGATTTTCAAGACAGAAATGGTGTGAAACAGGATTCTGCAGGAATCATCAACATACAAGAGGGTGTTCTTAGACAGCAACAGAACAAGAGCGACAACAACTGAGGGAGAAGACACAGAAATGGAAGGGGCTAGGAAGAGAGACAAGGATAGTCAGCAGAGGACAACCAGAGCTGGGCAGAGGAACAAGCACAGGGACACGCAAAACCATCAGAACCCCATAGCCAAACATGCTATCCCTGCACAAACTCCAATCCACACTTACAGTCCCCACCCCACAATATTATGTAGAATCCCAGAACACACTACCAGGCCCCTCACCCCTACAGACCCCCAGAACACAGTGCTGGAAAGGAAACTGAAGGTATATTACACCGATGCTGATGGAATGCCGAATTAGTGGGAGGAGTGGCACGAAAGAATCAGAGGCATCACCGAACATCATGGCTCTCACCGAAACCAAGCTCACAGGAATGATGACAGATGCCATCTTCCCAATGGGATATCAGATCCTGAGGGAACAGACGGAGTGGAGAAGGGGCACTGCCCATCAAAAAAATTGGGATTTTGATGAGCTGGAGAGAGGAGGCAGAGAAGCAAGAGACTGCATAGTAGGAACACTTCAGTCTGGAGGCCCCAAGGTGGTAATTGTATTGATGTACAGCAGGAGGCCAAGGCAAGAGTATGATGAGAGTAACAGAGCGATGGTTGACACACTGGTTGAAGTGGTCAGAAGGGCTCCTGCGACCAGGGCAAAGCTACTGACTGTGAGTGACTTCAATCACAAAGAAATTGACTGAGAGAACTTGGAGCCACATGGCGGCCCAGAAACGTGGAGGGCTAAGATGATGGAGGTGGTACTGGAAAACCTTATGTACCAACACGTAAGGGACACTACCAGAGAGAGAGGAGAGGATGAACCAGCAAGACTGGACCTAGTATTCACTTTTAGCAGTGCAAATATTGAGGACATCACATATGAAAGACCCCTCGGGGCTAGTGACCACGTGGTTCTTAGCTTCGAATATATAGTAGAGTTACAAGTGGAGAGGGAAGCAGGAAGGACAGGATGAACGAAGCCCGATTACTAGAGAGGGGATTACACAGGCATGAAGAATTTCCGGCACGAGGTTCAGTGGGACAGAGCACTGGCAGGGAAGCCAGTAATTGAGATGGAATATGTGACAACAATATGCAAGGAAGCTGAGGAGAGGTTTGTACCCAAGGGTAACAGAATAACGAGAAGGCCAGGATGAGCCCTTGGTTCACATAAATGTGTAGAGAGACCAAAACCAAGTGTGCTAGGGAATGGAAGAAGTATAGAAGGCAAAGGACCCAGAAGTGAATATGCACAGGTAAGAAGAGAGGCCCAACGACTATACGAAAATGACATAGCAATGAAAGCCAAATCTGACCCGAAGCTGTTGTAGAGCCACATCAGGAGGAAAACAACAGTCAAGGACCAGGTAATCAGGCTGAAGAAGGAAGGAGGGGAGATCACAAGAAACATCCGAGAAGTATGTGAGGAGCTCAACATGAGATTCAAAGAAGTATTCACAGAGGAGACAGAAGGGACTCCGGGAAGAGGAGAGGTAAGTTACACCATCAAGTCTTGGACACAATACATACAACCGAGGAAGCAGTGAAGAGGCTGCTAAGCGGGCTCGATACCTCAAAGGCGATGGGGGAGGGTAACATCTCTCCATGAGTCCTGAGAGAGGGAGCAGAGGTGTTGTGTGTGCCACTAACAGTAATCTTCACATATATCGAAACAGGGCGACTACCTGAGGTATTGAAGACAGCAAATCTGGTCCCAATTTTTTATAAAAAAAGACAGACACGAAGCACTAAACTACTGATCAATGTCACTAACATGCATGCAAAGTTATGGAGAATATTATCAGGAGAAGAGTGATGGAGCACCTAGAAAGGAATGAACTGATCAACGACAACCAGCACGGTTTTAGGGACAAGAAATCCTGTCACAAACCTACTGGAGTTCTATGACAGGGTGACAGCAGTAAGACAAGAGAGAGAGGGGTGGGTAGATTCCGTTTTCTTGGACTGTAAGAAGGCTTTAGACACAGTTTCATACAAGAGATTAGTGCATAAACTAGAAGACCAGGCAGGTATAACAGGAAAGGCACTGCAAAGGATCAAGGAATACTTGTCGGGAAGACATCAGCGAGTCATGGTACGTGACGAGATGTCAGAGTGGGCGCCTGTGGCGAGCGGGATTCCACAGGGGTTAGTCCTAGAACCAGTGCTGTTTCTGATGTTTGTGAAGGACATGACGGAAGGAATAGACTCAAAAGAGTCCCTGTTTGCAGATGATGTGAAGTTGATAAGAAGAATTCAATCGGACGAGGACTAGGTGGAACTACAAAGGGATCTGGACAGGCTGCAAGCCTGGCTCCTGAAGTTCGACCCCATCAAGTGCAAAGTCATGAAGATTGGGGAAGGGCAAAGAAGGCCGCAGACGGAGTAAAGTCTGTGGGGCCAGAGACTACAAACCTCACTCAAGGAAAAGGATCTT
This sequence comes from Cherax quadricarinatus, assembly GCF_038502225.1. Taxonomy (NCBI): domain Eukaryota; kingdom Metazoa; phylum Arthropoda; class Malacostraca; order Decapoda; family Parastacidae; genus Cherax; species Cherax quadricarinatus. The sequence continues at coordinate 13,494,726 of NC_091348.1, forward strand.
GGGGTGAGTATAACACCGGGCACATCTCCTGAGGCGCACATCAACCAAATAACTGCTGAAGCATACGGGGGCCAAGAATAGTATTGCGACATCTCGGTAAGGAATCGTTCAGAACCCTGTACACCGTGTATGTCAGGCCTATATTGGAGCATGTAGCACCAGTTTGGAACCCACACCTAGCCAAGCATATAAGGAAATTAGAGAAAGTGCAAAGGTTTGCAACAAGACTATTCCCGGAACTAAGTGCCATGTCCTACTAGGAGAGGTTAAGGGAAATCGACCTGACGATACTGGAGGACAGGAGAAATAGGGGGGATATGATAACGTAAAATACTGAGAGGTATAGACAAGGTGGGCAGAGACAGGATGTTCCAGAGATGGGACACAGCAACAAGGGGTCACAATTGGAAGTTCAAGACTCAGATGAATCACAGGGATGTTAGGAAGCATTTCTTCAATCACAGGAAGTGGAATAATCGGAGAAGTGATACAGTGGAGGCAGGATCCATACATAGCTTTAAGAAGAGGCATGATAAAGCTCATGGAGCAGGAAGAGTGACCTAGTAGCGACCAGTGAAGAGGCGGGGCCCAGGAGCTGTGACTCGATCCCTGCAACCACAACTAGATGTGATCTCTTTCTCTCTCTCTCTCTCTCTCACTCACTTTTAAGACCACATCTCGCACTAGTCATAAAGACCAGACCTGAAGTATAAACCACAAATCGGCCTGGTTATCAAGACCACACTGCCAGGTTAGATAAGATGACAACCATCAGACAATAGTCTCGTAGTACACAACACTAGTTACCACAGACGTACACGGTTACCTCAGTAGCGCTTATCTTATTGTTGTACTTAAGTCGATAACGTTGAACCGGTCTTGCAACTTGTTGTTCATTGCTCATTGTCTCTAAATGCTGCTGGGCAGTGTTCTGTTCCTGTATATACATTTGTTCAGTGTTCAGTGTCTCTAAGATGATTCTTGTTCAGTGTTTATCTTCTGTGTATACTTAAGTTCTGTGTCTGAGGAAGCTGCGACTCTGTGATGTAGAGATGAACATAAAGGCTGATGTTAATAATCTTACAGAAAGGCGATACTCTTACCAATCTTAACAAAAAGTCTCTTTTTGCACATTTAGATTTCAACATTAGTTTAAAAAGATCTTCTTGGGAATTATATGAAGACTAAGGCGAGCAGCTACAGACAGGTATGTCTTCAAGCAGGTAGACAAGCAGACAAACGCGGAAGCAGACAAGCACTCTGAGAGACATACAATATGGCTTTCAACGACATGCAATCCGTATCATTACTTGCATGGTCACTCGCTTCAGCAAGTCCGGTTTTAAACCCAATTGTCATGCACGTTGCAATTATTGTTCCTCGCATGCTGTGTGTGTGTGTGTGTGTGTGTGTGTGTGTATGTGTGTGTGTGTGTGTGTGTGTGTGTACAGTTGCATATTTGCGGTTCCAGGGGTCGAGTCTCTGCTCCAGGCCCTGTCTGGTTTCACACGTTTCCTATCTCGTGAGCTCTGTCGTGTCTATCCTTTAAACTGGGTATGATGCTTGCTCCCTTCACCTCGCCTGAGTAATTTCCCTTCAAATGCACAATGAAGCTGTGACTCGTTTGCAGCTATAAGTTCCAAATGTGCTTCCTTGTTCTCGAAACAGATCTTTAAAAACTGTCTATCCCTTTCTGTGGTTTCAGTTCCTCTGAGTATCCCTTAGGTTACTATCAAGTCTACCTCTCATTCTTCTTTCTTCTTAGATTATTACTTTTAGTTGAGTTAGCTTATGTTCTCAGGTCAGCTCTCTCAGATCTGGGACCAGTCATAATGCAAATCTCTCAACCTTATATGCTTTATATGATTGATTAGTTGCGCTATCTAGGCAGGTTCTGCCTTTCCACAGTGTGATAGATCTTATACCTGTCGGGTGTAGAGTCCACAATGATTCTTGAGGTTCCTCAAAGTTATCACTTTTCTGTTCATGTTCGCCTCTGGCGATATGCTCGGTGAGATGCTTCTACTTACTCTGTGCCCCTAATCTGTACTACACTGGTCTTCTTTCTCCTTCCCCAGTACTAATATTTTTGCAATGTCTTGCAATGAATCTCACTAGTGATTTGTATGACCATCCGTGAAGTGTGTCCATTTCATCTTGGAGACTTTCCATGTCTTCTGTTTATTACGAACAAAGCTTGATTAGTCTTCTTACATATCTTTTGCATATACAAAATAATGATGGTCCCAGGACAGACCCTTGGAGGACCCTGTTTGTCACCTGTCCCCATCCGGTTACCTCCTCTCCACCCTTTGTCTTTTATCCCTTTTTTTCATCAAAAGTCACGCAACACAGTTTTCCATAATCCATTGTGGGTTTTTTTTTCCTGTTCCTTGTCTGCCCCGTGGGACCTTCCAACACCAACAATTTGTGTAGTAGTACACACAGACAAGAAACACACACACACACACACAGCAACAAAAGGTCACAATTGGAAGTTAGAAACTTAGATGAGTCACAGGGATGTTATGAAGTATGTCTTTACTCATAGACTTGTCAGGAAGTGGAACAATCTGGAGAGTGATGTAGTGAAGGCAGGATCCACGCAGAGCTTTAAGAAGACATACGGTAAAGCGCATGGAGCAGGGAGAGAGTAGATCTAGTACCCACCAGCGACGAGACGAGGTCAATAGCAGTGATTCGACCCTTACAACCAAAAATAGGTGAGTACACACACCTCAAACCCTGGGACAACGTCTAACCCACGTTACAAGCAATGCCTGGAAGCCTCCTTTATCCAGACCTGCAACAGAACATATAGGTATTTCAAACTCTCCAATGAAGCTTTTCAAATTGATATTTATTATTGTAAATGTTATTAAAAACATCGACAATAAAGCACGTGGAAAAACCTTCGTGATTCGTGCTATGCAATCCTAAAATGCTTATATTTCATTCATAATAACGAAAACTCACTGCATATATATTGGAGCTTTATAAGAGTTGGATAAATCAGACATTGTGCAACACCTGGCTATCTATTTTGGCAGCGTGTCGCCAACCGTTCCTCTACAAGAGGGTTTTACTGTATCATCGAATATCTAACAATCCAGGAACATCCAGTCCATCTTGGTTTTTCTTTTCTGTTCGTAGCATATACTGCGACTGTCCTGCTACCTTTAGGACGGCTCGTCATGGGTTCGAAACCCACTGCGAGTCGTATACCACCATCTTCTGAATATCATTCCAAGGTTATACTATATTGGTGGAGAAAACAAGATTTGTATCTTTCTGGCACACTTTTTTTTTCCTCTTTTTGCAACTATGGTCTTTTTCTCCCTGGATCTGTGACCTCTTGTTCTTCCTGGATCTGTGACCTCTTGTCCCCCCTAGATCTGTGACCTCTTGTTCTCCCTGGATCTGTGACCTCTTGTTCTCACTCGATCTGTGACCTCTTGTTCTCACTCGATCTGTGACCTCTTGTTCTCACTCGATCTGTGACCTCTTGTTCTCACTCGATCTGTGACCTCTTATTCTCCCTGGATCTGTGACCTCTTGTTCTCCCTGGATCTGTGACCTCTTGTTCTCACTGGATCTGTGACCTCTTGTCCCCCTTGGATCAGTGACCGCTTGTTCTTCCTAGGTGTGTGACCTCTTGTCCTCCCCTGGATCTGTGACCTGTTTGTTCTCCCTAAATATAGTTTCTTGTTCTCCGTATTTCCTCTCATCATTTTACTAAGTGATTATCATACCTCTCCCTCCTTCGTATCATCCGAGGTCACTTACCTGTTTTATACCTGTGACTGGTGTTCACGGTACCTGAGGTCTTGTCACTCTTACTCCGTAGCTCTTATGTCTGAGCTCTTATTTATTTTAGCTCTTACTGATATATTTTAGCTCTTACTGATATATTTTAGCTCTTACTGATATATTTTAGCTCTTACTGATATATTTTAGCTCTTACTGATATATTTTAGCTCTTATTGACATATTTTAGCTCTTACTGATATATTTTAGCTCTTACTGATATATTTTAGCTCTTACTGATATATTTTAGCTCTTACTGATATATTTTAGCTCTTACTGATATATTTTAGCTCTTATTGACATATTTTAGCGATATATTTTAGCTCTTATTGATATATTTTAGCTCTTACTGATATATTTTAGCTCTTACTGATATATTTTAGCTCTTACCGATATATTTTAGCTCTGATATATTTTAGCTCTTACTGATATATTTTAGCTCTTACCGATATATTTTAGCTCTTACTGATATATTTTAGCTCTTACTGATATATTTTAGCTCTTACTGATATATTTTAGCTCTTACTGATATATTTTAGCTCTTACTGATATATTTTAGCTCTTACTGATATATTTTAGCTCTTACTGATATATTTTAGTTTTTACAAATATTTTTTAGCTTTTACAGATATTTTTTAAATATTTCTTAGTTCTTACAGATATTTCTTAAAATTGTCTTAGCTTTTTTTTCCTTCCCAGACTTTTGTCACATTGCTGTTGTTTTTATTTTTTATTTGTTTTTTTTTATTTGTTCTGTTGTTTTTCGTCGTTTTTTATATGTTTTTTTTTTTGTTTTCATAATTAATTTTAATCATTTTATGTTCAGAGGAAGCGCTAAATCCGAAGGTGTCATAGAACGGCCGGTGGAGCTGAGACCATCAGTCTGTGATCCGAGGAACGGGAGACTAGCTCCCGTTCCTTGGATCGGGATGTTGAAATAAAAGCACAAGGTGTAATAAAATACATTCTTTATTATGGATTACAACGTAAACAATACATGTTAATACACTTTATAAAGTACACACAAACTTACACGGGGTAAAGTACACACAAACTTACATGGGGTAAAGTACACACAAACTTACATGGGGTAAAGTACACACAAACTTACATGGGGTAAAGTACACACAAACTTACATGGGGTAAAGTACACACAAACTTACATGGGGTAAAGTACACACAAACTTACATGGGGTAAAGTACACACAAACTTACATGGGGTAAAGTACACACAAACTTACATGGGGTAAAGTACACACAAATTTACATGGGGTAAAGTACACACAAACTTACATGGGGTAAAGTACACACAAACTTACATGGGGTAAAGTACACACAAACTTACACGGGGTAAAGTACACACAAACTTACACGGGGTAAAGTACACACAAACTTACACGGGGTAAAGTACACACAAACTTACACGGGGTAAAGTACACACAAACTTACATGGGGTAAAGTACACACAAACTTACATGGGGTAAAGTACACACAAACTTACATGGGGTAAAGTACACACAAACTTACACGGGGTAAAGTACACACAAATTTACATGGGGTAAAGTACACACAAACTTACATGGGGTAAAGTACACACAAACTTACATGGGGTAAAGTACACACAAACTTACATGGGGTAAAGTACACACAAACTTACATGGGGTAAAGTACACACAAACTTACATGGGATAAAGTACACACAAACTTACACGGGGTAAAGTACACACAAATTTACATGGGGTAAAGTACACACAAACTTACATGGGGTAAAGTACACACAAACTTACATGGGGTAAAGTACACACAAACTTACATGGGATAAAGTATACACAAACTTACATGGGATAAAGTACACACAAACTTATATGGGGTAAAGTACACACAAACTTACATGGGGTAAAGTACACACAAACTTACATGGGGTAAAGTACACACAAACTTACACGGGGTAAAGTACACACAAACTTACATGGGGTAAAGTACACACAAACTTATACGGTGTAAGTTACATATTAAAGTACACAGTATAAAGTGACGTACACGAAAACTTTCACAGCATAGTATACAGAGAACACTCACATGAGTGTACACAGTGTATGAAGAACACTCACATGAGTGTACACAGTGTATGAAGAACACTCACATGAGTGTACACAGTGTATGAAGAACTCACATGAGTGTACACAGTGTATGGAGAACACTCACATGAGTGTACACAGTGTATGAAGAACACTCACATGAGTGTACACAGTGTATGAAGAACACTCACATGAGTGTACACAGTGTATGAAGAACTCACATGAGTGTACACAGTGTATGAAGAACTCACATGAGTGTACACAGTGTATGAAGAACTCACATGAGTGTACACAGTGTATGAAGAACTCACATGAGTGTACACAGTGTATGGAGAACACTCACATGAGTGTACACAGTGTATGAAGAACACTCACATGAGTGTACACAGTGTATGAAGAACTCACATGAGTGTACACAGTGTATGGAGAACACTCACATGAGTGTACACAGTGTATGAAGAACACTCACATGAGTGTACACAGTGTATGAAGAACTCACATGAGTGTACACAGTGTATGGAGAACACTCACATGAGTGTACACAGTGTATGAAGAACTCACATGAGTGTACACAGTGTATGAAGAACTCACATGAGTGTACACAGTGTATGGAGAACACTCACATGAGTGTACACAGTGTATGAAGAACACTCACATGAGTGTACACAGTGTATGAAGAACTCACATGAGTGTACACAGTGTATGGAGAACACTCACATGAGTGTACACAGTGTATGAAGAACTCACATGAGTGTACACAGTGTATGAAGAACACTCACATGAGTGTACACAGTGTATGAAGAACACTCACATGAGTGTACACAGTGTATGAAGAACTCACATGAGTGTACACAGTGTATGGAGAACACTCACATGAGTGTACACAGTGTATGAAGAACACTCACATGAGTGTACACAGTGTATGAAGAACTCACATGAGTGTACACAGTGTATGGAGAACACTCACATGAGTGTACACAGTGTATGAAGAACACTCACATGAGTGTACACAGTGTATGAAGAACTCACATGAGTGTACACAGTGTATGGAGAACACTCACATGAGTGTACACAGTGTATGAAGAACACTCACATGAGTGTACACAGTGTATGAAGAACTCACCTGAGTGTACACAGTGTATGGAGAACACTCACATGAGTGTGCACAGTGTATGAAGAACACTCACATGAGTGTGCACAGTGTATGGAGAACACTCACATGAGTGTACACAGTGTATGGAGAACACTCACATGAGTGTACACAGTGGATGGAGAACACTCACATGAGTGTACAGTGTATGGATAACACTCACATGTGTACACAGTGTATGGAGAACACTCACATAGGGTACAGAGAAACACTGCAACTTATCAACTCAAGGTATAACTTTGTCGCAAGTCTCTCTCTCTCTCTCTCTCTCTCTCTCTCTCTCTCTCCTTAGTGACTTACTTCGTCGGTACTATAAATGACAATTTAAGTAACAGCTGGCGAATTCTCCCCGGCTCTGGCGGTCCTTCCCGTGCATCAGGCGACGCAGTGGCCGGGCTCCAACTGCGTCAGGCGACGCAGTGACGGAAGGTTAGGCTAGGCCGGCTTATCACACCTACTGACCTTGTTATTACGGTATCACGGGCGATACTTCGCCAGACTCTACACCAAAAAACTTCTCTACAGTGCCAGTGCCCCCCTACGGATCTAGGGCTTACTCGTCATTATAATAGTTTACAGTATCACCTGTAAGTGGTGCGCTAAATCCGTATGAGTCATATAGCGCCTGACAATGAGAATCGATCCAAATAAGGGGAGGGTGCATCTGGTTCCATGGATCAAGAGCCCTTTGCAGGCATCAAGGCACATCTCCCATGACTTACTGAACAATATATATCCGATGCTGGTGAGGGGCTCTTGATCCAGAGAATTGGATCTGTGCTACTGTTCCCTGAATTAAGCCTTAATACCTTCCATCCTCCCCACCCCCCGACAGGCGCTGCATAGTCCATACTGGTTTAGCGCTCCTCATAATCAATACAATTTTCAGAAAATTTAAAAAATATCTGGAAAAGGTGAAAATATAGGAAACGAATGTATTGGTTTTTCACTTATTACGAACTACAGGGACGTTAGGGTCATTTGTTTTTCCTGGTTACACTGATTATTGCCGGGTCAGACAACTGTTACTGTTGCTGTGAAGGTGATTACCTCTTCAAGGGTGTGAGGGACTGACCACCTCAGACTACTTCATGGGTGAGGGACTGACCACCTCGGATTACTTCATGGGGGAGGGACTGACCACCTCGGATTACTTCATGGGGGAGGGACTGACCACCTCGGATTACTTCATGGGGGAGGGACTGACCACCTCAGATTACTTCATGGGGGAGGGACTGACCACCTCAGACTACTTCATGGGGGAGGGACTGACCACCTCAGATTACTTCATGGGGGAGGGACTGACCACCTCAGACTACTTCATGGGGGAGGGACTGACCACCTCAGACTACTTCATGGGGGAGGGACTGACCACCTCAGACTACTTCATGGGGGAGGGACTGACCACCTCAGACTACTTCATGGGGGAGGGACTGACCACCTCAGACTACTTCATGGGGGAGGGACTGACCACCTCAGACTACTTCATGGGGGAGGGACTGACCACCTCAGACTACTTCATGGGGGAGGGACTGACCACCTCAGACTACTTCATGGGGGAGGGACTGACCACCTCAGACTACTTCATGGGGGAGGGACTGACCACCTCAGACTACTTCATGGGGGAGGGACTGACCACCTCGGACTAAAAGTTTATTGACTGATCACATTATCCTTACCTTTCCAGGCAGCGTTGTATGACCCTTGTTTTGATTATAATATTTTACCTTTCTACCGCTTCTACCGTCTTTGATTTTAGTCACCTCCGTATTTGACTGAGGAAGTCCACTTAGGAATCCATTAAGTTCAAATGAATTCTTTTCCGTTCTCCCATTTTACCTTTTGTTGACAAGTTCGATATTGTTGCCCTTATTTATTCAAAAATTCTCAGTCGTATTTACTTTATACATATATATTTACATACTTCCTTTATCTTCCTTATTTTTAACTCAAGGCCTTCAACACTACACTGGTGATCATATATATATATATATATATATATATATATATATATATATATATATATATATATATATATATATATATAATGACAATGTGTGTGTGATACATAGATAAATACAGATATCATCCATACAACATCTCAGGTAGATGCAGTCACCTACACGTTACATAATCCTTCACTTTCACGACAGAATAGTAGACGGGTCATCGCAAGATTGAGACCCGTGCCAGGACTACGGTCTTGGCGAACATTATACATACGACAGAATAGTCACCATTCACACTGGAAGGTGACGCTTAACAGGAGTTGTTGACTGCATCTGGCACGCCCTCCTCCTGACTGTGTTATTCTCAATGTAACAATGCTTTCTCATATTTACCAAGTTTGAAAGGAATTTTATAGACGAACATGGCCTTTTCCGTGGTCTTTTCCACTTTAACATTGTGATGAAGACTAAAATATCTCAGTTCCGTGGCTAGAACACCGTGGTCGTTTTCAGCTTATCGCTTTATAGGTTAACACTGTGTTCTTTTTCATCTTAACACTATTTATATATATATAATATTTAGTGTGTATGTGGGAAAGAAATAACAATAAAATGCGTGATAGTAATTATATAAAAATATCACAATGAAAACAGTTAAAAAAAATCCTGAGCGCTTTAATGTGCTTACACACACACATCTTCAGAGGAATGAAGATATATTTGTGTAAGCGCATAAAATCGGTGTGTACTCACCTATTTGTGGTTGCAGAGGTCGAGTCTTAGCTCCTGGCCCTGGTATGTATATATGTGTCCTACCGCTACATGTGTCTAATTTAATAACGAATACACATACTTAGACGCATACTGGCAGCAGAAGGAAACTGATATTAGAGTGAGAGCCAGCACCTTTCTTCAGCCACCAGCACCTGGCTTCAGCCACCAGCACCTTTCTTCAGCCACCAGCACCTGGCTTCAGCCACCAGCACCTTTCTTCAGCCACCAGCACCTTTCTTCAGCCACCAGCACCTGGCTTCAGCCACCAGCACCTTTCTTCAGCCACCAGCACCTTTCTTCAGCCACCAGCACCTGGCTTCAGCCACCAGCACCTTTCTTCAGCCACCAGCACCTTTCTTCAGCCACCAGCACCTGGCTTCAGCCACCAGCACCTGGCTTCAGCCACCAGCACCTGGTTTCAGCCACCAGCGCCTGGCCTCAGCCACCAGCACCTGGCCTCAGCCACCAGTACCTGGCCTCAGCCACCAGTACCTGGCCTCAGCCACCAGTACCTGGCTTCAGCCACCAGCGCCTGGCCTCAGCCACCAGCACCTGGCCTCAGCCACCAGTACCTGGCTTCAGCCACCAGCACCTGGCTTCAGCCACCAGCACCTGGTTTCAGCCATCAGCAGTTGGCTTCAGCCAACAGCAGCCGGCAGCCAGCACCTGGCTTCAGCCACCAGCACCAGGCAAGGCAGCTTATCAGCAGAAGTGAAGCACCAATAGCTGTCAGTATCTGCTCAACTAGTCGCAAAAGCTGTCACCTTCAACACAGTAATCCCGGAGCTATAATATAAATGCCTCACTAACCAAGCGTTCTGTGTACAACACTAACCAACAATCACTGTCTCTAAGCACAAACGTTTAGGCGCAAAAAATTCAAGGCGGATGGGTCACTTTTTTTCAGTCTCTCCCTATTTACAGTTATACTATGTCGATATTCCTCACCTAATCCTTCTTTCTCTCATCATTACCAGCCCTATGGTCAATAAAAAAAATAAAACACATGCTATTTTCTGAAAATCAGAGCAAACACAGCGTTCTGAATATCCGGATTCGTCAATAGGCGTTCATACGAACTTACGAAGAAGCTTACGTATATACGTATTCAATCCTTTCATTGAAGGTGAACGTAAAAAAAGACTAGTCAAACAAGCAACACAATATTGGAGATATTGGTGTTCTCACTTTTTTTTTCGCAAACCCCCCCAAAAAACAAGAAAAACAAAAATCGATACCTAAATAAAAATGTCTTAATTTATTCCTTGTCACTTGAAGAACAGTTTCTTGGCAAATTTCACTTGTCAAGCACATCACTATTCGGCTTTCACTCTAACGCAGAGTATTCCCTTTCTCTGGTTAACTTTCTCGGGAAAGGGCACAAGGGTGATATTGTCGGTAGTTCTGTTGTACTGGGCGTTCATCCAGTCGTATTCCACGTTGCCCAGTGATGTTATGGTAGTCTCCGCCAGTGGGCGGTTGATTCTCTTCAGGTGGGCGTGTCTGCGGGCCGGCACCCAAACGCTGCTTATTTTCCCAGTCTTGACGCAGTCTGCAAGAAAAGAAGATATAAATTTTCTGAAAATTTTAGTTTTAACTGTTAGGTAAAAGGATGCATGTGCAACTAACAACTTGACGAAGCTCCTAGAGAGCGAAACGTTGCCACAGTAAAATGTCGCATTAGTCGAACTTATAATAATAATAATAGTTTATTTAGACATGATACATAGTTATACAAGGAATTATGGTAGCTGGGTGAACATGCCAAAAAGTCCCTTGTATGCAGAGCATTATGGGCAGGCTTAAAATTAACTTAACATTAACTAAACTATGATAGATTCAGTGGTAAATATGAGAGTAAACAATATACAATCTGAAGTACAATTGAGTATTTTAGACAATGAAATTTGAACATTTAAATTTTGAAGCATTATAGTTGTACAAATTTGTGGCATTACAATGTAGTATAATATAACAACTTGTCCTTTTACCCAACGTATTGTCGGTAATTCTACAGACATTATGAATTAGTGTGTGTGTGTGTGTGTGTGTGTGTGTGTGTGTGTGTGTGTGTGTGTGTGTGCGTGTGTGTGTGTGTGTGTGTGTGTGTGTGTGTTATAAATTTTCTATACTGAAAAGGAATTACCATGTCACCCTGAACATTTCGGCCTGTATCTGAGGCCCTCATCAGCAAACTAAAACAGTGGCACGTGTTCAACGGACATTATTCAGTATTTATTCTTCTGGAAGTAAGAAAATATGGAGATTGTGGATTGTGAGCATCTAATAGAATTTTAAATCAAATATAACCTAGATAATTCATGATAGTTTTTAATCCAGATGAAAGATATTTCTTCAAAGCACCACAACACAGCCTTTGTGCGGTCTTCCAAGACCACTTAGCCAAGTACTTCCATGTACATATTACGAATGCAACGGCTGATGAACCTACTTCCTAATGTGCTAGTTGATAATCTGTTGGATTTTGAAGCTTCATGTTAAACTAAACTAACAGACCGGGCAGGGGGGGTGTTGACCCCCGGAACACCCTCCAGGTATACATCCTCCACGTAATATTGAAAATAGCGTAGCAATAAGCTACGGATGCATGTAATTTGTTAAAGAAAAATCTTTCCACCACCACCGTCCGACGTACCGCAAGGCACAAACTATCGCCATCCTTGTTTTAAACACCAAAGAAGACAGAAACTCTCCCCTTCTTTCGTTAGAACACCAAGAATGGTTGGGCAATCTAACAGGCGAGTTCATAAGCAATTTCTCTTGTTTGAACGACATTCTTGGCGGTAGAATTCTTGAATAATTTGCATTTTGTGATGCTGGACATACATCTTTGTTGTGAGGTAATGGGCAGCGAGATCTTATACCTGTTTTACTGGTATGTTAGTGAGGTGCTGAAGCTTACGATAGAGAGTTGTTAACCTTTTAAGTACATTACTAGTGTGTTGTTCTATCCTTCATTTCTGTTGAGCTCACCTTGTAGCTCATTAAGACACATGTGCAACAGTTGGGTGTCTTTATAGTTGAGAAGTTTCGCTTACACTGCTAGTAGGCTTCTTTATTCAAATACCCAGCTGATGCACATGTCTTAATCATCAACTTGTCTGTATTTTATACTATTTTCAACATCAACTTGCAGTTTCCTGCCATCCCGTTGAGTTCCTCTATGTGCTTTACACACGCTCATATATCCGTGATTCCAGTTGGTCTAACACACTTCTGGTGTTTAATACTGTGTGGAAGGCTTTCTTGTGGTCTTGGATTATACCATCTACATGACTTTCTCTTTCTTATTTGATTTCTATCTCCTTTTATACAAGTTTCTACTATAAGTTTGATGTATGATTTTTCTTTTTTCGTCAACCTTGTTATACTTTTACCACTTTGTTATACCTTGTTATACTTTTTTCACTTTCGTTGTTAGCTAGTTCTGTGTGGCTTATCCTATCTTTACAACTGCAGTTTTGAAGACTACGAAGCCTAGTAATTTCTTTGTATAAGTTCTAGCCATTATTTCTTCTGATGGATTAAGATCTTTGATTTTTTTCACTATGTCGTTCTCAAATTGCTTTTCTGCTTACCTCGTAAATTACAAGGTAGGCATTCTTCCCTTGCTTTCATTTATACTTCTTTTGTTCCGGTGTAACTTGTGATTCGTTCTGTTCAATAGTCTCTTGCTTTTGTTTTAATTTCTTTTACTGATGGTTGAACCACGGATTCTGTTCCTTAACTCGGTCTTCTTTTGCTACGTCAGATGTTCTTTCCATGATTTTTTTTTCTTGTAGAGGAATTGTTGGTATGTGCATTTTGGAGGTGGTGTTGATTCCTGGAACTTTGTTTCCATCGGTTTGATGATTGACATGTGTAACAGGTGGGTATCTTTACTGTTGAAACGTTTCGCCTCCACAGTAGTCTTCTTCAGTCAAGTACAGAAACATCACGTGTACTAGTGAAATGAAGATGATGTAATCAGTCCATCCAACATTGATGGACTAATTACATTATTTTCATTTCACTACTACATCTGCTGTCTCTATATTTGACTGAAGAAGCCTACTGTGTAGGCGAAACGTTTCAACAACAAAGATACCCACCTGTTGAACACGTCTTAATCTAAAACACCGACAAACTGATCATTATTTTCAACATTCCATCGATTTATTGAAGTTTTTGACAAATAGTGAGCTCAGTTGTGCAACGTCTTCCCTCGTGTCCATGGCGATAAAAGGTGAAGGCCATTTGCTTTAAATGTCCATCAGCAACAATTTTCTCAAAGTATTTTTTTAATGTGTTCTATTTTTCCTTTCTTTACGGTAGAACTTCAGTTTTTTTTTTCCTTTAAACAAAGTGGAAGTCATTAATAAGTTTTCACACTTTTTTGGGGCTAATTAGTCTTGATTAGGTCTCATTCCCACCCCAAACTAGTGTTTGGCGTTTTAAACTCATTGTTTACGAATGTGTTAGTGCAGTAAGCAGCACAGGTTCTGATATTGTTTTTGCAGTCGACTGTATCATCTTTCAAAATGTTCTCTCCACTTTGCTCTAACTAATTATTAGTCTCTTGCCCTCCGCTGGTTGCTTTATCTTCATGTGTTGAGTTTCATTGTGTGTGTGTGTGTGTGTGTGTGTGTGTGTGTGTGTGTGTGTGTGTGTGTGTGTGTGTGTGTCTGTGTGTACACATATAAGTGAGTGCTTTAATGATGTACTCGGCTCCTTCCCCATCATTATCATCGGCACACAACACAACATTGCTATGTTGCTGGCATTCAAACTAGCTAAGCTTCCCTTCGCCTCTCTCGAAAAGCCTTTCATTATTCTGCCTTCTCGGAATAGCCATGACTATTTTTATTTTACGTAACAAGCACGGATATACCCGCAGTGTGTCGCTACCTTATTCCATATGACAGCTAACTGCTAGCAGCAAAATCTAGCTGTATATCTTCATTTTGTATTCCATCACACAGAACGAGTTGAATATCTGTAAATTAAGTGATGTGATGTGTCGACCTGAGCTGAGAGACTTCAGTAGAACGATAGGAATATCGTAAGAGGGAAGGAGGAAGAGAATGAGGAGAGGTTAAGAAAATGAAACGGGGGAGGAGGAGGAAGGCAAGGGAGGAGAAGGGTGAGAGGTGGGAAGGAATGAAAGGGAGAGCAGAGGGAGAGAATGAGAGGGAGGGGAAGTGAAAGGAGAGGAGAGGTGATGATAGCTGTGGAAGAGGAAGGAGAAAAATTGATAAAAATTAAAAAGAGTAACAGTAATAAAGCCAGTAAGAACAGAAATAACAATAACGGCTAAACAATAATATTAGCAATACAGAAAAAAAGGTTAAATAACAGTAAAACAATAACAAAAAGAGACAACGGTTAAATAATTATGAGTAGTAATAAAAATTGCAATAACAGTAAAGAAAGCAAAGCAACAACAAAAATAACAGCAATATCCAAAGTAGGAACATAAAAAGTAATATCAACAAAAAAAGCATCAATAATAAAAACAATAACATAAATAATAAGGCCAAGAAAAGAACAGTAAAAACAACACCAGTGGAAAACAGAAACCACGAAAAAAAACTCCTCCCTGTTCCTTCAACCCCTTGAAAGTGCATCACTTACCCCCCTTAAAATACAAAAAACTAATCCCTGGAAAAAAAAAAAAAAGAGTACAGCACCCTTCCCCTGAAAAAAAAATCACCCTTAAAACCACCCGAATCCCTTAAAAAAAATCAATAATTTCATCAATAAATTCATTATTCTTTCATTCCTTCCACAAGAATATTTTGACTCTTGTAATTTTCGCCCTTCTTTTTGACTGCAATAATAGTCAAGAATATTTTCCAACACAGTAACTTACCTTGTTTAACACTGAGTTGTGTCAGGCACTATTGTATCAAGTATTTATAAAGTACTGTATCAAGTTTTATATCAAGTATAGTGTCAAGTATTGTATCAAGTATTGTATTGTATCAGGTATTTTATAGTTTATCTGGTAATGTATAAATTATTGAATCAAGAAAAATTTAAAGTATTCTTTTAAATGTTGTATATTGTATTAAGTATTGAATTAAGTTTTATTTAAAGCATTGTATCTAGTACTGT
Source organism: Cherax quadricarinatus (assembly GCF_038502225.1). Classification (NCBI taxonomy): domain Eukaryota; kingdom Metazoa; phylum Arthropoda; class Malacostraca; order Decapoda; family Parastacidae; genus Cherax; species Cherax quadricarinatus. Next base: position 13,510,601 of record NC_091348.1, read on the forward strand.
ATTATGTATTTTTTAATGTATAGTATAAAGTAATGAACAAATTATTGTATCAGGTATTATATAAGGAATTGCATGAAGTATTGTATTTAGTATTGTTTAAAGTATTATCCAAGTATTAAGAGTTGCTTGTTTGTCCTAATTCTTTTTCAAAGTTTTTTTTTTTTTTTTGCATCATTCAGTTTTTAATTCCTGTCATGACAAATGTATTTTTTTAAGTAATAATCTCTGCTCTGAGTTATTAATTATTGTTCAAAACATAAATAATTCTGAGCAGCTATGTTCACTCGGAATTAAAAATTTATTGCAATATTCTCTGTAATTATGATATTTCAAAACAATATCTTCTGACGATACTTTTTTATGCACAGGATTGAGAAATGGCATTAAGGTAAATTTTCCAGCACACACACACACACATACACACACACATTATATATATATATATATATATATATATATATATATATATATATATATATATATATATATATATATATATATATATATATATAATCTAGGTAGTAGGTTGTTAGACAGCAACCACCCAGGGAGGTACTACCGTCCTGCCAAGTGAGTGTAAAACGAAAGCCTGTAATTGTTTTACATGATGGTAGGATTGCTGGTGTCCTTTTTTTCTGTCTCATTAACATGCAAGATATCAGGTACGTCTTGCTACTTCTACTTAAACTTAGGTCACACTACACATACATGTACAAGCATATATATACACACTCCTCTGGGTTTTCTTCTATTTTCTTTCTAGTTCTCATTCTTGTTTATTTCCTCTTATCTCCATGGGGAAGTGGAACAGAATTCTTCCTTCGTAAGCCATGCGTGTTGTGGGAGGCGACTAAAATGCCGGGAGCAAGGGGTTAGTAACCCCTTCTCCTGTATGTATTACTAAATGTAAAGGGAGAAACTTTCGTTTTTCCTTTTGGGCCACCCCGCCTCGGTGGGATACGGCCGGTGTGTTGAAAGATTATATATATATATATATATATATATATATATATATATATGGGGTCTACCTATTGTATAAACTTGGGGACCCATAGCTTCTGAGGAGTGGATAAAAAGGCTTCAAGGACTTTTTTTGTTTTTTTCCTGAAGCCTTTTGAATATTCCACTTTCCGTTCCCCTCCCATTCCATTTGTTTTACCAATTTATATATATATATATATATATATATATATATATATATATACACCGAGAAGTGATAAACTTCCAGGGTGTTTACACTAAGATGTACATGATCTCTCACATGTGCACCGAGAGGTGAGTATCTCTTATTGTTTACACAAAGAAGTATGTATCTCTGTTTATGCACACCGAGAGATGTATTCCTCCCAATGTTAAATACCGAGAGGTGAATATCACTCAGTGTATTATCAGTGATAGTTAGTGTGACTTTGTAAATGGTCCAAGTGGGACCGAAACGTCGTCGTAATCTCCTCTCCCCTACATGCGGGTTATTTGTGTATTGTTCCAGTCATGGTATTGTGCCTTTTAGTTCCTTATTATATTCCCTTATTTAAGAATTAAGGTATTATTGATATTACAGAGGTGAAATTCAGCCTTAATAATCAACGTACATTGCATACGCTTGAAATTCTCTTGATAACGCAGTAATACTATAAGTGCTCTTAAAAAAAATCAGTGAATATAAAATTAAATTTGGTGCAAAACAATGACAGGAACATGTCTATGAATATAAAAAAAAATCGCTTTAACCACTGTTTCTGCTCGAAAGTAAAAATAGAGCCCTTAAGGACTAGCAAATATCGTAATTGGGAGCAACACATGCAAAGGTGCATAGTAATATTTGCGAAAGGTACAAAGGAGTTTTCAGAACAGTAATGAGAGAAAGGCACAACTGCCGAGAAAACTCTCAGCGTAGTAACTTGATGACTGTCTACAAAGAGCGAAACGTTGTTATAATAAAGGTTCGACATAAAGCGAAACGTGATTTGACACAGCTTTACACAAGATAACTTAATAAAGCTCTACACAGAGCGATACTTTGTCACAATAAAGGTTCTACATAGAGCGAAAGGTCGAAATAAATACTTGTTCTGTAACCTATGCCTTTTCTTCACAAATAAATCACACTTTAGAAACTTTACCAAGTTTTGGACTTGATAATGATCGGGGCCTGTTAATGTTCCAGGACTTACCTGGAGTATACCTGGTAGGTGTTCCCGGGGTCAGTGACCCCCCACTGCCCAGTCCATGACCAGGCCTCGAGACATTTTTTTTTTTTTTTTTAGCGGACCTAAGCATCGTCTAACAAAATCTAAGTAATGTTAATCTGTAAAGTGTACCAGACACATTATTATTTGCAAGGAGAAACGAGTCATTAACACCCGTCACGTTGACAAAGTCTAACGAGAAAGGCTCCCATTAACCACCACAAAAAAATAAACGAACCACTTAAAGAATGTGTCATCAGAGAAGATAGAACATTCTCCTGATCCATCAGAACTTCCCATTAGGCAGTAATAGCAGTTGTCAAGAACACAAGACAAAGTTCTTATGTGCACACTGTTTATACAATGAGATTTCTGTTTATACAATGAGATTTCTGTTTATACAATGAGATTTCTGTTTATACAATGAGATTTCTGTTTATACAATGAGATTTCTGTTTATACAATGAGATTTCTGTTTATACAATGAGATTTCTGTTTATACAATGAGATTTGAGTTTTTATATTGTGTAAACACTAAGAAGTACGTTTCTTTTGGTGTAACATTATAATTTGCAAGTATAATCATGGGGAACCTCTAAACCCGTAGGCTTATACAGCGCACTGGGGGGTGAGGATGGAAGGTATTCAGGCTCAATTCAGGGAACTGGAGCACAGATCCAATTCCCTAGATCAAGAGCCCCTCACCAGCGTCAAGGAACCTTCCTTGAGGGGCTCCCTCGGTGTATATATACTGAGGTGTGTGTGTGTGTGTGTGTGTGTTTCATTGTATATTTAATAAGATGTGTGTTTCTGTATATTTATTCTGAGAACAAGGAATATATAGAGATATATTTCTCAGGGTGTATACACTGAGGTGGCTCAGTGAATATACAGCGAGATGTATGTGTGCCTCTCCGTGTATATGCACTGAGATGTGTGCTTCTCTATGTATATCGAGATATGTTCATCTCTCGGTGTATATACACTGAGATGTTAATATTTCTGTGTATATACATTGAGATATGCATATCCGAGTGTATATGCAGTGAGAAACACAGTTCTTGCTGTATATACACTGAAATGTGTGCGTCTCGGTGTATGTATAAACACAGAGAGATAAACACACACCTCTCAGTGCATAAAAATTGAAAGATAAACATCTTTCGGTATATATAAACTGAGGCACACCTCTCAGTTTATATAAACTTCGAAATACACAAATTTTTATATATATATATATATATATATATATATATATATATATATATATATATATATATATATATAAACTAACTTTTCAAATCTTCACCGAAATCTTAAAAAAAATGAACAAAATTATTCCCTCCCCAACAATAAAATTTTATGCTAATTTCTGTTTGACTCAAAAATTAGCTAAAAGATATCAATAAATAAAAATTCGGATTTAATTTAGAATAAATAAAGGTAAGGAAAAAACTTGAGCATCGTAGAGTAACTTCTGAAGAAATGTCCAAATTAGGATTAAAAACACCTATTTAAGCCAACATTTTTTATAGGCACCCATGAGAGTTTGCCGCAGTTGGTAGACAGCGCAGTAATTTGCATATTAATGAGAAACATAATAGACTTTTATGCCTCATTAGCAACATAGGTACCAAAAAAATTAACGAAGATTCTCGTCGAGTCGTCGTCGGGTAAATTGTAAGTCTTTTACAGCTTACATGTAAAACTTGTAGACTCTTACGTCGCACGTGGGTCACTGAGGCTGCAATGTAGCTGAAGAAGACGTTTCGCCCAGCGTAGAGCTCTAGAGCGAAACGTTGTCCCTCTCAAAAAAAAAAAAAATGCTTTTCCGCAACTTGTGTTCCCTCTTCATACATATCAGAAATACAATGTTACATTTAGCAATTTCCTCGTTCACTAACAGCGAGAATGTTTTAATCCCTTAAACACAGATTAAAAGCAATTTCACTGTATGCACAAAGAGAGATATTCATTTATCGTTAATATACACTTTGAGGTATACAGTTATCACTGTATGTTCAGTGACATTTATCACTGCATATACATTTATCACTGTATATACACTGTGAGACGTATCTTTATCGGTGAATATACAGAGATATACACTTCTTGGATGACATTCCTTGTAACGTTGGTGCCTCTTAATCATATATGAGTGGCTTTTAAAGTAGGTGTGAGTGGCTTTAAAGTAGGTGTGAGTTGCTTTCAAGTAGGTGTGAGCGGCTTGAAAGCAGATGTGAGTAGTTTTAAATGACTCACGAAATCGTAATGACACGATTGCAAATAAACCATACCATGGGCGGGAATAGAACCCGCGATCGGTCTGGAGTTTTGAGACTCTCTGATCGCAGGTTCTATCCCCGCCCGTGGTATGGTTTGTGAGTAGTTTTAAATCAAGTGTGAGTGGCTTAACATCAGGTGTGAGTGATTTTAAAACATATGTGAGGTTTTAAAGCAGGTGTTGGGTTGTTCGGTGTGGGTGGTTCACAGGAGTTGAGGATGGACCGACCACCGGTACAGCAAGTGAAACCTGACACATTCCTGAGGTGGTCCACGTCTCTGGTGCCTCGAAAACTTGACTTGTCACTTGTCCTCTAGACGGTAGGCAAGGTCAAAGCTGTTTTTGTTGTTGTTCTTCGTAAGCATCGCCACCTACGTCACCTGTCACCTGTCCAGCAGAGAAGGTATCCGTCCGGGCAACGCTGACAGGTGTCCAAGAAAGAGGAGAGCGTTTATCTCGTTCTTTGAGAACTAAGGATCGAGTCATTATTGCTCTGTGTCCTATATGACTCATGCGTTTTGCTTTACACACGCACACAGCCAAGGGGAATGTCCTACGAAGAAAGGTTAAGGGAAATCGGCCTGATGACACTGGAGGACAGGAGGGTTAGGGAAGACATGATAACGATATACAAAATACTGCCTGGAATAGACAAGGTGGAGAGAGACAGGATGTTCCAGAGAGGGGACACCGAAACAAGGGGTCACGATTGGAAGTTGAAGACCCAGATGAGTCAAAGGGATGTCAGGAAGCATTTCTTCAGTCATAGAGTAGTCAGGAAGTGGAATAGCCTAGCAAGTGAGGTAGTGGAGGCAGGAACTATGCATAGCTTTAAGATGAGGTATGATAAAGCTCATGGAGCAGGGACAGAGAGGACCTAGTAGCACTCAGTGAAGAGGCGGGGCCAGGAGCAGAGTCTCGACCCTTGCAACCACAATTAGGTGAGTACAATTAGATGAGTACACACACACAAACACGCAAGCTAGGAGCTGTGACTCGACTTCTGCAACTACAAATAAGTGAATACACACACACACACACGCACGCGCACACACACACACACACACACACACACACACACACACACACACACACACACACACACACAGATTTTAACTAAAATATAAATATATATATATATATATATATATATATATATATATATATATATATATATATATATATAATAAAATGTATGTATGAGAATATAGTGGTACCAACTTAGATGTGTGTGAATCATGGGTTAGGAATGTTGCAGCGAGAATGAGGCTGGAGGCAATGAGATGTGTGTAAGGGCAATGTCTGTCGTAAATATTATGCAGAGAATTCGTAGTGTGGAAATTAGGAGGTGCGGAGTTACTAAAAGAGAGCTGAGGAGGGGTTGTTGAGGTGGTTTGGTCATTTAGAAAGGAAGCAAAATAGGATGACTTGGAGGGTGTATAAATCTGTTGTGGAGGGAAGGAGAGGTAGGGGTCGTTCTAGGAAAGACAGGGGGTAAAGGAGGTTTTGTGTGCAAGAGGCTTGAACATACAGCAGACATTTGTGAGCGTGTTGGGAGTGAGTAGAGACGAATGGTTTTTGGGACATGAGCTGTTGAAGTGTGAGCAGGGTAATATTTTGTGAAGGGAATCAGGGAAACTGGCCAGCTGGACTTCACATATTACCAATGAAAAAAAATGAAAAAAAAAAATTGGACAGAAATTTAAACTACGTCTAACCCCGCTTAAACTAACGCAATTTTTTTTTATCTATATTCAGCTATTTATATCATAGGTCGATTTAAATTTAGTGAATATTACTTAAAATGAAATATATATATATTTTTTCGTTATGCTCACCCTTGTTGGTTTAGCGCTTTCATTGATTATACTAATAATAATTCGTTATGATCAGATTGAATTTGTCAGGGTTATGGCATAAATAAATTTTCTCTCTGCTAATTCGTCAAAAGATGGCCTTTGTTATTAGGACAAACTACCCAGTTCGGATTAATCTGAAATAAAATCACAGCAAACAGCTGCTATCACAATATGTAAAATAACCACCGTGAAAAAAATAGTGAAATTCCAAGCACTTTATTTATTACTTTATGAAGGAATATTTTCACAATGTGAAAAATTATTAAAACGCTTGGAATATCGCTATTTTTTTTTCACTGGCTATTTTGCATATTGTGATGTCATCTGTTTACTATGATTTTATTGCATATATATATATATATATATATATATATATATATATATATATATATATATATATATATATATATTACGGAAATTTGTAATTGTTTTACACGAAGTTAGAATTTCTGTTCTACTAACACTTAGGTCACACTACACATGCATGTCCACTCGTGTATATTTACGCATCTATGTGGGTTTTCTTCTATTTTCTTATTAGTTCTAGTAATCCCATCTCCTGTATACATTACTAAATTTAAAAAAGAAAAAAATTGGTTTTTCATTTCACGTCACCCTGCCTCGGTGGGATACGGCCGATTTGTTGAAAATATGTGTATACACACAATATATATATATATATATATATATATATATATATATATATATATATATATATATATATATATGTGTGTGTGTGTTTGTGTGTCTTAGCAGATTAATTATTATGTTCATGTAGATGCTCTGGGGGTTATACAGCACCTGAAGAATGAAGGTAATCAGGTTTGACCAGAGGAAGAGAAGGGCGGCTGCGGTTCCTTGAACTAGGAGCTCACCAGCCTCAAGACACCCTTGAAGGGTGTGTTTACAAAGGGGAGGAAAACAGCCACCAGGAGCTTCCTGAACAAGCAAGGCTGTTGCTTGGTCGCCTTCGCTCAAGCAGCAGCTGTTTTTAACCTGGTGTGTTTATTAATGAGCCGAGATTTGAATTACTACCGCTACTGGAGGCCGCCGTGGGCAGGTGCTGGTAATGGTGGCGGTATCACTTCAACGTTGGTATATAATACCAAGAGGCTGATGAATAAGAAGCATGTGCAAAACTATTTTTATTTTCCATAAGGTTTTTCCCTACGTCTTCTTCTGCCGATTTCAGAGACGACTAAACAGAAACAGTGGAGAGGTAAAGATCATTCCATCAGCCTTGATACCAAATAGCTGCACCTGAGTCTTATTCATCAATGGTGGCGGTGTGTTGTTTAGCAGAAAAGAGGGCAAGTACCTCCCGAAGCTGGATTTTATCAAATAATGACCCATAAGTAGTGAAGCATCCGCTGACTCCATAAGACACACACGCAACACTTGGGCATCTTCATCGTCGAAATATTTCGCTGCCCAACAGGTTTCCGTTATCGAATATAGCGAATGTAACACCGATGACAGTAGAAGTAATTCTGAGGTGAAGAGCAAAATTTGAGTCTAGACACGGAGTCACAAGGGGTCGTTCATTTGAGACAGTTGATCACGATGAAGAGCATGATGCTTTGTATTACGATTTAAGTAAAATTTCTGATTCCCTCAGTCCCTTATCTGCCAGTTTACACCCCCATTAAAAAAACAGAGCATCACTATCTCCTGTGATACGTGTCAGGAAATTTATCATACGTCACGGGTCATGACACTTGTGTAAGATACAACAGTGTTGCTGAAAGATAAATGCAGATCACAATTACGTGGCTGGAACAATTCACGGATAATTTACAATTCTGATAGGACACTCTAGTAGACGTTTCGGTCCGTCCTGGCTCATTATCAAATATATTGGTCAAGGAAGAACAGAGATATGTCGTCTATAATTTCCTAGTACAAGTGAGGAGGGTTATTTGCAAGTCGTTGCTTCGAGGCTCCGGCTGGGTTAATGTGGGCTACCCCCCCCCCCTTCCCCCCGTGTCTTGTTTACTCTGTGATTGTAAAGTGAACGAGAACACTAACTCTTTTTAGATCTAAGTTCAGACACTGTCTACTGCACCACTCTAGGTACTACATCTCCATCACCCCTTACAAAGTCATAATCGTTGACAGACACAGCCCATGTTGGCAGGCACACAGCCCATGACATCCACATTCATGCCCTGTGGCCAAAGCTCTCGCTTCATACGGCGAGAGTCCGGGTTCGATTCCCGGCGAGGGTAGAAACATTGGGCGTGTTTCTTTACACCGATTGTCCCTGTTCACCCATCAGTAAAACGGGTACTTGGGAGTTAATCGACTGATGTAGATCGCATCCTGGGACAAACTTGACCTAATTTGCCCGAAATGCTCTGCATAACAAGTGGCTTTCTATGTAGTACTATGTCATTGATGTCAGCTGGGCTTGTATACCTTGTACATGTACTTGTAGAAATAAAGATATTTTATATTACATAATAGTGACTTCACACAGACCATTAAGACTTGCACCTCCACAACCTACTGCAGCTTCTACAACCCTCGCAATGGAACACAGTCCCCGTTAGTTCCAACACATTCACCCATTACAACCGTGGAGAAGCGTTTACCACCTGCAGGTCAGTGTAATGGAAGGTAATCAAGTTTGATCTAAGAAAAAGGAGAGTAGCGCCTATGAAACCCCCCCTTCCCCCCCAAAAAAAAAAATTCAAAGCAAAGCCTACACCCCAGCACCTCGGCTAAGGGCGTGGCGGCGGTGGATGGTAATAAGGAAGACTCAAACTGGTATTAACTTTGAGCAAGTACACGGCGGCCTTCAACAACAACCACCGTCCCCACTGTTAACACCACAACCACCACCACTACCACTACTTCCTAAAAATGCCTCAGTACAACGATAGCGTCTTCAGCTCACCACCAAAGGAAGTCTCTTTACCCCTGTTAACCCTGCTCGCCTAGCAGTAAATAGGTATCTGGGTGGTAGCTCACTGTTGTGGGTGGCATCCTGGGCGTGACAATACATTTTATATAGGGCTGAACTTTGAAGTGAACTAAGATCTTCAATGATTTTTCCCTTCCAATCCCTCCACCTCCTTCCTAATCACCACCAATTCCCAATTACTCCATCCCCCCAATCCCTCCATCACCTCTCTGCCGCCCCTGTTCTCCCTTCTCATCCTTCTCAACACTGCAGGGGCAAGAAACGCGTGCGGAATCACTGATCCTGTTTATAATGAAGATTAAGTCAGATATATAATTCAGTTTCTAATGAAATATTTTCTGATAAATTCTTATTATTAATAAATTATCTTATTAATAAATTATCAGAAAATGGATTATTACTATTATTATATAACCTCACCGGCGGTCTCCCTAAAAAGGTTGAGCCACGAAAGAAAACCACTCGATTCATTCAATCAATTCACAGATATTACAATTCAAATGACGCTCTGAACCGCAACCTCCACACCCTCCGTCAGAGTACAGATACTGAGCTGTACTTCCCACTTACACGACTCGTGTTCGCCTGATTGGTTTCCCCGATTTCTTTCAGAAATGTTACCGTGTTCACACTCCAACAGCACGTCTAACCACAAAAAAAAAACACTTGTATCCACAAGAACCATAAAATAAGCAAAAGAAGTTCATCTATGGAAGCAAAGAGGATTGTAGAAGAGTAAAGTGATAGCAACAGGAAATGATGTCATGTTTGTGCTTCGTGAATTTCGTGAGGAAAATTTGGAGCTTATAAATAAGATGGTGCAGTGGGATGAGATAGGACTGTTGAAGCGCTTTGGGAAATTTGAGTGGATGAAGGAGATTACCAGGAAGGAATATGAATGTAGATGAATGGTTCAGAGAACCGACACGTTGATAAATTAGACACATGTGCAACTCTTGGGTATCTTTATTGAGAAAGCGTTTCGCCACACAGTGGCTTCATCAGTCCATACAAAATAGAAACGTGAAGAACAGGAGGAGAATTAGGTAATCAGTCCCTCAACCTTGAGTCGATGTGGTCAGTCCATCAATCTTGAACAGAATACAGCATATGTGCGGACAAGTAGCTTATATACCGTAGGCAGGAGAGGTGCAGCAGTCGTAGTTGGTGTCACATTTGTTCAATATGGGAGTAGGTCGTGTCACATTTGTTCAATATGGGAGTAGGTCGTGCCCAAGGGTTAGGCTGGGTGGAAGGAAGAAGGAATAGTAGTAAGTAATAAGTGATGTTGAAAAATGAGACACTTGAGCAACATTTGGAGTGTTTATTGAGGAAACGTTTCGCCAGCCAGTGGCTTCTTCAGTCCAATACAGAGAAGAACGGTGAAAGATGAGAAGAATGAGGTAATCAGCCCCTCAGATTGGAGTCATGTGTTCAGTAAAATCTTTTCAAGACTGATGGACTAATTACATCGACTTCAGGCTGAGGGACTGATAACCTCAAACTCCTTTGATCTTCTTCTTTGTATTGGACTGATGAAGCCACTGTGTGGCGGAACGTTCCCTCAGTAAAGATTCCCAAGTGTTGCACATGTGTCTAATTTATCAACATAAGAGTTTGTTAGATTAGTGCTGATTTAAAGTATTTTCTTTTGTTCTTGTCTTCCAGAATGACCGGTCTAGGTCTGAACTAGTCTATATGGAGTGTGTGTTTATTGAGGTCCTTCACGTAGGCGTTGTTAGTATTATTTATACGACACGTGAACCTGTGTACCTTGATAACCCAAATCTTTTGGCTTCTTACCCACACAGACTTTGTCATAACTATTGCAGGAAATGACGCACACTCATGTCTTCCCCCCAAAAAAGAGCATACTTTATTTTCTGCAACAATTGCAACAAAGTCCATGTGGTTTGAGACGGCAGGAGATTTGGAGTCACATATCTGGGAACACAGTCGCATAATTAATACCAACAACGCCTGCGTGAATCACCACAATAAACACAATCACTGTATGGACTAGTCTATAGTTAGTGGTTATTTCCGAAGATAAGAGCAGATTCAGTTCTGATCTACGTCACTGACACCATCACACAGAAGTAGAGAAGTTTTCAGCTGGCTGGATCCCAGACTCACCTCTTGCTCAACAAACTCCAATACCTGACTTAACAGTTGTCACATGCAATGTCAAGTCACCCACACCTCTCTTACGGTCCTTCGCATATATATTCGCGTGTTTCTCCTTAACTCTCTGAACACTTGAAAAAGTTTGATCCTCAAACGAAATAGTGTCTACACTGCTTATGCATCCTCATTAAGCACCCTCACTTATCCTCAAAGTGCTCCTATCTCAAGAACTGCAATACTCTCGTCCATCCTTCAGGGTGTAGCCATCTACGTCCCATCTCCAGAACAGCAATATTCCCACACGTCCTTTAGAGTACATTGTATTTAGCACTGTACTTCCCACCTCCAGAAGAGCAACATTACCACCCATTTTTGACAGTGTAGACACTATTTTTCACCTGACCTTCAAACAGCAATATTTCCAACTATCCTTCAGAGTACAGCACTGTACTTCTCACTTCCAGTACTGCAACATCTCCTCCACATCTCCGCACTTCCCATATCCAGAACCAAAGCGTGCAGAGGAGGAAATAGGGAGGTATTATCTGCATTTGTTTATCCGTTTGTGAATCCTGAGTTACTTGGTTTAAAGACTTTCAACTACCCGAGGATCATTACGGCTGCATGTTCCATATACACCACCTGTCAAGATTACTGTTCCTTAAAATAGATATTAAAATATGCTCTCAGTATATACAGTATAAACCGAGAGATACACAGCTCTAGCTCTATATATAACCATAACCCCGTTATTAGCTGTCCAATTTAGTAACGGAGTGGACTTGCTAATCTTATTAATTCATTCCAATTAGTGACGAGCTTCACAGACTTCTGATTTACTCCTCCACATAGCAGTCTGTTATTTCGTGAAGAAGCATTAAGTTGGGATAATAATCTCCAGGTGCCTGAATATTGTGACGATACAGATCATTTGTTTTATGTCGACACTACGTTCAGTCGATTGTGTCTTGTTTACATTATTGGGAGCTATCATATATAACTGAATTTAAATATAGCTAAGTGATACATGAGTTGGAAATTTTATTCCATTTTTTTTCTTGACTTTGTAAGTCAATCATTAATAACTCTGAAGTTGTGTGTTTTTTCCTGTTATTAAATAAATCATCAACGGGGATTTATTTTATAGTTAATTCACTAATAATTTTGAGAGATGCTCAGTATAGAGTAATGATCTTCGAGTTGAGGTTTTACAACATTGACGAATATATGTAAACATTACTAACAATGTGGAGAAGTAATTAAACCGAGAGGTTAAAAGGATACTCTGAATGTAAACTCGGACAACGTTGCTCTTGGAGATCAAACTTCAGGTGTATAGACCTGAAAAATCTTGGTGTCCATGCGCAACGTACTAATTTATATAGTGGCTCTGTCTATTACTGGATGACCTGGACACACTGTAGAGTGGCTTAGTGAGTGGATGACTGGATGACCTGGACACACTGTAAGAGTGGCTTAGTGAGTGGATGACTGGATGACCCGGACACACTGTAAGAGTGGCTTAGTGAGGGGATGACTGGATGACCTGGACACACCGTAAGAGTGGCTTAGTGAGTGGATGACTCGCATAGACTGTAAGGCTATGTGATTGTATCTGGTTTATGATTCTAACAAGAGTAAAGCAATAAAGCTGGCAGGAAGGGAAAGGTGGTCGGAGATCTCTTACCAGCTGGAAAAGAAACTACTAAAATCCAAGTGACAGAAACGCCAATAAGTATATACCAAACTATGCCTTTACTCAGAGGCATGAGCAGCATACATAAGGTTATCTAACGTAGCTTTCTAGAGCTTGAAGAAGGAATTATTCCAGAGGTCGTATTCGGTCATTCTTTGAGTACGCAGAGCCAGTGTGGAGTTCATATCTAAACCAGCAAATGATGAAGCTAGAGAAGATACAAAAGCTTACACCAAACTGGTTGCAGAGTATAGGAACTAGAGCTACGAGGAAAGAGTAACTTAGCTACTTATGAAGAGACTGGAAAAGCGATGGGTTACAGGAGACATGATTCCGGCATACAAGATATTTGGTAGCAACAACGGACTGGATAACATTCAAATTCAAATTCAAATTCAAATTCAAAGTTTATTCTCTATAAAGATTACAATGCTGAGTTTACAGAAATTTGGTTATTGTGTAGTTTACATGTAGTAAAATTGTGATTACAGAGTGTACCACTAGAACGCTTAGCATGGCTAGGCATTTCGGGCATACTTAGTTTTATTCTTAATTGTAAAATATTACAAATTATGAGGTAAGTTGGTATTATGGCTAAGTGACTAAATACTAGTTTGTGAGTTTAGCAATGTGAATGCTTTTGTTTTGGCACAGTACATAGTTTCAGTATTGGAGTATCACAGGATTCATTATTTTAAGACTGAGATTAATATTTCTGTTTATGGTCAAATGAGTGAGTGAGTGTAAGTGTGAACCACCAGGTGGTATTCGTGTAGTTAGTTGACGGGGTGTATCAGGGAGATAAGATGTTTTCTAATGGTAGTTTTGAAGGTGATGAATGTGTCTGCAGTTCTAGAGTTCTCAGGTAGGGTATTCCAGATTTTAGGGCCTTTGACATACATTGAATTTTTGTAAAGGTGTAATCGGACACGGGGAATGTCGTAGAGATGTTTGTGTCTGGTGTTATGCCTGTGGGTTCTGTCACAACTATCAAGAAAGCGTTTTAGGTCAAGGTTGACATTAGAGTTTAAGGCCCTGTAGATGTAGATTGCACAGTAGTAAGTGTGGATGTACTGAACTGGGAGTAAGTTTAGATCTATGAAGAGTGGGGGGGTGTGTTGCCAGGGATGGGATTTAGTGATTATTCTTACTGCAGCTTTTTGTTGGGTTATTATTGGCTTTAGGTGTGTTGCTGCAGTTGATCCCCAAGCACAAATAGCATAGGTGAGGTATGGATAAATAAGTGAGTGGTATAGTGTGAGAAGGGCATTTTGCGGCACGTAGTATCGTATCTTGGAGAGGATCCCAACAGTTTTGGATACTTTTTTGGCTATATGCTGGATATGGGTGCTGAAATTCAGGTTGTTGTCAAGGTATAAGCCTAGGAATTTTCCCCCATTATTTCTGGTAATTAGAGTGTTGTCAATCTTAATGTTAATTTGTGCATCTCCTGCTCTGCTACCAAACATAATATAGTAGGTTTTGTCAGTGTTAAGCGTAAGTTTATTGGCTGTCATCCAAGTCGATATTTTAATCAGCTCCTCATTCACAATGGTGTTGAGGGTGGGAAGATTAGGGTGAGAGATGACATAAGTCGTGTCATCAGCAGAGAGAATGGGTTTCAGGTGTTGGGATACGTTTGGAAGGTCATTGATGTATATGAGGAAGAGCAGGGGACCAAGGACACTTCCCTGCGGAACTCCAGTATCAAGTGGCCGTGTTGCTGATGCTGTGTCTTTAATGGTGACGTACTGATACCTATTAGTAATGTAAGATTTGAAATAAGCAAGCGCATGGCCTCTTATACCGTAGTGATCAAGTTTGTGGAGTAGGATGTCGTGGTCTACTGTGTCAAAAGCTTTTCTTAGGTCAATAAAAATTCCTAGTGGATATTCCTTATTTTCCAATGCTGTGTAAAGCAGATCTAGCATTTTTATGATTGCATCATTAGTGCTTTTATTTTTCCTGAATCCAAACTGGCAGGGGTTGAGTATGTTTTGAGCCGTTATAAATGAATACAGTCTCCTGTGCACGAGTTTCTCAAAGATTTTGGATAGCAATGGTAAGTTAGATATTGGCCTATAGGTGTTTAAGTCTGTAGGGTCACCACCTTTATGTATTGGTGTAACCCTTGCCATCTTGAGTAGTTTCGGGAAGGTGCTAGTCTCTAGTGACTTGTTAAAAAGTAATGAAATAGCATGCGAAAGGACATGGGCCGCTCGCTTGTACAGTAATGGTGGGACATGAGACAGATTCCCCGAGTTATTTTTAAGTGACTTTATGATCTCAATGACTTCCGTGGGCTCAGTTGGTGCAAGATGGAATGAATGAAGGCGAAAGGAACAGAAATTGAATTTAAATAACAAATCACTAGAATTAGAAATACTTCAGTGTAATAATAAAGACTTTAGAAGAGGTGGATGAGGCTGACACTTTACACAAATTGAAATGTGATAGTTTTATAGGAAGTAAGAACCAACATTACCGGTTAAGTGAGCGGTAAGAGTTGGGTCCGAGAGCTGCAGTTCGATCCAACAAACACAGAGAGATGCAGACGTGCCTCCATGGTGTAACAATGACGGTAGTGAAGCGTAATGCATGACTGTGGGAGGGACGTGGGACGAAATAAGGATAGGTGAGGGTGTAGCTTTGTGTTAGGGCGTGTTGAGTCAGTCGTGGGAATGCGTGGACGTGGGTGTGGGCGTGGGCGTGCTGTGAGCGCTACCAGTGAGAGAAACAGGATATGTTATCGGAGTTTGGTTATTCAGGAATGACCCCGTTGGAGTGCAAGGTTTGAAGCTCAGTCCCCAACTCCTGAGGATCCTCACACCTGGTAAACTCTTCATTCATTATCGTTTTCACTCGTCTTTCGGTGTACTTCTTCCCCCTTCTTAAATCCCTCTCTTCCTTTGATTTATCCCAACTTTTTCCTTTAATATCTTATATTTAATCTTATCCTCATTACTCTCACTTTTCATCCTCTCTCCCTTCTCCATTCCATACTCTTCTAGCAGTCCCTTCGTGTCCCCCTTTTGCCCTGTCTTCTGCTACTCCTTTTACCATCTCATTCCCTTCCTTTCCCTCCCACCTTTTCCCTTTTCACTTCCTCTCGCTCCTCTCCCAGAGTTGGAAAGCGAGAGGTTTGAGTGACTGTGTGTAACAGTAGTCTCTGTATGTGTACCTTCTCGTTTTCACATATTTGTCTCTCTGTGTATCCCTGTGTTTTTTACCATGCAATTCTCTCTCTCTCTCTCTCTCTCTCTCTCTCTCTCTCTCTCTCTCTCTCTCTCTCTCTCTCTCTCTCTCTCTCTCT
>NC_091348.1:13527094-13554594 GCF_038502225.1 Cherax quadricarinatus
AATCAGAAATCATAACTAACACACATATAAAAGTGTAGTCGTGAAGATTCTGAAGAATCTTCAAGACTACGGTGATCTTCACACCAACTCCAAGGTTGAGGGACTGTTTACCTCATTTTTTGTATATATTTCTATTGTCTTCAAATTATGTACTACAATTAATATTGATAAAGCGAACCGTCTACAATAAAGATACCCGGATGTTGTACGTGTTTAAATTTTTCAACTTTCACTTTAAAGATATACTATAGACAATAATCGCGAAGAAGCGATACAAGACACAGAACAACCACAGAGGGAGCTGACTGATAGCTCTACGTCTTTCGTGTTGCAATCAACACATCAGGATCTTCCAATGTTGCAGAAATTAGTAGAAAGTCCAAGCAGATTTGTTCAGGTAAATGTTTTTGCTCGAAAACGAATCTGCTTGGACTTCCTACTCATTTCCGCAACATTGCAAGATCCTGATGTGTTGATTGTAACACGAAAGACCTAGAGCTATCATTCAACTCCCCACCTGGCTGTTTTGCGTCTTAAATAAATATATTATCTTATTCCTGGTGTATACCTGGAGAGGGTTCCGGAGGTCAACGCCCCCGCGGCCCGGAACTGTAACCAGATCTCATGGTGGATCAGGGCCTGATCACCCAGGCTGTTATTGTTGGCCGCACGTAAACCTACGTACGAGGTTATAGGCATGACAAATATTCGAGCTTTCACGAGGACTCATCAAAACTCGACTGTGAACACAATAAAGAACCAGTAACCTGTAACTCTCCTTATTAAACTTCTTTTCAAATTTCAATAATTATCACTTCTTTCATATATTTTTAACGCTTGTATTGCTTCCCGATTCACCTTTCCAGTCCTCTTTCCAAATAGACAAATGTAACACACAACCTACTTCCCTGTCCGTGTATTGTCCGGTTGTGTGTTTCTATGCAATCATTTTATCTACCAATGTTCGTTTCATTCTCAATTCACTATTCAAGCTTTGTCTTCCCACCATTCTTCCAGTTCTACAATGCACTTTGTTGAGTGTAACAAACAGTGCACTCAACAGACTTATTCCTGGTAGAATCGTTATTTAATACAGTCAATAAGTGCAGACTCCTAGGTCATTTTCTTGGAAACGTTTCGGTCCTGGGATCTTGGTCACTCTTAATGTATAAATTGGAGTCACATTTAGAGTGACCAAAGACCCAGGACCGATACGTTTCCTCATTGTTGTTTTTTTTTTCCACTCTTAAAACTTTGTTTTTCACTCATTCAAAAAACTTTGTTTTTCTCGTTTTTCAAGGAACTTTGTTGTTTTTTCTCTCTTTCAAATGACTAGTTGTTTTTTTCACTTTCAAAGAACTTTGCTCTTCTCCCGCTCAAAGAATTTGCAAATTTTTTCACTTTCAAAGAAATTTACTGTTTTTCTCATTTTCAAAAAACTTAGCTGTTTTTTTCTCACTGTCAAAGCACTTACTGCTTCACTCACTTTATTTTCACCACCAACCACTACTATTATAAATTTACGTCTCACCTCTTAGACATCCTCATTATCATTTAATCTCACTAAACCCGACATTCCTTTTAAGCAGCTGCAAATTTTTTGGGAGGTTTGTAAGTGGTCCACTTGTTCGAAAAAGAGTTGGGACCCACTTGCTCACGTTTTTATAGATCATGTCTTGTCCATAACTAAAGTATTTATTGTCTACTCTCAAACCTGTAAACATGATTTAACTAATAAATGTTTCCCGTTGTCCTTTACACCAGATACTCCATTTTTTTTTACTGTATCTCCATTTTGTAAAGAAAATCCTTTCATATAGTTATTCTCTCGGTTCAAAATTTCCTGAACACTAGATCAGCACCCATAATCTCGTCTCTACTTTTCTCAACACTCAGAATCTCTTTTCTACTCTTCTCAGCACCCAGAATCTTTTTTCTACTCTTCTCAGCACTCATAATCTCTTCTCTACTCTTCTCAGCACTCATAATCTCTTCTCTACTCTTCTCAGCGCTCAGAATCTCTTCTCTACTCTTCTCAGCGCTCAGAATCTCTTCTCTACTCTTCCCAGCACTCAGAATCTCTTTTCTACTCTTCTCAGCATCCAGAATCTCTTTTCTACTCTTCTCAGCACTCAGAATCTCTTCTCTACTCTTCTCAGCACTCAGAATCTCTTTTCTACTCTTCTCAGCACCCAGAATCTCTTCTCTACTCTTCTCAGCACCCAGAATCTCTTTTCTACTCTCATCATCCAGAATCTCTTCCCTACTTTTCTCAGCACCCAGAATCTCTTCTCTACTCTTCTCAGCGCTCAGAATCTCTTTTATACTCTTCTCAGCACCCTGAATCTCTTCTCTACTCTTCTCAGCACCCAGAATCTCTTCACTACTATTCTCAGCACCCAGAATCTCTTCTCCACTCTTCTCACCACCCAGAATCTCTTCTCTACTCTCATCATCCAGAATCTCTTCCCTACTTTTCTCAGCACCCAGAATCTCTTCTCTTCTCAGCACTCAGAATCTCTTTTCTACTCTCCTCAGCACCCAGAATTTCTTCTCTACTTTTCTCAGCACCCAGAATCTCTTCTCTACTCTTCTCAGCACCCAAAATATCTTCTCTACTTTTCTCAGCACCCAGAATCTCTTCTCTACTCTCCTCAGCACCCAGAATTTCTTCTCTACTTTTCTCAGCACTCAGAATCTCTTCTCTACTCTCCTCAGCACCCAAAATATCTTCTCTACTTTTCTCAGCACCCAGAATCTCTTCTCTACTCTCCTCAGCACCCAGAATCTCTTCTCTTCTCAGCACTCAGAATCTCTTTTCTACTCTCCTCAGCACCCAGAATTTCTTCTCTACTTTTCTCAGCACCCAGAATCTCTTCTCTACTCTCCTCAGCACCCAAAATATCTTCTCTACTTTTCTCAGCACCCAGAATCTCTTCTCTACTCTCCTCAGCACCCAAAATATCTTCTCTACTTTTCTCAGCACCCAGAATCTCTTCTCTACTCTCCTCAGCACCCAGAATCTCTTCTCTTCTCAGCACTCAGAATCTCTTTTCTACTCTCCTCAGCACCCAGAATTTCTTCTCTACTTTTCTCAGCACCCAGAATCTCTTCTCTACTCTCCTCAGCACCCAAAATATCTTCTCTACTTTTCTCAGCACCCAGAATCTCTTCTCTACTCTCCTCAGCACCCAAAATATCTTCTCTACTTTTCTCAGCACCCAGAATCTCTTTTCTACTCTCCTCAGC
Source organism: Cherax quadricarinatus (assembly GCF_038502225.1). Taxonomy (NCBI): domain Eukaryota; kingdom Metazoa; phylum Arthropoda; class Malacostraca; order Decapoda; family Parastacidae; genus Cherax; species Cherax quadricarinatus. The sequence continues at coordinate 13,530,344 of NC_091348.1, forward strand.
ACCCAAAATATCTTCTCTACTTTTCTCAGCACTCAGAATCTCTTCTCTACACTCCTCTCTTCTCCTGATATATGAGCACTAACTCTTACTCACTTCTAACATCCCACTCTCATCACATGATTTGTATCGCATCTTTACTAAATTTCTTTTTCTCTATTACCATTAGACTGAGTAATTAAAGACAGGGGGACGTTAAACGCCTCATTAAATACAATTATCAAATTATCTATTTTTCCTTCAACGCGGCCGCCGCGTATTCTTCAGCTCGTTAATGTTCCTGACTTAATTCCTGAAACTCCTCCTCATTCGACGTATTCTGGCAATTTTAACCTCGTATTTTTAACTTCGTTTCTTCAGTACCAAGAAATGTGAGATTTTATCCATAACACTACATCCACGCACATTCACACAACCCACCTTCAGAATCTCCCTCTCGGTGGATTGGAGGTTTGAGGCAAAAAAAAAAAAAACAGGATGATGGTTCCCCATTCATAGTGTCAAAAGCCCTTTACTAGCATCAAATCTCCCCATCCCGTCCCTGAAGGCCATTCTGGGCATCACATATGGTAAACAGGGTTACTATTCGGTGGATTGGAGGTTTGAGGCAAAAAAAAAAAAAAAAAAAAAGGATGATAGTTCCCCATTCCTAGTGTCAAAAGTCCTTTATTAGCATCAAATCTCCCCATCCCGTCCCTGAAAGCCATTCCAGGCATCACATATGGTAAACAGGGTTACTATCCCATTGTTCCAAGTTGCTTAATTGCCTTCTATTACACGTAGTTACTAGGAAACAATTTGACCCTATCGTCATATATTTGTAAATCACATGTTTATTATAAATATTTTATCAATGTTTGATATATATATTTACTTATTTTTCTCTCTTAATTCTCTAATTAATTTTAATGACTTACAGCCCTCGTTAAGTCTTCTTACTGCGAAGATATATACACTGAGAGGTGTATATATCTCAGTGTGTATATTCTAAAAGCTTATTTTCTTTGCTGTTTAAGAGGTTAGGTACCTCAGACTGGCTGTGTACAGGTGATGTTAATGACCCTGGTGTAGTCGATAGGTTTGAAACGTATTATAATAACCAACTTATCCATGTTTTTGTAATGTTTTTAATCATTTATTCTCAGTAACTGTCGAGCACAGTTACTGTGAATAAGGAAATAATAATAATAGCAATAATAGTAATAATAAAATCGATATTAGAAACTGAAGAAGAAAAAGAAGAAGAAGAAGAAGAAAAAGAAGAAGAAAAAGAAGAAAAAGAAGAAACAACTAAGTAGGCTGAAGCCTAGAAGAGCCGAGTCTGGTAGTGCTGACAACACCTATTTGAGTATTCATCTCCAGCACAAGAATTTGGTGACAACTCTTCTCATCCCTCTCGTCTCCCTTCCATTATCTTGTTCCTTAACGTCCTCATTCTTTTGCCTCTCCGTCCCTTCTCTTTTCTCTCCTTCCCTCTTCTCCCTCATTTTTTTCCGCTTCATCTTTCTTACCTCCCGCCAACCACCTCTTCCCGCAATCTGTCGCAACCTGTCGCTATCTGTCTCTATCTGTCGCTATCTCTCATTATCTCTCACCATCTCACTCACCTGTCACCTGCAGGTGAAGGCGACGCCGTCTCCTGCTCTCTCAGGAGATTCTCTCTGTCTCTCTCATTCTACAAAAACTTCACACTAAACGCAAAAAAATTATGTAGCATCTTCGTTGGAATACCTTTTTAACCTTTACAAAAAGGTTAAAAAGGTTTCAACACTAATAAGAGTTTCAGAAACCACTTTTACGTGCATAAATATGATCAAAAGGCGTTCCACTGACCACAAAAAATCCCAGAAACTTTCGTTATTCTCAATAAATGAGATCAAAAGAGGTTTTAATAATCATAAAAGTTTCAGAAATGTTTTGATCCAAATAAGCAAGATAAAAAAAAAAGGCTCCCATAAAAAGTCAAAATTTTGTGTTATCTACAAAGAAAATCAAAATTTTTTTCTCGGTATAAACAAAATGACCTAGAAACTATTTAGTTTAATCTCTAATTGTAATACATATTTTGAAAGTTTTAAGGCTAGGAAAAAGTTCTAAGGTTTCGAGACATGGAGGAACTTTTGAGAAATAAAGTCCTAAGAGGTTTCAAGAACCAAAGAAAAATCAAAGGTTTCAGGGCCATGAAGATTCTTTGAGATTTATTTCAATGCCGGGAACAAAATCGGTCCACTCGGATCCGTCTCACTGAAAGACGCAGTTCAGACCTCCCAAACCTGTTTTTGTGGGGGGGGGGATGGCCAAGTTGGGGGGGAGGGGTTATTGGTTTGGTGAGTGAGAATTTTTTGGGGTGGGTACGACTATTTTGGGTTGGTAGGAGACGATACGAAATTGGCCGCTCGGGTAGGGAGAGTTATATGTGATCGAGAATAAAGATTATATTTCTTTGCAAAGGTTACAATGTGTAATTACAATTTTGATTTGTTAAGTACAAAGAAAGGCATTATCATGCCGGGGCATTTCGGGGAAGTGAGGTGAAGTGGGTTTGTGGGGCGGAGGGTATGGGTGGGGGAAGGGTTGGTGGGTTTCGGTTGGTGGGGTGGGTGGGTGAGTTAGGTGGGTGTGCAGATTGGCTGAGTGCTGAGAGAAGATAATCGATGCAATATGGTAATATGAACCTTAGCGATAGAGACACAAGACAATGAAGAATGTTAAGGGAGAGAGAGAGAGGAAGAGATTAATAACTAGTCCCTTCAAACCTCTGAAGTTTAATACTAAAAGCGTAGCAGCCGTACCTTAGTGCTAGCCAAGACTCTTGATCCGAGAGTGGAGTTACCCGTCTCCTTCCTTGGATCAAACTGGATAGCCTCCAGGCGCTGTATGACCCCAACAATTTTACCGCTTCCTCAAGATGTCCCAGTGTGTGAGCTACCCGCTTTTGTGTTTACCATCCGCTTCAAGGTCAGACGTCACCTTCCAGAAAGTCGATTAAAAAAATCGACATTTTTTTTAGAGGGGTGGGGGACCTAGTGGCAACGTGCCAGTATAGTATACTGAAAATTTTCTAAACAAAATAATTGAAAAAAAAAAAACGAAAAAATTAAAAAAAAAACAATTTTTTTTCGTTTCCTCTACCTATAGATAGAACAATATAAACCTGTTGGCACAAGTAGTTAAAATACATCCTAACTGTATGTTTCAATTAGTTTGTGGCCATTTCAAACAAAAATCTGAAAAAATAAAAACAAATCTGTCCAAAATTGTCGCTTTAAAACCTTATAACAACGAGTGATAATGTTTAACCATAGTCCTGTGAAACAATCCATTATCTATAACATATTACAAATTTAGATGGGTAGCTCTATAAATAACATCAAGACAACACGAAAAAGCAAAGAACATGAGCTGAAACTTCAGTAGCAACACCCACACTTTCTGACTCCGGCCGAGGCTGGCCGAACACTGAGATCTGAGATGATGATCCTGCTTCATGCACTGACACAGCTCAGAGTTACCAGTGTCCAATTTTCACTAACGTTACATATTATTTATTATTAGTCTGAGCATAATAAATTATATTTACATACATAATTTATTTCTTACGTACTTTTTCTGATGTGACGCAGTTGATGGCGTCATTAATCTAACTTTTCAATGAGTTGCAATAATAATCAGAATTGTCAAAATTAACTAATCTAAAAATACTAAAAAAAAAATTTCACATATAGGAGAAATTTTCGAAATTTTTCGATATTTTTCAATATCCAGGAATGGTGCCTCTCCCCGTGACTGCTATTTAACTCGGTCATTTAAACATTGATATTTAACCCCCGATATATAAACTCGGCCATTTAATTTCGCTCTTTAATCTCCGATATTTAACCACACTATTATAACTTGACCATTTAACTCTTGTTGTTAAACTACGATATTTAACTCCCTTATTTAACCCCAACAATTAAACACTTTTATTGAGTATCGTCATTTTTTAAACTGAGATATTTAATTGCCTTTTAAACTCTGTTGCTGATTGGTGTTATTATACTTAGTGTTATGTGGGAGTTCTGTGAGTTAGGTTATTGTGTTCTACTGTGTTATCGTTTGTGATGTGAGGTTGTATGTTGTGCACTGCTATTGTGTTATGTGGTGCTATTGTGTGTGTTATCGTGTGTTATGAGAGGTTATGTTTTGTGTTGTGTTATGTGGTGTTATATGGTGTTATCGTGTGTTACTATATGTTATATAATTTCATTGTTACTGTGATTTTAGTGAGTGTTAAGTAGTGTGTTGTGCGTTGCGTGGTGCTGTTGTTTATTACACAGTGTTATGTAGTGTTACTGTGTGTTTTGTGGTGTCATTGTGTGTTACACAGTGTTATGTAGTGATGCTGGAGAGAACCATTAACATAAACTATGACTTTATTGATGTCTCCCTCTGTACCTGCCTCTCTTTCTGTGTTTTTCTCTTTCCCTGAGTCTCCTCCCTCTCTCTCTCTCATATATATATATATATATATATATATATATATATATATATATATATATATATATATATATATATATATATATATATATATATATATATATATATATATATATATATATATATATATATATATATATATATATATATATATATATATATCAGCTTGCCACTGATTTGTAAGGAATTTTTATACAAAATTTTCTCTCTAATTATAAACAATGCTTGCAAAATCATTATCACCTACCTCCTTCCCTTGCTCTTTTCCTTTCACTCAGTTTCCTCTCTCCTTTCTTTCCTTCATTCATTCCTCCCCTTCTCGAAATCCACTGCTTCGTTCCCTCCTTTCCATCTCCCATCTCTCTAACTTTGTTTCCCCTCCTATCTCAACTCCATTATTCCTCCCATCTTCGTTCTTGCTTCCTTCCTACCCTCCCTCTTACGTTCTTTCCCCTTCCCTATCTTCCCCTCTTCTTCCCACCATCCTGCCTTCCATCCCTTCCTTCCCGCTACTAAGAGCAGAGGGGTGTCAGGCGTCAACAAATTGCTTGAGCAACGTAGGCAGCGCTACCTCTAGCCAGTGGCTGGAAAGTGTTGTTTTTTCCCTACCTTGCACGCCGCTGTCTTCCTCCTGGGTTACACCTCCCAAGTGACGAGAAAAATAAAAAAAACAACGTCGTCTTATAGGATGAACAACGACGATGGCCCTTAACCACGACGATGATTGCCAGGCATTTAATCCCCTATAAGGGAAAATAAAAGACGAACAGGAGATAGAAGATCTGAAACAGAAAGAAGAAGAGAAGGAAGAGGAAGAGGAGGAGGAGATTATCCATTTATAAAAAAAAATTGAGAGGAAAAGAAAGGAAGCCTACTCGATACTGAAGCATCAGTCATTAACTGGAACATCGGCTGTTATTCCAGAGACACTAACAGTTGATGCGACAGTCGTCTCGCCGTTACAAACAGCATGGTTGATGAGAGAAAGGGGCCCTAAATTCATGACAGAGGCTTGAGCCTTCAACACACTAAAGTGCTTTGTGCATAAAAAGAACTGCACACATGCTAACACAACCTACACATACGACGTGTAAATGAAGCATGCAAATACACAATGTACAAGCGCGACATTCAGTGCTCATTAGAGTGGTTCATGCAGCGACTGGTTCATGCAGCGACTGGTTCATGCAGCGACTGGTTCAACATGGTTCAACATAGCAGAGTGGTTCATCCAGTTACTGGTTCAGCATAGTTTGAGTGGTTCATCTAGCGACTGATTCAACATAGCAGAGTGGTTCATCCAGTTACTGGTTCAGCATAGTTTGAGTGGTTCATCTAGCGACTGGTTCAACATAGTGGAGAGGTTCCTTAGATCAGCAATGGAACCATCTGTATGAGGGAAAAAATCAGTTTTCCTCTCTCTTCCTTTCTTTCCTTCTTTTTATTGACGTATATATTTATTTACTTATTTCTCTTTTTATTCTCTTTCTTTCATTGTCTTACTTTTTTAATTTCCTTCCTTGTTTTCTGTTTATTTCATTTTCTTCCTTCTTTTCTCTTTCTTTCTGATGTGTCCTTTTCAATCCCGTCTCTGTGGTTCTGTCTCAGCACGTTTACTCAGCCCTTGTCCCTGGTTCTCTGTCGTAACCCGCTCTTCACATAATAGCTCCGTCTCTTCGCTTTTCACGAGAGATGATGCTACGACACCAGCATTATCTACCCCGAGAAAATCGATACCTTCCTCTCTATCTCTCTCTCTCTCTCTCTCATATATATATATATTATATATATATATATATATTTATTGAGCATGAACTTACAGATTTCCTCTCCTTCGCTGCCTTATTGCCGATCTCTTTTTCTCTCTACTTCTTTCTCTCTCTCTCTCTCTCTCTCTCTCTCTCTCTCTCTCTCTCTCTCTCTCTCTCTCATTTCCTCCCTCCTCTCTTGCCCTACGTTCTCTCCCTCCCAGTTTCTTCCTTCTTTTCCTCCAGACTCGGAAAATCCATTCAATAAGAACAGAGCGAATACAGCAGAATTCTTATTGCGGGACATCCTTGACTTTACTGGGTCATTCTAGGTTAAAATCAAATTGTTTGTCACCAGTGTATGTCTACGTCGTCTGCTCAGTGGTACGGTGTTTTTTGCCACTGTCTTTGAAATCTGTGATACAATTCCTGACTTTAGCTGATCTTATATTCAGGTTCATCGTCTGAAAACTAACACACGACAGGAGCTGTGACTCGACACCTGCAACCAGAGATAGGCAAGTAAACACACACACACACACACACACACACACACACACACACACACACACACACACACACACACACACACACACACACACACACACACACACACACACAGTGAGGTGAGGCAATGGGAGGAAGAAAGGGCAAAATCAGTGTTTATCCATGGGCTTCAGGAGAGAGAGGAAAGGACACACACTGAAAGGCAGCAGGAAGAAAGAAAGGAGATTGAGAAAATCATCACGGAAATAGGTGAAGAGATGGACGAGATTGTAAATTTTCAGAGAATAGGGGGTACTCGAAGGGGAGAAACCGACCAATCAAGCTGATTCTCAGGACGGAAACAGTGAGGAACAGGATCCTCCAAGAGAAACCACGATTGAAATACTCGGAAGAGTACAAGAGGGTGTTCCTAGACAGAGACAGAACAAAATCAGAACGACAGCAGCTGAGGGAGAGGACAAAAAAGCGAAAGGAGCTAGGAAAAGAGACAAGGATGGAACCAGCAGAGGTCAGTCAGAGCAGAACAGAACAGCAAGGGCAAGCACACACACAACTATTCTCAGAACCATACAACCTATCACACCATCCCAACACACACTACAATCCATACCCACAGCCTCCACCCAACACCGAGCTATAGAATCCCACAGTATGCCACCAGGTCTCCCACCCTCACAGGCCCCCAAACCACAGTGTTGGAAAGGAAACTGAAGGTATGGTACACAAACGCTGATGGAATAACAAATAAGTGGGAGGAGTGGCATGAAAGAGTCAAAGAAGCATCACCGGACATCATAGCTCTCACAGAAACCAAGTTTACAGGTATGATAACAGATGCCATATTTCCAACGGGATACCAAATCCTGAGGAAAGACAGAGGGAACAGGGGGGGTGGAGGAGTGGCGTTGATCAAAAATCGCTGGAATTTTGATGAGCTGGAGAGAGGAGACAGCGGAGAAGAAAGTGATTACATAGCGGGAACACTTCACTCTGGAGGTCCCAAGGTGGTAATAGCAGTGATGTATAACCCACCACAGAACAGCAGGAGGCCAAGGCAAGAGTACGAAGAGAGCAATAGAGCGATGGTTGACACACTGGCTAGAGTGGCCAGAAGAGCTCATGCATGCAGGGCAAAGCTCCTGATCATGGGTGACTTTAACCACAAGGAGATCGATTGGGAGAACTTGGACCCACATGGGGGCCAAGATACATGGAGGGCTAAGATGATGGAGGTGGTACTGGAAAACTTCATGTGCCAACACGTAAGGGACACTACAAGAGAGAGAGGAGAGGATGAACCAGCAAGGCTGGACTTAGTATTCACCTTGAGTAGTGCAGATATCGAGGACATCACATATGAAAGACCCCTTGGGGCCAGTGACCATGTGGTTTTAAGCTTCGAATACACAGTAGAGCTACAAGTGGAGGGAGAAGCAGGAAGGCCAGGACGAATGAAGCCAAACTACAAGAAAGGGGACTACACAGGAATGAGGAACTACCTGAACGGGGTTCAGTGGGACAGAGAACTGGCAGGGAAGCCAGTTAATGAGATGATGGAATATGTAGCAACAAAATGCAAGGAGGCTGAGGAGATGTTTGTACCCAAGGATAACAGGAATAATGAAAAAGCCAGGATGAGCCCATAGTTTACCCAAAGGTGCAGGGAGGCAAAAACCAAGTGTGCTAGGGAATGGAAGAAATATAGAAGGCAAAGGACCCAGGAGAATAAGGAGAACAGTCGTAGAGCCAGAAACGAATATGCACAGATAAGAAGGGAGGCCCAAAGACAATATGAAAATGACATAGCAGCGAAAGCCAAATCTGACCCGAAACTGTTGTACAGCCACATCAGGAGGAAAACAACAGTCAAGGACCAGGTAATCAGGCTAAGGTAGGAAGGAGGAGAGACAACAAGAAATGACCGTGAAGTATGTGAAGAACTCAACAAGAGATTCAAAGAAGTGTTCACAGAGGAGACAGAAGGGACTCCAGAAAGACGGAGAGGTGGGGCACACCACCAAGTGCTGGACACAGTGCACACAACCGAGGAAGAAGTGAAGAGGCTTCTGAGTGAGCTAGATACCTCAAAGGCAATGGGGCCAGATAACATCTCCCCATGGGTATTGAGAGAGGGAGCAGAGGCGCTATGTGTACCCCTAACAACAATATTCAATACATCTATCGAAACAGGGAGATTGCCTGAGGCATGGAAGACAGCAAATGTAGTCCCAATCTTTAAAAAAGGAGACAGACATGAAGCATTAAACTACAGACCAGTGTCACTGACATGTATAGTATGCAAAATCATGGAGAAGATTATCAGGAGAAGAGTGGTGGAACACCTAGAAAGGAACGATCTCATCAACAGCAGCCAACATGGTTTCAGGGACGGGAAATCCTGTGTCACAAACCTACTGGAGTTCTATGACATGGTGACAGCAGTAAGACAAGAGAGAGAGGGGTGGGTGGATTGCATTTTCTTGGACTGCAAGAAGGCGTTTGACACAGTTCCACACAAGAGATTGGTGCAAAAACTGGAGGACCAAGCAGGGATAACAGGGAAGGCACTACAATGGATCAGGGAATACTTGTCAGGAAGACAGCAGCGAGTCATGGTACGTGGCGAGGTGTCAGAGTGGGCACCTGTGACCAGCGGGGTCCCGCAGGGGTCAGTCCTAGGAGCAGTGCTGTTTCTGGTATTTGTGAACGACATGACGGAAGGAATAGACTCTGAGGTGTCCCTGTTTGCAGATGACGAAGTTGATGAGAAGAATTCACTCGATCGAAGACCAGGCAGAACTACAAAGGGATCTGGACAGGCTGCAGACCTGGTCCAGCAATTGGCTCCTGAAGTTCAATCCCACCAAGAGCAAAGTCATGAAGATTGGGGAAGGGCAAAGAAGGCCGCAGACGGAGTACAGTCTAGGGGGTCAGAGACTACAAACCTCACTCAAGGAAAAAGATCTTGGGGTGAGTATAACACCAGGCACATCTCCTGAAGCGCACATCAACCAAATAACTGCTGCAGCATATGGGCGCCTAGCAAACCTCAGAACAGCATTCCGACATCTTAATAAGGAATCATTCAGGACCCTGTACACCGTGTACGTTAGGCCCATATTGGAGTATGCGGCACCAGTTTGGAACCCACACCTAGCCAAGCACGTGAAGAAACTAGAGAAAGTGCAAAGGTTTGCAACAAGACTAGTCCCAGAGCTAAGAGGTATGTCCTACGAGGAGAGGTTAAGGGAAATCAACCTGACGACACTGGAGGACAGGAGAGATAGGGGGGACATGATAACGACATACAAAATACTGAGAGGAATTGACAAGGTGGACAAAGACAGGATGTTCCAGAGATTGGACACAGTAACAAGGGAACACAGTTGGAAGCTGAAGACACAGATGAATCACAGGGATGTTAGGAAGTATTTCTTCAGCCACAGAGTAGTCAGTAAGTGGAATAGTTTGGGAAGCGATGTAGTGGAGGCAGGATCCATACATAGCTTTAAGCAGAGGTATGATAAAGCTCACGGCTCAGGGAGAGTGACCTAGTAGCGATCTTGTGAAGAGGCGGGGCCAGGAGCTCGGACTCGACCCCCGCAACCTCAACTAGGTGAGTACACACACACACACACACAAACACTCACACACACACACACACAGGAGACAGAAGAGGCTCCAGAAAGACGGAGAGGTGAGGCACACCACCAAGTGCTGGACACAGTACACACAACCGAGGAAGAAGTGAAGAGGCTTCTGAGTGAGCTAGATACCTCAAAGGCAATGAGGCCGGATAACATCTCTCCATGGGTCCTGAGAGAGGGAGCAGAGGCGCTATGTGTACCCCTAACAACAATATTCAAAACTCAATATTCAATACTCAATATTCAAGATTGCCTGAGGCATGGAAGACAGCAAATGTAGTCCTAATCTTTAAAAAAGGAGACAGACATGAAGCACTAAACTACAGACCAGTGTCACTGACATGTATAGTATGCAAAGTCATGGAGAAGATTATCAGCACAAGAGTGGTGGAACACCTAGAAAGGAATGATCTCATCAACAGCAGCCAACATGGTTTCAGGGACGGGAAATCCTGTGTCACAGACCTACTGGAGTTCTTTGACATGGTGACAGCAGTAAGACAAGAGAGAGAGGGATGGGTGGATTGCACTTTCTTGGACTGCAAGGCGTTTGACACAGTTCCACACAAGGGATTAGTGCAAAAACTGGAGGACCAAGCAGGGATAAAAGGGAAGGCACTACAATGGATCAGGGAATACTTGTCAGGAAGACAGCAGCGAGTCATGGTACGTGGCGAGGTGTCAGAGTGGGCACATGTGACCAGCGGGGTCCCACAGGGGTCAGTCCTGGGACCAGTGCTGTTTCTGGTATTTGTGAATAACATGACGGAAGGAATAGACTCCGAAGTGTCCCTGTTTGCAGATGACCTGAAGTTGATGAGAAGAATTCATTCGATCGAAGACCAGGCAGAACTACAAAGGGATCTGGACAGGCTGCAGACCTGGTCCAGCAATTGGCTCTTGGAGTTCAACCCCACCAAGTGCAAAGTCATGAAGATTGGGAAAGGGCAAAGAAGACCGCAGACGGAGTACAGTCTAAGGGGGCCAGAGACTACAGACCTCACTCAAGGAAAAAGATCTTGGGGTGAGTATAACACCAGGCACATCTCCTGAAGGGCACATCAACCAAATAACTGCTGCAGCATATGGGCGCCTAGCAAACCTCAGAATAACATTCCGACATCTCAATAAGGAATCGTTCAGGACCCTGTACACCGTGTACGTTAGGCCCATATTGGAGTATGCGGCACCAGTTTGGAACCCACACCTAGCCAAGCATGTAAAGAAACTAGAGAAATTGCAAAGGTTTGCAACAAGACTAGTCCCAGAGCTAAGAGGTATGTCCTACGAGGAGAGGTTAAGGGAAATCAACCTGACGACACTGGAGGACAGGAGAGATAGGGGGGACATGATAACGACATACAAAATACTGAGAGGAATTGACAAGGTGGACAAAGACAGGATGTTCCAGAGATTGGACACAGTAACAAGGGGACACAGTTGGAAGCTGAAGACACAGATGAATCACAGGGATATTAGGAAGTATTTCTTCAGCCACAGAGTAGTCAGTAAGTGGAATAGTTTGGGAAGCGATGTATTGGAGGCAGGATCCATACATAGCTTTAAGCAGAGGTATGATAAAGCTCACGGCTCAGGGAGAGTGACCTAGTAGCGATCAGTGAAGGGGCGGGGCCAGGAGCTCGGACTCGACCCCCGCAACCTCAACTAGGTGAGTACAACTAGGTGAGTACTCACACACACACACACACACACACACACACACACACACACACACACACGGGAGGTCCAGTGGGACAGAGAACTGGCAGGAAAGCCAGTAAATGAAATGGAATATGTAGCAACAAAATGCAAGGAGGCAGTGGAAAGGTTCATTCCCAAGGGCAACAGTAACAACGGGAAGACCAGAACGAGCCCCTGGTTTACCCGACGGTGTAAGGAGGCAAAAACAAAGTGCAATAGAGAATGGAAAAAGTACAGAAGGCAGAGAACACACGAAAATAGGAGATCAGTCGCAGAACCAGGAATGAGTACGCACAGGTAAGGAGGGAGGCCCAGCGACAGTATGAAAATGACATAGCATCGAGAATCAAGACTGACCCGAAACTGTTGTATAGCCACATCAGGAGGAAGACAACAGTCAAAGACCAGGTGATCAGATTAAGGACAGAAGGTGGAGAACTCACAAGAAATGATCAGGAGGTATGTGAGGAGCTGAACAGGAGATTTAAGGAAGTTTTTACAGTAGAGACAGGAAGGGCTGTGGGAAGACAGCACAGAAGGGAACATCAAGAGGGAATATACCAACAAGTGTTGGATGACATACGAACAACTGAGGAGGAGGTGAAGAAGCTCTTAAGTGACCTTGACACCTCAAAGGCGATGGGACCGGACAACATCTCCCCATGGGTCCTTAGAGAAGGAGCAGAGATGCTGTGTGTGCCTCTAACCACAATCTTCAACACATCCCTTGAAACTGGGCAACTACCTGAGAAATGGAAGACAGCTAATGTAGTCCCCATATTTAAGAAAGGAAAGAAACGAGGCACTAAACTACAGACCTGTGTCTCTGACATGTGTTTTATGCAAAGTCATGGAGAAGATTATCAGGAGGAGAGTGGTCGAACACCTGGAAAGGAACAAGATTATAAATGAAAACCAGCATGGGTTCATGGAAGGCAAATCTTGTATCACAAACCTCCTGGAGTTTTATGACAAGGTAACAGAAGTAAGACACGAGAGAGAGGGGTGGGTAGATTGCGTTTTCCTAGACTGCAGGAAGGCCTTTGACACAGTTCCCCACAAGAGATTAGTGCAGAAGCTGGAGGATCAGGCACACGTAAAAGGAAGGGCACTGCAATGGATAAGAGAATACCGGACAAGGAGGCAGCAACGAGTCATGGTACGTGAAGAGGTATCACAGTGGGCGCCTGTTACGAGCGGGGTCCCACAGGGGTCAGTTCTAGGACCAGTACTATTTTTGATATATGTGAACGACATGATGGAAGGAATAGACTCTGAAGTGTCCCTGTTCGCAGATGACGTGAAGTTGATGAGAAGAATTAAATCGGACGAGGATGAGGCAGGACTGCAAAGAGACCTGGAGAGGCTGGACATGTGGTCCAGTAACTGGCTTCTCGAATTCAATCCAGCCAAATGCAAAGTCACGAAGATTGGGGAGGGGCAAAGAAGACCACAGACAGAGTATAGGCTAGGTGGACAAAGACTACAGACCTCACTCAGGGAGAAAGACCTTGGGGTGACCATAACACTGAGCACATCACCGGAGGCACACATCAACCAAATAACTGCTGCAGCATACGGGCGCCTGGCAAACCTGCGAATAGCGTTCCGATACCTTAATAAGGAATCGTTCAAGACACTGTACACTGTGTATGTTAGGCCCATACTGGAGTATGCAGCACCAGTCTGAAACCCACACCTGGTCAAGCACGTCAAGAAGTTAGAGAAAGTACAAAGGTTTGCAACAAGGCTAGTCCCAGAGCTCAAGGGAATGTCGTACGAGGAAAGGTTAAGGGAAATCGGACTGACGACACTGGAGGACAGAAGGGTCAGGGGAGACATGATAACGACATACAAGATACTGCGGGGAATAGACAAGGTGGACAGAGATAGGATGTTCCAGAGAGGGGACACAGGGACAAGGGGTCACAACTGGAAGCTGAAGACTCAGACGAGTCACAGGGACGTTAGGAAGTATTTCTTCAGTCATAGAGTTGTCAGCAAGTGGAATAGCCTAGCAAGTGAAGTAGTGGAGGCAGGAACCATACATAGTTTTAAGAAGAGGTATGACAAAGCTCAGGAAGCAGAGAGAGAGAGGATCCAGTAGCGATCTGTGAAGAGGCGGGGCCAGGAGCCGAGTCTCGACCCCTGCAACCACAATTAGGTGAGTACAATTAGGTGAGTACACAGTGTCTAATCGACATGTGCCTAGGACAGAATGGTAACTAACAGAGTCAGCGGAACACATCTCTTTGGCAACCTCCTCTTCTTCCCCGTCTATGTCGAATCTTTTCCTCTTACCGTCTCTTTTTCCTTCCATTCTTATTTCCCCTACCTTCCCCTTCCCAGAGCATCTCTAGTCATTCTTCTTACTCGTTCCCACACCTCATCCTGCCACCATCACCCACGTACTCATATGCATCCTTCCTCCCCCGTCACACACCTCGCCACTCGCCTCATCCTTCAACACCTGGGTCCGTTGCAAAGGCCCAGTTTCCATTGCTGTAATTGGGCTCACGTTGCAGTCAATAGGATTGGTTCTGCTTCTCTTGTATCACTAGGCAGGACTGAGTTTGCTGACCATAGTACAACTCTCACCTTGACTCGGTGTTAAGTTACTAAGTTGAATTTACAGGTTTTGATCATCGTAATATTGTGTTCCATAATTTCGCAAAAATCATTCTGAACCTAACGAAAAAAATATACTTCATTGTATTTGTTTATTATTAAATTATTGTAAACTTATCTAAAATATATTTAGTTGGAGTAGGCTAAATTAAATTGCGCATGTTATAATAAGGTTAATGGAACTTTTCTAAGGTTCATAAATTAAATATATATATAAATATATATATATATATATATATATATATATATATATATATATATATATATGTATGTATATATATATATATATATAAACATATATATAATCTTTAAACGCATAAGAGAAAATTTTTGAAAGGACTTAATTTTCAATGAGTTCTTGCTAACTGGCCAATTTTACCTATTCGACACGACATATATATATATATATATATATATATATATATATATATATATATATATATATATATATATATATATAAAATATATATATAAATATAGGGAAGTACCACCTCTATGGCTGGAATGGGGACCCTCATCCTCAGAGAAGACAATAAACGTACCTCAGGAAAAACTCAAGGTTCTCCCCGGAGCTGTTTGAATATTTTCTTCTCCTACCACCCCCTATATATTTTTTATTCTATGTGAACATTTATTAATAAACAAAATACATTTACAGAGAAAAACATAAACATGAATACAATGGCACAATGTATCAAAGATCATGAATTTCCTCCAGCTCCTCCGAGGCTGGGCGCCAGCCAAGTATGCAGCAAGCATTTCCCCTCTGGATGACTTCGCTGACGCGCTGGAACATGAAAGTGGCTGCCATTGGGTCCCTGGTGGTGTCGATGAGTCTGGAACCCAATTCTTTAAGGAAACGTGTGGCATTTTTTCCCCATGATCCCAAGGTCTCTGATCCCACTGGGACAAATTGATACTGTTGGCTTATGTCCCTGTACTTGCTGATCTTGTACTCCCTGTGGTCAGCAGCTCCTCCCTGTCGCCCCACACTGTGATGGATATAGGTGTCAGCCAGTGTGGACACACAGGTATAGTCCCATGCTAAGAGCTTGCCATTCTTCCAAGGATAAATGATATTCCCGTCGGAGCGGTTTGCTGGGTTGTGGGTATTGTTGGCTGCTAGTGATAGGGGCTCCCTCTCGGCTGGGCATCCAGCTGTAGCAAGGGTTCTCTTAATGATGTCATTGACCTCATTGTGTCTTGCATGCCAGCCCTTGGTTTTGGAACAGTTAAGACCATGTAGACCGTATTGGTCTGCTTGCGCTTCGCCGCAAATACACGTATATTCTGTGTGCCGATATGGGAACTGTTTGGAGGAAGTCCCCGGAGTGATGTGCCCTCACAGCCTGGAGACGAGCAATCTCCCTATCTGATGTTGCAGCCCTGAGCATGTTGGCAAGCACCTTTACAGCGATCGGGCCATCCCAACTTGACTGTTTGTGAGCCAGTGCTGCACTAGGGTTTGGTGCTGGAGCAGCAAGAGTCTCCAATTCAGTGATGACACTGGCATAGCTAGGGTCTTCTATTCCTGCTGTGTCACTGAGGGTATCAGGAAAAATTTGTCTTATCAACTCGTTTGATGCTATGGAAGAGGATAAGAAAGCTGGTAGAGCAATCCGGGAGGATCTGTGTATTCCGAGCCCTCCAAGCCTGACCGAAATGAGGCTTGCAACCACTGTCCATCTTCACGGGAAAGATTCAATACACTCTCTAGCATGGTCATAAGGAGAGAGTCATATTCCTTGAGTTTTGAACTGCTGAAGGCTGGAGAGTCTCAGAAAGTAGGTAAGTTTTGGGATTGACAGGCACCTGGTGAGTAGGTAGAAGGCATCGTGTGTGTCAATGTCTTTCATCCTGCTTTCCATCGTCCGGAGGTCTGAGACTTTTTTTTCTAGGATCAGATCGATATATAATCATATCAGATATATAATCTTAAGCGCGAGTCGCATAAGAAATGAAGTCAACATCACTGTGTTGTCTACAGAGTCTTATACAGACTTACCAACAGCCCCAAAAGACTTGTGTAGAGTTACATGCCAACACAAGCCATTGATCACACACACAGCTCTCTCTCTCTCCCATCCTCCCAGGAACTCAAGCTCTCTATCACAGAGAACTCTCTTCACTCACCCATTCACTCATATAAGCTCTAAAAAAGAAAGCTTTCCACCCACACACACACATTTATGTAAGCCCCTTCTCTAAACACACTTGTGAGTCTGAAATAATAGTATTTCAGTGTCTTGTACTCGCTGAAGAATCTAGTTTGTCAGGCCCTAGTTTGATAAGTTTCAAGCCTATTGATTACATGTAGGTCATTAAAGCCGCATTCAATTTACAAACAAGGATGCTTTCACATCTAACAGGGAAATTAATATAAATTATCAATTTATATGTATATATATATATATATATATATATATATATATATATATATATATATATATATATATATATATATATATATATATATATATGTATTAATGTATAGGATGGGGTCCACCTCTGGTATAAATTTTGGGACCCATAGCCTCGGAGAGAAAGAATATTTGGATTTCTTCCTGAAGCCGTTTGAATATTCCACTTCCCTTACCACCCCATCTTTCCATTCTTTTTTACTAATAGGTATATTTTATTACATAATATGGTACAAAAGGTTTAAGAGATACATTGCTGATATAAAGATGGCATATTCAGTACATGAGATGTGAGAGATACATGTCTAGTACACATTGTTACATGTTTGTTACTGATTATAACATATGATATGCCTTTTTTGTCAATGCTTATCCACAGACAGGAGAGAGACATTAATTCAACATCCATAGACGTTACAATAAACATTAATTCAACATAGAGGAGAGAGAGATTTATTCAACATACATAGACAGTCGACTAATATTAGCTCATATATGAGTATTTTTATTCTGAGCAGCAAAAAAATGTGTAGCTGACTCGATTCCCGGGGTCATCGCCCCCGCAGCCCGGTCCCAGACCAGGCTTCTACAGTGTTTTAGAATGCACTAAGGATCTGCATTCCAGAATTTATAGAATACCAACATATTTCTGAATCTCAGTATGCTTGGCATGGGTAAGGAATATTTTTTTCTATGTTACAGACTCAAAATCTAAATATTTTGATTCTTCCGTACATTTTTTTTCTTTTGCCAAAGACACTGCAAGCATTTAGTGCAATGGAGACATTGGGTAATTAATCCGCTATAGAGTAGCTATTAATAAAATTAAACTGAACAAAGCTTATCAGAGTGTAACGTATCATATCCCTTGTACACACTGCACTCACTTTTACCCGGGACAAACGGGAAGCTAATTGAATATGCGAGGTTGACAACATAAATATTCAACTAGAATGGCCCGACATTTTAGTACAGTATTTTATTATCGCTTGTGAGCCATATAAGGAACTCTGTGATCTGGACATATGAATGTCAGTCTAAATGCAATATTTCTCTTGGACAGACATGAATTGTGTATCACCAGACTTGATTGTAAACATCATAAACGTGAATGAGGGATTGTTTAAACTCGTTGAACTTGTCAGTGGGATAATTTTTCACAATTTAAAAACATATTCCTTACTAAAGGACCATAATAGGATGCTTCATATATATATATATATATATATATATATATATATATATATATATATATATATATATGGATGAATGTACTTCAGTGGCCAGTGAAGGTAAGGGTACTACTGCCCCTGCTAATGGAGGTAAGCGCATTCTTGTGGTTGGTGACTCTCAGGTAAGATACATTGACCGTGCTTTTTGTAATAGGAATAAGAAGATGAGAGATAGAGTGTGCTTCCCTGGAGCTGGTGTTGGGGACATTGTCAACAGGCTGGATAATATCATGTCAGGTAATGGGAGCAAGCCCATTATCTGTCTCAGTGCTGGTGGAAATGATACTGGGAAGGGTAGGAGAGAAGAGCTGCTAGATAAGTACAGGTCAGCTATAGATTTCATTAAGTCTAAGGGAGGGATCCCAATCATATGTAGCATCTTGCCTAGAAGGGGAGTAGGAAATGAATGGTTGTCTAGGGCAATTGGTGTAAATTGCTGGCTAGACAGATACTGCAAGGAACTTGCAATCCCATTCATTGACAACTGGAACAACTTTTATGGCAAACATGATATGTATGCAAGGGATGGGGTACATCTCTCTGGGGCTGGGGTGGTAGCACTTGCAGACTCGATTGAGAAGGCCATTGGTGAAATGCCTATGATTTTAAACTGATGGAAGATAGAGGTATGGGTGTGTGTGGGAAACAAGCAGGTTGCAACACTGGGGTTGGAAACAGTAAATGTATAAAAGGCATTCAGCATGAAGTTATAAATAAAGACAATAGATCAGGTCAGCAAACAAAGGGGGACAGCAGAGGGCAGCAAGGGACTAGCTCCCTTAAGGTTTACTATACTAATAGCAGGAGTGTAAGAAATAAGATAGATGAGCTAAGATTAATTGCAAGTGCAGGAAACATAGATATTATTGCTATAACAGAGACCTGGCTCAATCTGAAAGATAGAGAGATGCCCTCTGAATGTCACATACAAGGCTATAAATTATTCCACACTGACAGGGTCAACAGGAAAGGTGGTGGAGTAGCGATGTATGTCAGAGACAATTTAAATTGTTGTGTTAGACAAGATATTAAATTAGAAGCGTCAGCCACTGAATCTGTTTGGTTACAGCTTCTCGAGGGCCGAGAAAAACTAATTTTGGGTGTGATTTACAGGGCCCCAAATCTTGATAGGGAGTGCAGTAAACTTCTATGGGACGAAATTCGTAAGGCATCTACATACGAAAATGTTGTGCTAATGGGAGATTTCAACTATAGACAGATTGACTGGAGCAATTTGACAGGAAATTTAGAGTCAGGTGACTTTCTTGATACGATCCAGGATTGTTTTTTAAAACAGTTTGTGACAGAGCCAACTAGGGGAAATAACCTCCTTGACTTGGTTCTTGCCAGTAGGGAAACACTAATTAATAATCTTGAGGTTAATGATGAGCTTGGGGAAAGTGATCACAAATCACTCAGTTTTAATATATCATGGAATTCCCCTAATAATGGCAATCAAGTCTCCGTCCCTGACTTTCGCTTGGCTGATTTCATAGGACTGAAAAATTACTTAGGTGGGCTGAACTGGAATGACCTGACTAAGGGTCAGGTAGGTGGTGATGGTTGCCGATATGATGCTTTCCAGGGCATAGTTCTAGCTGCTCAGTCAAATTATGTTCCAAATAGGGAAATCAGATCAAACAAAAATGATCCTAAATGGATGAACAATAGATTAAAATATCTGATTGGTCAAAAGAGAGGCATATATAGGCAAATCAAAAGAGGAGAGGGGCAATTGAGAAATCGATATATTCAGTTAAAGAGAGAAATAAAAAAGGGAATTAGAAAAGCAAAAAGAGATTATGAGGTTAAAGTTGCAAGAGAATCGAAGACTAACCCAAAAGGATTCTTTCAGGTATACAGAAGTAAGATCAGGGACAAGATAGGCCCACTCAAAAGTTCCTCGGGTCAGCTCACTGACAGTGATAAGGAAATGTGTAGAATTTTTAACACATACTTCCTCTCAGTTTTTACACAGGAGGATACCAGCGATATTCCAGTAATGATAAATTATGTAGAACAGGACGATAATAAACTGTGCACTATTAGGGTCACAAGTGACATGGTCCTTAGGCAAATAGATAAATTAAAACCTAACAAATCCCCAGGCCCTGATGAACTGTATGCAAGGGTTCTAAAGGAATGTAAAGAGGAGCTTAGCACACCTTTGGCTAATCTTTTCAACATATCACTACAAACTGGCATGGTGCCAGATAAGTGGAAAATGGCAAATGTGATACCTATTTTCAAAACAGGTGACAGGTCCTTAGCTTCGAACTATAGACCAATAAGCCTAACCTCCATAGTGGGAAAATTTATGGAATCAATAATTGCCGAGGCAGTTCGTAGCCACCTTGAAAAGCATAAATTAATCAACGAATCTCAGCATGGTTTTACAAAGGGGCGTTCCTGCCTTACGAATTTATTAACTTTTTTCACTAAGGTATTTGAGGAGGTAGATCATGGTAATGAATATGATATTGTGTATATGGACTTCAGTAAGGCTTTTGACAGGGTCCCACATCAGAGACTATTGAGGAAAATTAAAGCACATGGAATAGGAGGAGAAATTTTTTCCTGGATAGAGGCATGGTTGACAAATAGGCAGCAGAGAGTTTGCATAAATGGGGAGAAATCAGAGTGGGGAAGTGTCACGAGCGGTGTTCCACAGGGGTCAGTGTTGGGCCCCCTGCTGTTCACAATCTACATAAACGACATAGATGAGGGCATAAAGAGTGACATCGGCAAGTTTGCCGATGACACCAAAATAGGCCGTCGAATTCATTCTGACGAGGACATTCGAGCACTCCAGGAAGATTTGAATAGACTGATGCAGTGGTCGGAGAAGTGGCAGATGCAGTTTAATATAGACAAATGCAAAGTTCTAAATGTTGGACAGGACAATAACCATGCCACATATAAACTAAATAATGTAGATCTTAATATTACGGATTGCGAAAAAGATTTAGGAGTTCTGGTTAGCAGTAATCTGAAACCAAGACAACAGTGCATAAGTGTTCGCAATAAAGCTAATAGAATCCTTGGCTTCATATCAAGAAGCATAAATAATAGGAGTCCTCAGGTTGTTCTTCAACTCTATACATCCTTGGTTAGGCCTCATTTAGATTATGCTGCACAGTTTTGGTCACCTTATTACAGAATGGATATAAATTCTCTGGAAAATGTACAAAGGAGGATGACAAAGTTGATCCCATGTATCAGAAACCTTCCCTATGAGGATAGACTGAGGGCCCTGAATCTGCACTCTCTAGAAAGACGTAGAATTAGGGGGGATATGATTGAGGTGTATAAATGGAAGACAGGAATAAATAAAGGGGATGTAAATAGTGTGCTGAAAATATCTAGCCTAGACAGGACTCGCAGCAATGGTTTTAAGTTGGAAAAATTCAGATTCAGGAAGGATATAGGAAAGTACTGGTTTGGTAATAGAGTTGTGGATGAGTGGAACAAACTCCCAAGTACCGTTATAGAGGCCAGAACGTTGTGTAGCTTTAAAAATAGGTTGGATAAATACATGAGTGGATGTGGGTGGGTGTGAGTTAGACCTGATAGCTTGTGCTACCAGGTCGGTTGCCGTGTTCCTCCCTTAAGTCAATGTGACCTGACCTGACTAGGTTGGGTGCATTGGCTTAAGCCGGTAGGAGACTTGGACCTGCCTCGCATGGGCCAGTAGGCCTTCTGCAGTGTTCCTTCGTTCTTATGTTCTTATGTTCTTATATATATATATATATATATATGCAAAACAACCACTGTGAAAGAGTGGTGAAATTCCAAGCCCTTTCGTGACTGCTCACATTGTCAAGGAACTATGAAAGTAATACATCAAAGGAAGGTATATAATATACAATATAATATATATAATATATATACCTTCCTTTGTTGTATTACTTTCATAGTTCCTTGACAATGTGAGTAGTCACGAAAGCGCTTGGAATTTCACTATTCTTTCACAGTGGCTGTTTCGCATATTTTAAAATCACCTGATTACTGTAATCATATTGCATGCATGTATGTATGCATATATATATATATATATATATATATATATATATATATATATATATATATATAGATATATATATATATATAGATATATATAGATATAATGGGAAAGTGACTCGTTAGTCCGTGGGAAATGATACCAAATATTTGGCCACGTTTAAATAGTGAGTATGTGATCTGTGCTGGCTTGTAGGCTGTGAAAATAAAGAGAGGAAAGTAATAAAGGAAGGAAAGAAAGAATGCAAAGATAGAGAGAGAGAGAGACAGACAGACAGAGAGGAAGTAAGCGACGCAAACATCAATAAAATATTAAAAATAAATTAATGAACAAACGGCTGATTGAGCGAGTCAGACATTAATTAGAACAGAACATAATTATGCTGGGAAACTCACTGACGGGAGACTAGGGAGCGCAAATGATCGTAGTCAATTTTGAGTAGGGAGTTGAGGCCTTTCAAAATGTCAAGTTCTTTTCCAAAGCCTAGATCAAAGGTGAAGGAAGGTGCATGTACCAAGGAACTTGAGCCTATCATCAAAAGGAAAGAGCAATGAATTCATATGATAGACATTACATATATATATACGTATATATATATATATATATATATATATATATATATATATATATATATATATATATATATATATAAATATTATATATATATATATATATATATGTATATATATATATATATATGTATATATATATATATATATAAAAATATATGCAATAAGATCACAACCCAGGGCAACATGGGTTTAGAACAGGTCGCTCCTGTCTGTCTCAACTACTGGATCACTACGACAAGGTCCTAAATGCACTAGAAGACAAAAAGAACGCAGATGTAATATATACAGACTTTGCAAAAGCCTTCGACAAGTGTGACCATGGCGTAATAGCGCACAAAATGCGCGCTAAAGGAATAACAGGAAAAGTTGGTCGATGGATCTATAATTTCCTCACTAACAGAACACAGAGAGTAGTCGTCAACAGAGTAAAGTCCGAGGCAGCTACGGTGAAAAGCTCTGTTCCACAAGGCACAGTACTAGCTCCCATCTTGTTCCTCATCCTCATATCCGACATAGACAAGGATGTCAGCCACAGCACCGTGTCTTCCTTTGCAGATGACACCCGAATCTGCATGACAGTGTCTTCCATTGCAGACACTGCAAGGCTCCAGGCGGACATCAACCAAATCTTTCAGTGGGCTGCAGAAAACAATATGAAGTTCAACGATGAGAAATTTCAATTACTCAGATATGGTAAACATGAGGAAATTAAATCTTCATCAGAGTACAAAACAAATTCTGGCCACAAAATAGAGCGAAACACCAACGTCAAAGACCTGGGAGTGATTATGTCGGAGGATCTCACCTTCAAGGACCATAACATTGTATCAATCGCATCTGCTAGAAAATGACAGGATGGATAATGAGAACCTTCAAAACTAGGGAGGCCAAGCCCATGATGACACTCTTCAGGTCACTTGTTCTATCTAGGCTGGAATATTGCTGCACTCTAACAGCACCTTTCAAGGCAGGTGAAATTGCCGACCTAGAAAATGTACAGAGAACTTTCACGGCGCGCATAACGGAGATAAAACACCTCAATTACTGGGAGCGCTTGAGGTTTCTAAACCTGTATTCCCTGGAACGCAGGAGGGAGAGATACATGATTATATACACCTGGAAAATCCTAGAGGGACTAGTACCGAACTTGCACACGAAAATCACTCACTACGAAAGCAAAAGACTTGGCAGACGATGCACCATCCCCCCAATGAAAAGCAGGGGTGTCACTAGCACGTTAAGAGACCATACAATAAGTGTCAGGGGACCGAGACTGTTCAACTGCCTCCCAGCACACAT
>NC_091348.1:13559594-13574594 GCF_038502225.1 Cherax quadricarinatus
TATAAGTACCAGCCTCCTTGTCTATGCTCCAGAATCTCTACAACTACGGTGCTCTTCACACCAACTCTAAGGCTGAGGGACTGATTACCTCATCTTTTGTATATAGTTCTACTGCCTTCAAGTTATGTCCTAGAATCTGTATTGATAAAGCCACTGGATGGCGAAACGTCTACAATAAAGATGTTGCATATGTCTTAACTTTCATCAAATATAGAGGCAGCATTTTATTACTATACCTGCTTCCTTTGCATTTGAAAAAGCCCAACAAAAATACCCAACTGCTGCACATGTATCTTAATCATGGACAAAGTTATCCCATCATTAGGTTTAATATTTCTTTATCTCCAACAACTCACTTGTGTTGGTGTGTGTGGAGTTACGTTGTGTGGTCGTGGTGGCTTACATGGGAATAAGTAAATCGCGTCCACTGGCCTTTTATTCATTTTCTAGACCGAGGTGATCAAGTCATTTAATTGCTGGAAGATCTGTAACTCGGAGTTCAACGTCACTTGCCTTACCCTCTCGATTAGGAATTTTGTGCGAGAGATCGTGGAGTGAGGACTTGCTGTTTTACTCCTGCTTTGAGCAATAGGGTCGAATTTTCCATGTTTTCTTCCCGAGACGCTTGTCATCATATTCAGCCTACTGGGCAACTGGGCGTCTCGCCATATATCAAATCTTATAGATCTGTGGAAAGCCTGTCATTGATGAATAAGACATTTGCAACACTCTGGTGTCTTTATTTTCAAATCGTTTCGTCTGCACAGTAGGTTTGTTCAGTCTAATATAGAGAGAACTTAAAACTGGAGACAGCATAAACACATGTTGCACACCTGTCTAATTCATCAGCTTGTCAGTGTTGTATACAGTTGTTATAAAGAATGTTGTGAATATGATAATGGTAAACAAAACCGAACAAGTTGAAAGTAAGACACGTGCAACAGTTAGGTATCTTTATTCCGAAACGTATCGCCTAGACATGAGGCTTCTTCAGTCGAATACAGAAAAGGCAGCAGAAGCAGAGATGTAAAGACGATGTAACAAATTCATCAGCCTCGAAGAGGTACTCTTGAGGTGGTCAGTCGCTCAAGCTGCAGAAGAGTGCTGCTCCATAGTTTGGGACAACGTGCCAGATCAGGAACAAGTCTGAGGGACTGACTACCTCGAAACTTCAAGGGTAATGGACTAAATACATCATCTTCACATCTCTGCTTCTGCTGCCTTTTTTGTATTCGACTCAATAATCCTACGTTTCGGAATACAGTTACCTAATTGTAGCGCGCGCGCGCGTGTGTGTGTGTGTTTACTCAGTTGTACTCACCTAGTTGAGGTTGCAGGGGTCGAGTCCAAGCTCCAGGCCCCGCCTCTTCACTGGTCGCTACTAGGTCACCCTCCCTGAACCGTGAGCTTTATCATACCTCTGCTTAAAGCTATGTATGGATCCTGCCTCCAATACATCGCTTCCCAAACTATTCCACTTCCTGACTACTCTGTGGCTGAAGAAATACTTCCTAACATCCCTGTGATTCATCTGTGTCTTCAACTTCCAACTGTGTTCCCTTGTTGCTGTGTCCCATCTCTGGAACAACCTGTCTTTGTCCACCTTGTCAATTCCTCTCAGTATTTTGTATGTCGTTATAATGTCCCCCCTATCTCTCCTGTCCTCCAGTGTCGTCAGGTTGATTTCCCTTAACCTCTCCTCGTAGGACATACCTCTTAGCTCTGGGACTAGTCTTGTTGCAAACCTTTGCACTTTCTCTAGTTTATTTACGTGCTTGGCTAGGTGTGGGTTCCAAACTGGTGCCGCATACTCCAATATGGGCCTAACGTACACGGTGTACAGGGTCCTGAACGATTCCTTATTAAGATGTCGGAATGCTGTTCTGAGGTTTGCTAGGCGCCCATAAGCAGCAGTTATTTGGTTGATGTGCGCTTCAGGAGATGTGCCTGGTGTTATACTCACCCCAAGATCTTTTTCCTTGAGTGAGGTTTGTAGTCTCTGGCCCCCTAAACTGTACTCCGTCTGCGGTCTTCTTTGCCCTTCCCCAATCTTCATGACTTTGCACTTGGTGGGATTGAACACCAAGAGCCAATTGCTGGACCAGGTCTGCAGCCTGTCCAGATCCCTTCGTAGTTCTGCCTGGTTTTCGATCGAATGAATTCTTCTCATCAAATTAAGGTCATCTGCAAACAGGGACTCCTCGGAGTCTATTCCTTCCGTCATGTCGTTCACAAATACCAGAAACAGCACTGGTCCTAGGACTGACCCCTGTGGGACCCCGCTGGTCACAGGTGCCCACTCTGACACCTCGCCACGTACCATGACTCGCTGCTGTCTTCCTGACAAGTATTCCCTGATCCATTGTAGTGCCTTCCCTGTTATCCCTGCTTGGTCCTCCAGTTTTTGCATTAATCTCTTGTGTGGAACTGTGTCAAACGCCTTCTTGCAGTCCAAGAAAATGCAATCCATCCACCCCTCTCTCTCTTGTCTTACTGCTGTCACCATGTCGTAGAACTCCAGTAGGTTTGTGACACAGGATTTCCCGTCCCTGAAACCATGTTGGCTGCTGTTGATGAGATCATTCCTTTCTAGGTGTTCCACCACACTTCTGCTGATAATCTTCTCCATGACTTTGCATACTATACATGTCAGTGACACTGGTCTGTAGTTTAGTACTTCATGTCTGTCTCATTTTTTAAAGATTGGGACTACATTTGCTGTCTTCCATGCCTCAGGCAATCTCCCTGTTTCGATAGATGTATTGAATATTGTTGTTAGGGGTACACATAGCGCCTCTGCTCCCTCTCTCAGGGCCCATAGGGAGATGTTATCTGGCCCCATTGCCTTTGAGGTATCTAGCTCACTCAGAAGCCTCCTCACTTCTTCCTCGGTTGTGTGTACTGTGTCTAGCACTCGGTGTGCCCCACCTCTCCGTCTTTCTGGAGCCCCTTCTGTCTCCTCTGTGAACACTTCTTTGAATCTCTTGTTGAGTTCCTCACATACTTCACGGTCATTTCTTGTTGTCTCTCCTCCTTCCTTCCTTAGCCTGATTACCTGGTCCTTGACTGTTGTTTTCCTCCTGATGTGGCTGTATAATAGTTTCGGGTCAGATTTGGCTTTCGCTGCTATGTCGTTTTCATATTGTCGTTGGGCCTCCCTTCTTATCTGTGCATATTCGTTTCTGGCTCTATGACTGCTATCTTTATTCTACTGGGTCCTT
Source organism: Cherax quadricarinatus (assembly GCF_038502225.1). NCBI lineage: Eukaryota > Metazoa > Arthropoda > Malacostraca > Decapoda > Parastacidae > Cherax > Cherax quadricarinatus. The sequence continues at coordinate 13,562,816 of NC_091348.1, forward strand.
TGCCTTCTATATTTCTTCCATTCTCTAGCACACTTGGGTTTTGCCTCCCTGCACCTTTGGGTGAACCATGGGCTCATCCTGGTTTTTTCATTATTCCTGTTACCCTTCGGTACCTCTCCTCAGCCTCCTTGCACATTGCTGCTACATATTCCATCATCTCATTAACTTGCTTCCCTGCCAGTTCTCTGTCCCACTGAACCCCGTTCAGGAAGTTCCTCATTCCCGTGTAGTCCCCTTTCTTGTAGTTTAGCTTCATTCGTCCTGGCCTTCTTGTTTCCCCCTCCATTTGTAGCTCTACTGTGTATTTGAAGCTTAAAACCACATGATCGCTGGCCCCAAGGGGTCTTTCATATGTGATGTCCTCAATATCTGCACTACTCAAGGCGAATACTAAGTCCAGTCTTGCTGGTTCATCCTCTCCTCTCTCTCTTGTAGTGCCCCTTACTTGTTGGTACATGAAGTTTTCCAGTACCACCTCCATCATCTTAGCCCTCCATGTAGCTTGGCCCCCATGTGGCTCCAAGTTCTCCCAATCGATCTCCTTCTGGTTAAAGTCACCCATGATCATGAGCTTTACCCTGCATGCATGAGCTCTTCTGGCCACTGCAGCCAGTGTGTCAACCATCGCTTTATTGCTCTCGTCATACGCTTGCCTTGGCCTCCTGCTGTTCTGTGGTGGGTTATACATCACTGCAATTACCACCTTGGGACCTACAGAGTGAAGCGTTCCCGCTATGTAATCACTTTCTTCTCTGCTGTCTCCTCTCTCCAGCTCATCAAAATTCCAGCGATTTTTGATCAGCAGTGCCACTCCTCCACCCCCCTTGTTCCCTTTGTCTTTCCTCATGATCTGGTATCCCGTTGGAAAGATGTCATCTGTTATCATACCTGTAAGCTTGGTTTCTGTGAGAGCTATGATGTCCGGTGATGCTTCTTTGACTCTTTCGTGCCACTCCTCCCACTTATTTGTTATTCCATCAGCGTTTGTGTACCATACCTTCAGTTTCCTTTCCAACACTGTGGTTTGGGGGCCTGTGAGGGTGGGAGACCTGGCAGCATACTGTTGGATTCTATAGCTGGGTGTCGGGTGGAAGCTGTGGGTATGGATTGTAGTGTGTGTTGGGATGGTGTGATAGGTTGTGGGGTTCTGAGGATAGTTGTGTGTGTGCTTGCCCTTGCTGCTCTGTTCTGCTCTGACTGACATCTGCTGGTTCCATCCTTGTCTCCTTTCCTAGTTCCTTTCGCTTTTTTGTCCTCTCCCTCAGCTGCTGTCTTTCTGTTTGTGTTCTGTCTGTCTAGGAACACCCTCTTGTACTCTTCCGAGTATTTCAACGTGGTTTCTCTTGGAGGATCCTGTTCCGCACTGTTTCTGTCCTGAGAATCAGCTTGATCGGTCGGTTTCTCCCCTTCAAGTACCCCCCTATCCTCTGAAAATTTACAATCTCGTCCATGTCTTCTTCACCCATTTCCGTGATGATTTTCTCAATCTCCTTTCTTTCTTGCTGCCGTCTTTCAGTGTGTGTCCTTTCCTCTCTCTCCTGAAGCCCATGGATAAACACTGATTTTGCCCTTTCCTCCTCCCATTGCCTCTCCCTCTGTGACTCTGGACCCTGTCTGTATGTGGTCATTTTCTCCTTCGATTTTTCCAGTGGCTCTTGGTAGCATGGTTGTGCCTCAGCATTCGACCTATCACCCTCTCTACCTGCACCCAGCTGCTCTTCTTGGCAGGCTGATATGACCTTAGCATAATTCATATCTCCTTCCTTCCTTCCTGTTCGGCCTCTCAGCTTCATGTGCTCTGTCTTCTCTGGTCACTGCCCCTGTATGTGTGTGTGTGTGTGTGTGTGTGTGTGTGTGTGTGTGTGTGTGTGTGTGTGTGTATGTGTCTGCCTGCCGCTGACGGGGTTTAAGGGCCTTCACCAGTTATAACTGGGAACATAACGTTCCCGTTTCTTTCCTGGTGACATTTGTTTCCTTTCCATTACCCGCTCAGATTGAGGCAGTATATTAAGCAGACTTCTGGATGCAGGGCGTGTACAGCACAAGCCGTCGTAACCTTAACAAGACCAACAACAACAAGAGTCGCAAGAACCCAAACAACATCCCAGCAACAACAGTATCCACAACAGCCATAATAACAACCACGACACTCACAGCAACAGCAACAACCACAACATCAACAACATCAACCACAACATCAAGCACAAAAACAGCCCCGACAGCAACCACAACCATAACACCATAAAACACAACCACAAAAACAGCAGTACCAACCACAACAGCAACAACAAGAAGCATAAAAACAGCCCCAATAGCAACCACAACAACAACCACAACTTCAGCCCTAGCAACAACCACAACAACAGCAATATCAACAACCACAACAACAACCCCCCCCCATCCACTCCCTCTTCCTCCTGATCAGCGTCACATGCACATAATTATTCCAGCAGTTCACGCCGCCCAACCTAAGTTCTAATTTTTAGGCCGACTGCAAAAAAAAAAAAAAAAAAATCCTGCAACAAATATTTAAAAAATAATATTCTGTATACGTCATTACAACTGATGATACTTTTTTTAACTTGTCAAATAATTAAAATTTTCATTTCATGCATTTTACAGTTTATTTTCTATTTTATGCCCATTAGTTATTTATGACTTTTTTTATTTTATTAAATATTTAATTATTTCTTGCCTTTCTGTAGGATATATAATATTTTGAATATATGAATTATAAAACTAGAAACGATGTGTAATACATATATATATATATATATATATATATATATATATATATATATATATATATATATATATATATATATATATATATATATATGTCGTGCCGAATAGATAAAACTTGCGAGTTTGGCTTAAATAGCAGTGCTTTTCTTGCCGGATAAGGCAAACGAAAATTTGTGTATGCAATAATTTCGCAAAAATCATTCTGAACCTAACGAAAAAAAATATATTTCATTGTTTTTTTATTATTAAATTATTGCAAACTTATCTAAAATATATTTAGTTGTATTAGGCTAAATTGTGCTTGTTTTAATAAGGTTAGGTAAGTTTTCTAAGGTTCTTTTGGTACAAATTTATTAATGTATCTTTAAACGTATAATAGAAAATTTATAGAAAAGACTTACTTTTTAACAAGTTCTTGCTAATTGACCAGTTTTACCTATTTGGCACTAATATATATATATATATATATATATATATATAATGTATAATGTGTATATATATATATATATTCATATTCGCACACCCCGGCCCTTGGCCAGAACTGTCTGCTGCTTACCTGATCAACCAGGCTGTTGCTGCCGGCGGCTCATTGACCAACATATCCATCACAGCCTGGTTGATCTGGAACCTGGCAGAGGCATTAGCCCAACAGTGTTTCTGATAGCTTTAAGTAAAATCTCAGCCAGTCTGGGACCACGGATGTTGATAAAACTCTTTCTTATTATGCCCACGGTGCTCCTGCTATTCACTGGGTTTTATTTTGATGTCTCTAGTATCTCACTACAGTATGTAGTTATGGGGGTGTGCAGATCTGGGAGTAAGCCGTTAAGTACTTTCCACATATATATTATCTTGTATCTCTCCTCCGCTCCAGTAATTTAAATTTTTATTGGCCCTAGCGGGTTGTAAAAGATCTCTGTGTATGTTGCAGCTCTTACTCTTGCCCTGAATGGAGTTTCCAGAGAGCACAAGTGGTTTTAAGTGTCGCCACTGGTACTCATTCCCTTGTTTTGAAAGTTGTAAAAGCTATTTTCCTGGCTTGTGTTATATTTGCTTTATTGTGTTTTTCGAAAGGTCAGTTGACATTATTACGCCCATATATGTTCCTTTCGTTCCATTTGGTGATATTCTTGCGTTCTGGATACATTGTATCTTTTGAGTAGTTCATTCTTTCTATATCTAGGGTGTTTGAACATGCCACAATGAACGTCATGATATTCCATTGCCCACTGGAAGAGTTTGCTCATTTCTTCTTGCATTTTTTCAGTATCTTCTACCAAGATGATTCTCATGCAAATGTTAGTATTATGTGCAAATGATGATAAGAAATTGTGTCCAGCGTTTTTAACAGTGTCCGTTAAAGATAAGAAAACAGTAAAGGCGCCAAGACGGTGTCCTGGATACTGACTTTTTTATTCTTTGCTAGTGGTGAATTTTGCTCCATTTACTACAATTCTTTATATTCTGCTTGTCAGAAAGTTGAAAATCCATTGGCCTACGTTCCCCATTTTGCATATAACCCCTCAGCTTATGTGCAATCGCTCCAAGATCGCATTTGTTAAAAACCTTGACGAAAGCCGTGTATACAGCATTTGGTTCTCTTCCAACTCTTCAGTAACTCTACCATGATAGTTCAGAAGACGTTGTGTCAAGCATGATCCTCGTGACTGGCGGTGTACAGGTGATATGCAGCAGGTCTTTGTGTGGTCGATTGGCTTTAACGCTTCGTAAACCAACGAAACAATGATCCCGACCTGCTTAAACACTTTCGAGAAACTTAGTTATACATAACAAAACAGTATATATATATATATATATATATATATATATATATATATATATATATATATATATATATATATATATATATATATATATATGTCGTGCCGAATATGTTAAACTGGTCAATTAGCAAAAACTCATTTAAAATTAAGTCCTTTCTAAAATTTTCTCTTATACATTTAAAGATATATTTTTTTTCATTAATGTTAATGTAGACATTTTTAATTTTGCTCCAAAAGAATCTTAGAAAACTTACCTAACCTTATTATAAGAAGAAAAATTTATTTTAGCCTAACCCAACTAAATATATTTTAGATTTGTTTACAATAATTTAATACTAAACAAACATAGTGAAATATATTTTTTTCGTTAGGTTCAGAATGATTTTGGCGAAATTACTGCATACACAAATTTTCGCTTGTCCTATATGGCAAGGTGAGCTTTGCTATTTAAGCCAAGATCGCAAGTTCTGCCTATTCGGCACGACATATATATAAATATATATAAATAATATATATATATATATATATATATATATAAATGTATATATATTAATCTTGAATCTCCATTATCTCTCTCCCATGCCCTTATAAAAAAATATATAATTTCCTCTATTAAATGTGGATAATTTCTCAGCTTAGGAAATAAGAAGCTCTGAGCATGAAACTCTTCAAGTCAAGAGCGACAACCACTGGTTCTCCCTGGCCTTCAGAATCGTGTACATAAAGCTGGGTTTTATCAGACTAAGTGACTGGGTGATCGCCGTAACTGTTGCTTCTCTAGACAAGACGTTAAACTCCGTTAACATAGGCGCTAATAAACCTGTAAGTTGATCCACATGAAGCAGAGGAAATACGAAGATCTAAGTGCCATTATATCCCCGATAACCGAGCGTTCGCACCACGCCTCCTCGCATTCCATCTTTAATTGACACCTAAAAAATAATTCATTTGATCGCAGTTCCTCGACATAACAAAATAATTTTTCGAAGAATGTTACTCTAATTGAACCAAAACTGCTGAGGAATGTCACAGGAAGGAGATGCATTAGAAGGCGATAATAATGGAAATTAAATCGATATAATACAATGAGAGAGGTTCCCTAATGGATTTTTGGTGTGCCCCCCCCTCTCTCTCTCTCTCTCTCTCTCTCTCTCTCTCGTGTCTTTTTTATAATATACTATTGCTACCACTTTTATCAAAGAATTTCCGACACTGAATAAATTTACTGAAACTGTAAATATCTGTTTTCTCTGGAGTTGCCTCTCTAATTTTTTTGTCTAATTCTGTCTTTTTGTCTACCTGTCTGTCAGTCATCTCTCCCGCCTGAGATGATTATTATTATTATTATTATTATTATTATTATTATTATTATTGTTGTTGTTTGTACTGGGACTCTCTCCCAGGATGTGAACCACAACGCCTGAGCACCTATTTACTGCTATGAACCCAGGCAGGTATGGAAGACCTACGTACAAGTCTCTACCAAGCAAGTTATTTCGGCAGATAATCGGCAATACAATAAGATTGTCTATCGTATTACCTGGCAAGGTCATGCGATAGACAGCTGGAGGAACAAAAACATAAAGAATCACAGAAAAAACGTTTTGCCCTCTGTGGAGGTTTACCAAATAACTGACAAAGACACACAGCAGGCGAAACGTCACCCTTTGTGTGTGTGTCTCTTTGTGTATGTGTTTTTGCTATTTATATTCCCAGCCAAACAATACCTCCATTCTCAGAACTCATCTTCCCATAAAAGTTGTGTGCAGCAGAATATAGAGAGCGAGGTCTTGTGTATCCCAGAGCCTCTAGCAAAGCTTGGAAGGGATACTGTATTGTAATACTAACGGTATACTGCTATACAAGGCATACTGGCATACAAGGAATACATGGTATACAACAGATGCATGAAAGGCTCTATTTCCTCCCAGCATGAAGGACAGAAGCAAAAATTGAAGAAAAAAACTATTATTAGAGGCAACGTTTCGCTCTGTGTAAAGCTTCATCAAGACTTGATAAAGCTGTACTCAGAGCGAAACGTTGCCCCAATAAAAGCTTCTCCTTTCAGCAAGATATTGCAGTGTAATCTTCCTGTCGTTAAGCTCTGCTCTAGAGGGGCGTAGCTGCAATAGATCACGTTCACAGAAGCTTTTCCTAAGCTACTTACACCAGCTTGTCTTTAGGGAGACCGTCCTCAACCCGAGAGCGAAGATTCGAACGCTGTGTATATCCACGTTGACACTCCGCTGCCAGATGCATCGAGTCCTAGCCTAACCTATTTTAAATTAGCAATTGCGTATACAAGGGACGTTCGAAAACTGTTGCTCGGTAATGCATCAGAAACTGAATTGTGTAAAATGAGGGAGGGATGAAATCAGAGAGACAAAAATCGTAGAGACGTAACAACTCAACATTAACATGTTAAAAATCATCCCTGAAAAACACAGTCCCCTTAACCACTTGTAATCCTTTTAAAAGGACATCAACAGCTGCCTACAACACAGTAGTTTACTTGGCCAAATGATATCAACAACAGCCAATACATGTATATAAAACACTGCGGTTTACCTGGCCACAAGATGGACGGGGTGTGAGCACAGGTTGTCAAGCTCACTGTCCAGTAAGTAAGGTTTACTGCTAAGTGACCTTCGCGAGTTTTTTGGCTTAGGTAATATCTCTTGAAGGGAAAAAATTCCAGAAGACAATTCACTGTTATAATAATAACAATATAATAATAATAATAATAATAATAATAATAATAATATAATAATCTTTATTTTTACAAGTTCATGATACAACTTATACAAACCATAGCTGACATCAGTGACATACTATATAGAAAGCACCTGGTTATGCAGAGCATTTCGGGACAATTTATGTTAATTTTGTCTCCAGGATGCGACCCACACCAGTCAGCTAATACCAAGGGACCTAATTGCTGCTGGGTGAACAGGGGCAGCAAGTGTCTTAAGGAAACACGCCCCAGTGTTTCCACCCATACCGGGGATCGAACCACGGGCCTCACTGTGTGAGCTGAGTGTGCTACCAACCGAATTAACGCTACAGTCCACCACGGAGTGAAATATCATGGTTTTAGATAACGGAAATAGAGATCGAGAGGATAAAAGGTAAAAAATGACAACGTTTCGATTTGTGTAGCGCTATAGTGAGTGCGAAACGCTGTCACAACAAAAGGATATCTTGTCGCCAGTGTCTTCATGACTTTCAGAAGTCAGCCTTTCTATCTTACAGCATACTAAGAGGATAGTCATGAAGAACAGACACAGGAGCAGAACTAAGCTTGTATTGTAGCACCAACGTATCAGTCACAGAGCAAAACGTTGTCGCGCTAAAAACATATTGCATATCTATTTTATACTTTTTTTTTCCTTTCAGATTTAACCACTCACACACGTCGTCAGCTGTCCGCTCGCACACTAACCTATCAATAGCAATTTCACGCCCTCTCACCCCAACCCTTCCTGGTACATCCTTTACATCTTCCCTGCACTTCAGATTTATACACCCTTAACAAACTTTTCTTGCTCGGTTGTTTCTACGTGAACTATTTATCTCACCTTCCCCCTCTTCCTCACTTTCACTTAAACTATTCACACCATCTCAGTCTACAAACGCTTTAATTAATAATATTCACAGACAATGTACTTCCTTACCACTAAATTTTCTCAAGTTTCTAATATTTAGTTTATCCCCTGAAGTCTTCAAGAGGAAATTGGACAAGTATCTTCACCAGATGCCAGATCATAAAAGGTTGTGATGGTTATGTGGGGCAGGGGACCTCCAGCAGCAACAGTCTGATTGACCAAGCTAGCACCAGAGGAGCCTGTGGCCGGGCTCCGGGAGTAGGAAGACTCTCGAAATTCATCAAAGGTAACTTAATAATAGTCTGAGATATAGCAAAACGTCCCATAAGGTTTTTTTTCCCAGTTGTAAATTAGATGAGTAAAATTACAATCCCAGCAGTTGGGTATTTTTATTGTGGAAACGTTTCGACTGCTCAGTAGGCTTCTTCAGTCAAATGCAGATGTGGTTTAAATAATGAAGACGGAAGAAGCAGGGAAGAGGTTAATACGAGGTGATCAGTTTCTTAGCATTGAAGAAGTAATTGTGAGGTGATCAGTCCCTTAAGTCATCTCCATATTCGACTGAAGAAACCTGGTGAGCAGGCGAAACGTGTCGACAATAAACATGCCCAACTGCTGCATATGTCTTACTCGTCTACTTGTCGATATTATGTACCAATAATATATTGACTCTTACGAATTGTTCCATCCACGATACTGAAGCTTATACTGAGCTTCACAGATATTAAGTTTCTGAAAATCTTTCAGTCTGTCAGATGTCGGAAACTCTCTCTCTCTCTCTCTCTCTCTCTCTCTCTCTCTCTCTCTCTCTCTCTCTCTCTCTCTCTCTCTCTCTCTCTCCAGTATTCACTGTAATTCGTCACAGTCATGAATGCCTGATCAATGTTCAAGATTATATATCTGAACACTTTGCACGCACCATTCACACTCTCCTCACAACTCTTCTTCTTCGGTAATCTTCGAACATCCATCCACTCTACCTCCACACATCATACTGATCAACGTTCCTTATTTCATTCTTTCTACATGGCTAAAACACTTTATCATCCCTTCTGCCCTTCCAAATCAGATTATATATATATATATATATATATATATATATATATATATATATATATATATATATATATATATATATATATATATATATATATATATATATATATATATATATATATATATATATATATATATATATATATATATATATATATATATATATATATATATATATATATATATATATATATATATATATGTTTTTATTATTTTATTATCACACTGGCCGATTCCCACCAAGGCAGGGTGGCCCGAAAAAGAAAAACTTTCACCATCATTCACTCCATCACTGTCTTGCCAGAAGGGTGCTTTACACTACAGTTTTTAAACTGCAACATTAACACCCCTCCTTCAGAGTGCAGGCACTGTACTTCCCATCTCCAGGACTCAAGTCCGGCCTGCCGGTTTCCCTGAACCCCTTCATAAATGTTACTTTGCTCACACTCCAACAGCACGTCAAGTATTAAAAACCATTCGTCTCCATTCACTCCTATCAAACACGCTCACGCACGCCTGCTGGAAGTCCCCCCTCGCACACAAAACCTCCTTTACCCCCTCCCTCCAACCTTTCCTAGGCCGACCCCTACCCCGCCTTTCTTCCACTACAGACTGATACACTCTTGAAGTCATTCTGTTTCGCTCCAGCTTTCAGGGAGAAGACTTACAGCTTTTCATCTACGCCAAGGTATTGTCCAGTGTGGGTAGATTGGTAAAGCTCTGCGTACTTTGTCCTAAGGTTCGTGGGTTCGAGTCTCCTTCAGCCAGAGATCAGTGTTTGTGTATATTTCGCCTGCTCTCGCGAATTCATTGCATATATATATATATATATATATATATATATATATATATATATATATATATATATAATTATGTTAGTACTGCTATAAAATGAAAATCCCTCTCGTCTTCCATAAGCTCTGGAATATTTTGAAGTTCATTTTTAATACCGAAAATGCCATAAAAACAAGAAACCGATAAAGATTACTGGTAAAGCATCACTGTATTGGGTACGTTCGATTCCGGCCAAAAGCTTTGATAACTTTTATACAAGGCAGACTTTAAAAAAAAATCTTGAAACTAAATACAAATAGCACACAAAAACTATAACAGCAATACCATAATTACTGCCCGAAAAACCAGCGTTTGGTTCATTCATTTCTGGAACAAATAAGGCACTTTCATCCAACGTTAAAACATAATAAATAACATCATTTCGCTTGGTTTACAAACTTTTTTAACTCATTGACTTAGAAAAACATTTAATCACACATAAAGTTTTTAACGCTGCAAAATAATATATTACTCGTTCCAATTTGTCAGTACTCACACAGACTGTACAAAACTGTCCTCATTCTTGCTAACTGTAATGTGTTCCAGAGTGTCTCACGTGGCTGGCATTAAGGTGGACTACACCAAATACCAAGCACCACACATGAACAATAACTTGAGCTCCCTCCAGCCTTGGAAACCAACAGCTATCCCTGTGCTGGCTGTCCATTGTTATGTGGTTAATTTAACACTGGCCAGAACAGTAGGTAGGGTTCTGAGATTGAATCCGCTGTGTTTCTGCTGGTCGCAAAATGTTATGAAATTATATATATATATATATATATATATATATATATATATATATATATATATATATTTATATATATATATATATATATATATATATATATATATATCGTGCCGAATAGGCAGAACTTGCCATCTTGGCTTAAATAGCAACGCTCGTCTTGCCATATAGGACAAGTGAAAATTTGTGTATGCAATAATTTCGCCAAAATCATTCTGAACCTAAGGAAATAAATATATTTCATTATGTTTATTATTAAATTACTGTAAACTTATTTAAAATTTAGTTGGAATAGCCTAAATTAAATTGCGCTTGTTTTCATAAGGTTAGGTAAGTTTTCTAAGGTTCTTTTGCTAGAAAATTAATAATTTTTTCACTAACATTAATTAAAAAAATATATCTTTAAACGTATAAGAGAAAATTTTTAGGAAGGACTTAATTTTAAATGAGTTCTTGCTAATTGACCAATTTTACCTATGTGTGTACTCGCCTAGTTGAGGATGCAGGGGTCGAGTCCAAGCTCCTGGCCCCGCCTCTTCACTGGTCGCTACTAGGTCACTCTCGCTGAACCGTGAGCCTTATCATACCTCTGCTTAAAGCTATGTATGGATCCTGCCTCCACTACATCGCTTCCTAAACTATTCCACTTCCTGACTCGTATGTGGCTGAAGAAATACTTCCTAACATCCCTGTGATTAATCTGTGTCTTCAGCTTCCAACTGTGTCCCCGTGTTGCTGTGTTCAGTCTCTGGAACATCCTGTCTTTGTCCACCTTGTCAATTCCTCTCAGTATTTTGTAAGTCGTTATCATGTCCCCCCTATCTCTCCTGTCCTCCAGTGTCGTCAGGTTGATTTCTCTTAACCTCTCCTCGTAGAACATACCTCTTAGCTCTGGGACTAGTCTTGTTGCAAACCTTTGCACTTTCTCTAGTTTCTCTACATGCTTGGTTAGGTGTGGGCTCCAGACTGGTGCCGCATACTCCAATATGTGTGTGTGTGTGTGTGTGTGT
>NC_091348.1:13579594-13594594 GCF_038502225.1 Cherax quadricarinatus
TGCTGCACCAGCGGCTCTCTTCTGTCACATGTGCTCTACTAAGAGTCCAGCTCTTGGACTACCGCGATTACGCCTTGTTTAGATAATTTTTTTATTTTAATAAAAATGTTAAAGTAATAATAATTAATAATAATAATAATAATAAACTGAGTGTAATAAAGCGTAAAGTTTATTAAAATGTACAATTCCAAGCATTTTCCAAATTTCCTAAAGGGCTTAAAAAATAGAAAATAATATTTCACTGAGAAAATTCACTTCCCTGACCCACTCTTAAAACACCAGTGGCTTGTCCAGCCACTCCAAACAAACGTAACATATTGCATATTTAGGGATTGAGAAATGTACTGTTTGTATGTAGCCAGTATTATTGTTATAGCAATATACTCTGTGTTTACCCTTCTCACGTGTGTTTGTACTCACCTATTTGTGGTTGCAGGGGCCGAGTCATAGATCCTGGCCCCGCCTCTTCATGTATGGTTCCCGCCTCCACTACGTCACTTTCTAGGCTCTTCCACTGCCTGACAACTCTGACTGAAGAAATACTTCCTAACATCCCTTTGATTCATCTGAGTCTTCAACTTCCACTTGTGACCTCTTGTTTCTGTGTCCGTTCTCTGGAACATCCTGTCTTTGTCCACCTTGTCTATTCCGCGCAGTATTTTATATGTCATAAGAACATAAGAACATAAGAACGAAGGAACACTGCAGAAGGCCTACTGGCCCATGCGAGGCAGGTCCAAGTCCCTACCGGCTTAAGCCAATGCACCCAACCTAGTCAGGTCAGGTCACATTGACTTAAGGGAGGAACACGGCAACCGACCTGTTAGCACAAGCTATCAGGTCCAACTCACACCCACCCACATCTACTCATGTATTTATCCAACCTATTTTTAAAGCTACACAACGTTCTGGCCTCTATAACGGTACTTGGGAGTTTGTTCCACTCATCCACAACTCTATTACCAAACCAGTACTTTCCTATATCCCTCCTGAATCTGAATTTTTCCAACTTAAAACCATTGCTGCGAGTCCTGTCTAGGCTAGATATTTTCAGCACACTATTTACATCCCCTTTATTTATTCCTGTCTTCCACTTATAAACCTCAATCATATCCCCCCTAATTCTACGTCTTTCTAGAGAGTGCAGTTTCAGGGCCCTTAGTCTATCCTCATAGGGAAGGTTTCTGATACATGGGATCATCTTTGTCATCCTCCTTTGTACATTTTCCAGAGAATTTATATCCATTCTGTAATACGGTGACCAAAACTGTGCAGCATAATCTAAATGAGGCCTAACCAAGGATGTATAGAGTTGAAGAACAACCTGAGGACTCCTATTATTTATGCTTCTTGATATGAAGCCAAGGATTCTATTAGCTTTATTGCGAACACTTATGCACTGTTGTCTTGGTTTCAGATTACTGCTAACCAGAACTCCTAAATCTTTTTCGCAATCCGTAATATTAAGATCTACATTATTTAGTTTATATGTGGCATGGTTATTGTCCTGTCCAACATTTAGAACTTTGCATTTGTCTATATTAAACTGCATCTGCCACTTCTCCGACCACTGCATCAGTCTATTCAAATCTTCCTGGAGTGCTCGAATGTCCTCGTCAGAATGAATTCGACGGCCTATTTTGGTGTCATCGGCAAACTTGCCGATGTCGCTCTTTATGCCCTCATCTATGTCGTTTATGTAGATTGTGAACAGCAGGGGGCCCAACACTGACCCCTGTGGAACACCGCTCGTGACGCTTCCCCACTCTGATTTCTCCCCATTTATGCAAACTCTCTGCTGCCTATTTGTCAACCATGCCTCTATCCAGGAAAAAATTTCTCCTCCTATTCCATGTGCCTTAATTTTCCTCAATAGTCTCTGATGTGGGACCCTGTCAAAAGCCTTACTGAAGTCCATATACACAATATCATATTCATTACCATGATCTACCTCCTCAAATACCTTAGTGAAAAAAGTTAATAAATTCGTAAGGCAGGAACGCCCCTTTGTAAAACCATGCTGAGATTCGTTGATTAATTTATGCTTTTCAAGGTGGCTACGAACTGCCTCGGCAATTATTGATTCCATAAATTTTCCCACTATGGAGGTTAGGCTTATTGGTCTATAGTTCGAAGCTAAGGACCTGTCACCTGTTTTGAAAATAGGTATCACATTTGCCATTTTCCACTTATCTGGCACCATGCCAGTTTGTAGTGATATGTTGAAAAGATTAGCCAAAGGTGTGCTAAGCTCCTCTTTACATTCCTTTAGAACCCTTGCATACAGTTCATCAGGGCCTGGGGATTTGTTAGGTTTTAATTTATCTATTTGCCTAAGGACCATGTCACTTGTGACCCTAATAGTGCACAGTTTATTATCGTCCTGTTCTACATAATTTATCATTACTGGAATATCGCTGGTATCCTCCTGTGTAAAAACTGAGAGGAAGTATGTGTTAAAAATTCTACACATTTCCTTATCACTGTCAGTGAGCTGACCCGAGGAACTTTTGAGTGGGCCTATCTTGTCCCTGATCTTACTTCTGTATACCTGAAAGAATCCTTTTGGGTTAGTCTTCGATTCTCTTGCAACTTTAACCTCATAATCTCTATTTGCTTTTCTAATTCCCTTTTTTATTTCACTCTTTAACTGAATATATCGATTTCTTAATTGCCCCTCTCCTCTTTTGATTTGCCTATATATGCCTCTCTTTTGACCAATCAGATATTTTAATCTATTGTTCATCCATTTAGGATCATTTTTGTTTGATCTGATTTCCCTATTTGGAACATAATTTGACTGAGCAGCTAGAACTATGCCCTGGAAAGCATCATATCGGCAACCATCACCACCTACCTGACCCCTAGTCAGGTCATTCCAGTTCAGCCCACCTAAGTAATTTTTCAGTCCTATGAAATCAGCCAAGCGAAAGTCAGGGACGGAGACTTGATTGCCATTATTAGGGGAATTCCATGATATGTTAAAACTGAGTGATTTGTGATCACTCTCCCCAAGCTCATCATTAACCTCAAGATTATTAATTAGTGTTTCCCTACTGGCAAGAACCAAGTCAAGGAGGTTATTTCCCCTAGTTGGCTCTGTCACAAACTGTTTTAAAAAACAATCCTGGATCGTATCAAGAAAGTCACCCGACTCTAAATTTCCTGTCAAATTGCTCCAGTCAATCTGTCTATAGTTGAAATCTCCCATTAGCACAACATTTTCGTATGTAGATGCCTTACGAATTTCGTCCCATAGAAGTTTACTGCACTCCCTATCAAGATTTGGGGCCCTGTAAATCACACCCAAAATTAGTTTTTCTCGGCCCTCGAGAAGCTGTAACCAAACAGATTCAGTGGCTGACGCTTCTAATTTAATATCTTGTCTAACACAACAATTTAAATTGTCTCTGACATACATCGCTACTCCACCACCTTTCCTGTTGACCCTGTCAGTGTGGAATAATTTATAGCCTTGTATGTGACATTCAGAGGGCATCTCTCTATCTTTCAGATTGAGCCAGGTCTCTGTTATAGCAATAATATCTATGTTTCCTGCACTTGCAATTAATCTTAGCTCATCTATCTTATTTCTAACACTCCTGCTATTAGTATAGTAAACCTTAAGGGAGCTAGTCCCTTGCTGCCCTCTGCTGTCCCCCTTTGTTTGCTGACCTGTTCTATTGTCTTTATTTATAACTTCATGCTGAATGCCTTTTGTACATTTACTGTTTCCAACCCTAGTGTTGCAACCTGCTTGTTTCCCACACACACCCATACCTCTATCTTCCATCAGTTTAAAATCATAGGCATTTCACCAATGGCCTTCTCAATCGAGTCTGCAAGTGCTACCACCCCTGCCCCAGAGAGATGAACCCCATCCCTTGCATACATATCATGTTTGCCATAAAAGTTGTTCCAGTTGTCAATGAATGGGATTGCAAGTTCCTTGCAGTATCTGTCTAGCCAGCAATTTACACCAATTGCCCTAGACAACCATTCATTTCCTACTCCCCTTCTAGGCAAGATGCTACATATGATTGGGATCCCTCCCTTAGACTTAATGAAATCTATAGCTGACCTGTACTTATCTAGCAGCTCTTCTCTCCTACCCTTCCCAATATCATTTCCACCAGCACTGAGACAGATAATGGGCTTGTTCCCATTACCTGACATGATATTATCCAGTCTGTTGACAATGTCCCCAACACCAGCTCCAGGGAAGCACACTCTATCTCTCATCTTCTTATTCCTATTACAAAAAGCACGATCAACATATCTTACCTGAGAGTCACCAACCACAAGAATGCGCTTACCTTCATTAGCAGGGGCAGTAGTACCCTTACCTTCACTGGCCACTGAAGTACATTCATCCTGGAGAACAGAGAAGCGATTTCCTACCTTCAGATCTGCACTCTTAACTTTCCTTACTCTGATGCGCCTCCCTTTACTGTGAACAACTCGCCACTTGTAGCAGGTGCTGGGCTGCACCTCACTGCTGGTAGCCGTTGCTACCACCCCACCTACAGCCTCCTCACAGTGAGAGACAGACTGCACCTCACTGCTAGAAGCCTCATTCCCCACATCTCCAACCACCTCACACTCTCTCCCAGGCCCATTGAGGTGGACCTTCAGCCTCCTAATCTCCTCCTGGAGA
Source organism: Cherax quadricarinatus (assembly GCF_038502225.1). Classification (NCBI taxonomy): domain Eukaryota; kingdom Metazoa; phylum Arthropoda; class Malacostraca; order Decapoda; family Parastacidae; genus Cherax; species Cherax quadricarinatus. The sequence continues at coordinate 13,584,252 of NC_091348.1, forward strand.
AGCAAGACCTCCTCCTTCAACTCTCCAACCTCAGCTTTTAAAACACTGTAGAAGCAAGCCATGCTTTGTAACCGTCCACGCTAATCCCCAAGCAGCTCAGGGTCTGTGACCTCACGTGACGACTGACCACTGAACACTGTCGTTATCATGTCTCCCCTAACCCGTCTGTCCTCCAGTGTCGTCAGGCCGATTTTCCTCAACCTTTCTTCGTAGGACAATCCCCTTAGCTCTGGGACTAGTCTTGTTGAAAACCTTTGTACTTTCTCTAATTTCTTGACGTGCTTGACCAGGTGTGGATTCCAAACTGGTGCTGCATACTCCAGCATGGACCTGACGTAAATGGTGTACAGAGTCTTGAACGATTCCTTAATGAGGTATCGGAACGCTATCCTTAGGTTTACCAGACGCCCATATGCTGCAGCAGTTATCTGATTGATGTGCGTCTCAAGAGATGTGCTCGGTGTTATACTCACCCCAAGATCTTTTTCTTTGAGTGAGGTTTGCAGTCTTTGGCCACCTAGACTATACTGTGTCTGCGGTCTTCTTTGCCCTTCCCCAATCTTCATGACTTTGCATTTAGAAGGATTAAATTCAAGGAGCCAGTTGCTGGACCAGGCTTGTAGCCTGTCCAGGTCTCTTTGTAGTCCTGCCTGATCCTCGACCGATTTGAGTCTCTTCATTAACTTCACATCATCTGCAATCAAGGACACTTCTGAGTCTATCCCTTCCGTTATGTCATTCATATATACCAAAAACAGCACAGGTCCTAGGACTGACCCCTTGTGGAACCCCGCTTGTCACAGGCGCCCACTGACACCTCGTCACGTACCATGATTCGTTGTTGCCTCCCTGTCAGGTATTCTATGATCCATTGCAGTGCCTTTCCTATTATGTGTGCCTGATCCTCTAGCTTTTGCGGTAACCTCTTGTGAGGAACTGTGTCGAAGGCCTTCTTTCAGTCCAAGAAAATGCAGTCTATCCACCCCTCTCTCTCTCTTGTCTTACTTTTGTCACCTTCTCATAAAACTCCAGTAGGTTTGTGACACAGGATTTTCCTTCCCTGAAAGCGTGCTGGTTGTCGATTATACATTTAGTTTCTTTCCAGGTGCTCCACCACTCTCCTCCTGATAATCTTCTCCATGACTTTGTATACTATACACGTTAGTGACACAGGTCTGTAGTTTAATGCCTCATGTCTGTCTCCTTTTTTAAAAATTGAGACTACATTTGCTATCTTCCAAACCTCAGGGAGTTGCCCAGTTTCAGTGGATGTGCTGAAGACCTTTGTTAGTGGCACACACAGCATGTGTACTCACCTAGTTGAGGTTGCGGGGGTCGAGTCCGAGCTCCTGGCCCCGCCTCTTCACTGATCGCTACTAGGTCACTCTCTCTGAACCGTGAGCTTTATCATACCTCTGCTTAAAGCTATGTATGGATCCTGCCTCCACTACATCGCTTCCCAAACTATTCCACTTACTGACTACTCTGTGGCTGAAGAAATACTTCCTAACATCCCTGTGATTCATCTGTGTCTTCAACTTCCAACTGTGTCCCTTTGTTACTGTGTCCAATCTCTGGAACATCCTGTCTTTGTCCACCTTGTCAATTCCTCTCAGTATTTTGTATGTCGTTATCATGTCCCCCCTATCTCTCCTGTCCTCCAGTGTCGTCAGCCTATTCTCTGTCTGCTGTCTTCTTTGCCCTTCCCCGATCTTCGTGACTTTGCATTTGGCGGGGTTAAATTCGAGGAGCCAGTTGCTGGACCACGTGTCCAGCCTGTCCAGGTCTCTTTGTAGTCCTGCCTGATCCTCAACTGATTTAATTCTCCTCATTAACTTCACATTATCTGCGAACAGGGACACTTCTGTGTCTATCCCTTCCATCATGTCATTCACACATTCCAAAAATAGTACTGGTCCTAGGACTGACCCCTGTGGGATCCCGCTCGTCACAGGCGCTCATTGTGATACCTCATCACATACCATGACTCGTTGTTGCCTCCCTGTCAGGTATTCACTGATCCATTGCAGTGTACTTCCAGTTATACGTGCCTGATCCTCTAGCTTCTGCACTAATCTCTTGTGAGGAACTGTGTCAAAGGCCTTCTTGCAGTCCAAGAAAATGTAGTCAACCCACCCCTCTCTGTATCTTATTTCTGTTACTTTGTCCTAAAACTCCAGAAGGTTTGTGACACAGGATTTGCCTTCCATGAATGTGTGCTGGTTGTCGTTTACAGTCTTGTTCCATTCCAGGTGCTCCACCACTCTCCTCCTGATAATCTTCTCCATGACTTCCCATACTATACACGTCAGTGACACTGGCCTATAGTTTAGTGCCTCGTTTCTGTCTCCTTTCTTAAAAAAGGGGACTACATTTGCCGTCTTCTATGCCTCAGGTAGTTGCCCAGTTTCAAGGGATGTGTTGAAAATTGTGGTTAGTGGCACACACAGCGTCTCTGCTCCCTCTCTAAGGACCCACGGAGAGATGTCCGATCCCACCGCCTTTGAGTTATCAAATCTACTTAAGAACATAAGAAAGAAGGAACACTGCAACAGGCCTACTGACCCATGCGAAGCAGGTCCGTGCCACCCTCCCGGCCCCCAGCTTCTCCACCTCCTCCTCAGTTGTGTGCATTTCATCCAACACTTGTTGGTATAACCCTTGTTAGTGTCCCCCTCTGTTCTGTCTTCCCAGAGTCCTCCCAGTCTCTACTGTAAACACTTCCTTAAATCTCGTGTTGAGCTCCTCACATACCATGTGTGTGTGTGTGTGTGTGTGTGTGTGTGTGTGTGTGTGTGTGTGCGCGCGCGCGTGTTTTCACATGCTACCACTCCCTCCACTTGCTACTGCTTGCTCCTGGCGATGCTGTTACTTGCTTCTTCTGCTACCGATTACCCTGTATTCTACTGCTTGTCCCATATGCTACTGCTTGTCCCATGTTTTACTGCTTGTTCCATGCGTTACTGCTTGTTCCGTGTGTTACTGCTTGTTACATGTGTTACTGCTTGTTCCGTGGGCTACTGCTTGCTGTGTGTGCTACTGCTTGTTCTGTGGGCTACTATTTGTGCCGTGGGCTACTTGTTCCGTGGGCTACTGCTTGCCTATTTAGAACAGTCGACTACAAAATAGCAACTGCGCCAAACATTACAAACAATTCAGTCAAAGGAACGTGGATGGTCATCCTTTTCTGTCCTTGTATTGATAAAGCAACTAGTTGGCGAAACGTCTGCAGGTAGAGATACCCAGATGTTACACATGTGTCTAATTCGTCATGGTCATCCCAGCTAAGAACTTTAAATCGTATCAAATCTGCTAAAGCTTGTTTAACGTTTTATCAGCTTAGTTACCTCATCAAGCTGGATCATCAGTGCTCATTCTCAGTTTGAGTTTAAGGCCTTATATTTTTCTCCCATTGTTTATTTCAAAAATTCCGAAATAGGGTACATTAATCGTACTGGTAAAAATACCATGTAATACCGACAGGTTGATTGAAAAAGGCACAAAATACCAACATGGACATTTTTAATCGAAACGTTTCGGTACTCGACCTTGGTCACTTCCCCCGAAAAAAAATATTATGTACTGCCTTGAGAAAATTTAAAAACAGAATGACATTTAATACATAAAAAATTGCTAATTACTCCAAAACGAAATTAAAGCGAACGTCACTCAAAGAAATTGTATATATAAGCGATTTTCCTCTCTACGAAGCGACAGAAATTTAACACAGAATCTGTGGATAAAAGACAGTGATTTGGAGAAGCCAATTACACAGTCCAATGTCATAAAATTATGGAGGGATAAAACGTTGGAGGATGGAGGAGGGAAAAAGGTCAGTGGTTGAGTGGTTGATTTATGGAGGGAAGCATTGCAATGAGAGGTTAGTGTGAAGGGTGATTGAACAGCAGGAGACTGGTGGGGGTGGGGAGTTAATGGGAGGGTGGATATGACGGAGGAGGGGGTGAGGTAGGAGGAAGGTGGATGTGAGAAGGGGAGAGGTAGTGAGAGGGTAATGAAGTAGGGGGAGGTAGTGAGAGGGTAATGAAGGAGGGGGAGGTAGGAGGGAGAGAGGTAGTGAGAGGGTAATGAAGGAAGGGGAGGTAATGAAGGAGGGGTAATGAGAGGGTAATGAAGGAGGGGTAATGAGAGGGTAATGAAGGAGGGGTAATGAGAGGGTAATGAAGGAGGGGAAGAGGTAGTGAGAGCATAAAGAAGGAGGGGGAGGTAGTGAGAGGGTAATGAAGGAGGGGTTAGAGGTTGTGAGAGGTGTGGCAGCGTAGTGACCACTAACCTTCCACATAGTAGCCTCACAGATCACTGCTCTCAGACATAACTATAAAGAGACAAATAATTACAGATGAAACACACATAATCACAGACGAGACAGACATAACTACAGCCAGTGTCAGTCACACTGACAGTACACTTACAATCTGAAACACTACTATATATACCCCGAGTCAGTGTCTCTAGGCTTGAGTATAACGAGCTGTGTTGATGGTGTAGTAGCAGCAGGGACGGATCTACTATGAAACTAGTGAAGCTTAAGCTCCAGGGCCCCCTAATCCCGGAGGGGCCCCAGAAGCAACTTTAGTCCGCATTGCTTTAAAAATTTTGGGTCAACTGTACGAGAAAGTTTTTTTTTTAAATAATAATATTAATAATATATTGTAATTCAATACAAAATAATAGTTAAAATTAAAATTAAAAGTTTGGCAACCAACTAGCTTGGTTGCCAAGGTGACCCCATAATAGTTCAAGCGTCTGGTCCCCAAAAATGTAGGTCCGCCACTGAGTAGAAGCGCTAACCAGAGGAACAGAACACACGTGTATGTAGTAGCCGATGGCATTCTGAAAGGTCAGAGCAGAAGTGACCACTGACCTACCTGTGCTGGACTCAGTGGTTTGAGAGCCAAACTGATGAGTGCCTCGGCTGGATGTCATCGTTAGCTTATTCATCAGGAGAAAGATATTGTAACACGGGTCTGTCTTAAGAGAAACATAAACAATCTTAAGAGAAACAGCTTTTGTTTCTTCAGCAAAACTGAATACATGATAAGTGCGCTGCTACCCTATTCTATACCATGGTTACACATAAGGAACTAGAGCTATGTTTCTGTGTAATTTCCCATCACACTATGTGATTTCACACATAGTGTTGAAATCTGTCAGCCAGAGCAGGGAGACTTCAGTAAGATAACGAGAATACCGTCAAGTATTCCATTAAAGGTTCGTCAGCTATGGCAGCATCAACAGTTAACATCTTTCACGACGGTCTATTCCATACACAGGAGAAATATGTTGTTTATGACGCTCTGGTGGGGAAAAGGGAACTGACAAGCCTGTCTAGGAGTTCTCAGATTATTCTTCAACTCTATATATTGTTGCTTAGGCCTCATTTACATTATACTGTACATTTCTAGTCGCCGAATTACATAAAGGACATAAATGCGCTGGAAAACGTATAGAGAAGGATGACATAGTTGATCTTTCTATATATTAGGAAAGGTGGATGCAGCCAATGGCTTTATTGAAGGTCATACGACCCGCAGCCGCTGGCCTACCCGTGCAGGACACAGTTGCTTGAGTATATGTGGAGGGGTGGGATGGTAACAGAGAGGTAACTGGAGAGAATATATACGAAATTGAGGTCAGGTCACATGACCTGACTCCCGAGTTATGTCAGCCTACCTAAGAGCTGCGTCACCGCCAACCATGTCAAGAGGTCACATCTCCACTGACCCTCTGGTGTGTCAAAATTAAGAATGGCTTTTATGCCATCAAACTCTAATATGTTTTCTTGTGTAGCTGTAATTTGTATAATGGATTATCTCTGTTTCGATCAGTAATGTAATTTTGCCAAATTACAAACTTATCAAGGTAATTTAAAGGCTTCTATATTATAGTTATTTTCCTCTTGCTGAGTAACATAAATAACCTAATTGCCTAATTTATTTAAGTAATCAAATACCATGTTTTGTAAAGAAAAGCCACACCGAGCGAAACATAGTCGCAATAAGTGTTTGGTCATCAGTCTGTGAAACCAAAGGTTAAATCTTAAGAGTTAAATTCTCCCTTAAGATGAGGCAACCAAAGGCTGTGAAGTTGACATCTACAGAGCCTAGAAGTGCATTAAAAGGTCATTTCTGAGGTCAAAGGTTACAACTTTAAGAGAGAGAGTCCACCCCTGAGGACTGGACGCTCCTCCTTTATAGAAAGTTGGTCTAGTGAAGGTTGTCAGTCAATGTAGCTGATTTGCATATGAAATTTGTGTTATTTTTTCACATATTTGCCAGCCAATTCAGAATAATCGTCTCTCCTCCTTCAATGCAATCAAGATAATCGTATGCAACGTAAAGTAATCAAGATAATCATATGCAAGGTATCATTTTCTGGGAGAAAGCTATTAATCATCACACGGGAAACTGGTTGGCAGGTCTGGCACTTTGACCAATAAAGAACCTTGCATATTTAATTAGGAATCGTAAGGGAAAAATCCAATATCAGGGGGATGGTAGTTTGTGCCCCTCCCCCCACACTACCCTCCTGTCTACTTGACCCCCCTTTCCCTCTCCCTCTCTCTCTCTCTCTCTCTCTCTCTCTCTTTCACTCTTCCACTATTTTATTGACACTGGCTATCTCTCACTCGATCACACATTCGCTTGTTACTTCACTTCTGGACTTACTCGCCGACTCATCCTTTAGCTAACTTACCTAATCACTCACCCTCTCACTAACTAAAACTCCCATAAACAATCCCACATTAAATCACTAGCATACCTATTCACCTCAACGCTCGCTTACTCACCCTATTTCCCGGTCACTCACCCATTTTATCGCACACGGAATTAGTCACTGATTCAATGTCTCGCTTAAACACCCATACTCGTTCTATCACCCCCCATCTCCTAATGTATGACCTGTTTTCAGTGTCCAATACTTCTTCGGTATGAAAGGGAGCCTTGGGTTATGTGTGCACTCACGACACATGAGCTCGACACATCAGAGGCATCAGTAGTAGATGGAATATCACCATCAGTGTTATGAGGAGCCGAAGTCCTGTGCAAGTCACTCGTATCTATATCTTTGAATAATTCTTACCGATGGTAAAGTCCAGGACGATTGGAAGGCAACAAATATCATGCCAATATTCAATAAGCATAGAGAACAAAAGTACCGTGGCTGGATCTATTCACTGAAATCCCATACTTAGGAGAGAAACCTTGTGACAACGTTTCGATCCGTTCTGAACCACTGTCAAATCGCAGTAGTGATTTGATAATGTCCAAGACTAACCAGCCTAAGCTAGTCAGGTTCAAGTCACATCCATTTAACAAGGAAGATACAGATATACATAGAATTTCAAAAGCAGATAAAGATAAAAAAAAGAAGGGTCACAAAGGATAGAGAAGAACAAGGAGTCACTATAAAGGATGAAGCATCGGTGTAGCTGTATATAATTACTGGAGTTCCACCAGAATCACTGCTGGGACCCATACTTTTCAACGGGTTTATATTCATTTTCTGATTGGAAAACTTAGCTTCTCGATGATGATAGACTGCTTCAAGAACTAATTATTAGACACATGTGCAACTTCTGGGAATTTTATTTGTAGATATTTCGCCATCTAGTGGCTTTATCAATACAAATTCGAGGACATAATAGAAAGACTATATCACTGTATACAAAAGACGAGGAATTCAATCCCTCAGCCTTGGAGCTAATGAGAACTACCGTGCTCGTTATTATTATTATTATTATTATTATTATTATTATTATTATTATGAAAATGTTTAAAATATGTATTAAACCTCTATGGGTTATAGAGTATTGCAGTTAAAAAGATTTCCCTGCTTTTTTATTTTTAAATATTTTTAATTTAAGAAAAAAATGCATGTGTAGCGCAATAAGCTCGACCCATTGAACTCTTGCACTCTAGCGGTGAATGTATAGGCCCAGCTAGGCCTGTGAGAACTAGGCCTTTTGTCACTAGGGGTAGGTAAAACACTGAGTAACACTATTCTCACGCCCATAATGCATCTACATTACAAAGGCAAGGAGACAACTACAGGAAGGCAACTACAACCAGGTTAGTATATGTAAGATTCGTCAGGAAACAGGACGTGTTTAAAAAACTCACTTGCCGTGGGTTCAATCCCTGCCCGTTCCTTGGTTTCTTTGCAATTGTGTTATCACGATTCCGTGACTCAGAACAAGAGTCTTTTGACGCGGGTCTTAGTCATATGATGACCCGCATCTGGAGCTTTTGATCATCTGCCCAAGGCCTTCCACTGGCTTACCGGTCCATCCTTCTAAAAATTAAAATGTGTTATTTTCTTGTGATGGGAAAATCCATGGACCATATTTGGAAACTGCACTTCCAGTTAAGATGCTGTATAGGAATATAAAAAAATGTCTAAGAATTGATAAATAAGTGGAGCGAGCAGACTGGAAACTAACTCTTCATTCTACAAGGGTTGACTAATATTTATGAGAGTGGTCGAGTATGTCAGTCAGAAGTTTAAAGACGAGACAGGAACTGTAGCTCACCACACACACACACACACACACACACACACACACACACACACACACACACACACACACACAGTGTGTGTGTGGAGCACCTGTAACGGAGCAAGATTATAAACGATAACCAGCACGGATTCATGGAAGGCAAATCCTGTGTCACAAACCTTCTGGAATCTTATGATAAAGTGACAGAAGTAAGACACGAGAGAGAGGGGTGGGTTGATTGCATCTTCTTGGAATGTAAGAAGGCCTTCGACACAGTTCCTCACAAGAGATTAGTGCAGAAGCTAGAGGATCAGGCACGTATAACAGGAAGGACACTGCAATGGATCAGAAAATACCTGACAGGGAGGCAACAACGAGTCATGGTACGTGAGGAGGTATCACAATGGACGCCTGTGACGAGCGGGGTCCCACAGGGATCAGTCCTAGGACCAGTGCTATATTTGGTATATGTGAATGACATGATGGAAGGGATAGACTCAAAAGTGTCCCTGTTTGCAGATAAGTTAATGAGAAGATTTAAATCAGATGCGGATCCAACAGGACTATAAAGAGGCCTGGACAGACTGGACACGTGGTCCAGCAACTGGCTCCGAATTTAACCCCGCCGAATGCAAAGTCATGAAGATCGGGGAAAGGCAAAGAAGACCGCAGACAGAGTATAGTCTAGGTGGCCAAATACTGCAAACCTCACCCAAGGAGAAAGATCTAGGGGTGAGTATAATACCAAGCACGTCTCCGGAGGCACACATCAACCAGATAACTGCTGCAGCATATGGACGCCTGGCAAACCTGAGAATAGCATTCCGATACCTCAGTAAGGAATCGTTCAAGACACTGTACACCGTGTACGTCAGGCCCATCATACCGGTGTACGCAGCACCAGTTTGGAACCCACACCTGGTCAAGCACGTCAAGAAATTAGAGAAAGTGCAAAGGTTTGCAATAAGGATAGTTCCAGAGCTAAGGGTAATGTCCTATGAAGAAAGGTTAAGGGAAATCGATCTGAAGACACTAGAGAACAGGAGGGTTAGGGGAGACATGATAACGATATACAAAATACTGGGTGATGTTATGAAGTATTTCTTCAGTCATAGAGTAATCAGGAAGTGGAACAGTCTAGCAAGTGATGTAGTGGAGGCAGGAACCATACATAGCTATAAAACGAGCTCATGGAGCAGAGAGAGGACCTAGTAGCGATCAGTGAAGAGGCGGGTCCAGGAGCTGAGTCTCGATCTCTGCAACCACAAGTAGGTGGAGTACATACACACACACACACATGTATATATATATATATATATATATATATATATATATATATATATATATATATATATATATATATATAATGTGTGTGTGTAAGAATGGTATATAATACCGATAAGATGAAATTAAGACACATGTGCAACCTCTGGGTATCTTTATTGTAGACGTTTCGCCATCCAGTGGCTTTATCAATACAAATTCTAGGACATAACTTGAAGACAGTAGAACTATGTACAGAAGATGAGGTAATCAGTCCCTCAACCTAGGAGTAGGTGCGAAGAGCACCATAGTCGTGGAGATTCTGAAGCAGAAGAAAGGAGCATGGCGCTTATATAGTAACGTCATGTGTAGCAGACGAGGGCAGATGTTGCACATGTGTCTTAATTTCATCTTGTCGGTATTATATACCATTCTTACACAACTTGTCGGACACTGCAACATCATGTAATCTTGATTCTGAGGACATGTACATAACCTTCACGACTACGACAACAACTACTACAACTAACCCATCTCTTTGGGAAGGACCTACTTCCACTGG
>NC_091348.1:13597094-13629594 GCF_038502225.1 Cherax quadricarinatus
GCATGATTGTTACTTTTATACACATACTTGAAGCGCTGAACCCGAAAGGGTCACACTGCGCCTAAAGATGGTAGGCAATCAGGTTTAATCCGAGGGAAGGTTAGCTCCAGTTCCTGGGATAAAGAGCCCTTAACCAGCTTCGTGGAAATTTTGACAATTAAACTCCATTAACAAATAATGACAAACTGTATAAAGCTAATTCTAAACTAATATTTAAATTATCACAGGGTAAAATCATTTTATTTTTGGATCCAAAAAAAAAAATATTAACACCCTATGAAACATAATGCACAACAATACTTTGAAAATAATAAGCAAAATATTTAATTGTAATCGACGCTCTGTTAGATAAGGAGGTTGAGGTCTTCTAAACGTGTTCGTTATAATTTACTCTGTAGTTGATGTTTTGTCTCAACATTGGTGGTCAACACTGCAATCAACACTGCAGTCAACACTGCAGTCAGCACTGCAGTCAACACTGCAGTCAACACTGCAGTCAACACTGCAGTCACTGCAGTCATCACTGCAGTCAGCACTGCAGTCAGCACTGCAGTCATCACTGCAGTCAACACTGCAGTCAACACTGCAGTCATCACTACAGTCATCACTACAGTCATCACTACAGTCATCACTACAGTCCACACTACAGTCCACACTACAGTCCACACTACAGTCCACACTACAGTCCACACTACAGTCCACACTACAGTCCACACTACAGTCCACACTACAGTCCACACTACAGTCCACACTACAGTCCACACTACAGTCCACACTACAGTCCACACTACAGTCCACACTACAGTCCACACTACAGTCCACACTACAGTCCACACTACAGTCCACACTACAGTCCACACTACAGTCCACACTACAGTCCACACTACAGTCCACACTACAGTCCACACTACAGTCCACACTACAGTCCACACTACAGTCCACACTACAGTCCACACTACAGTCCACACTACAGTCCACACTACAGTCCACACTACAGTCCACACTACAGTCATCACTACAGTCATCACTACAGTCATCACTACAGTCCACACTACAGTCATCACTACAGTCATCACTACAGTCAACACTACAGTACTCTGTATTGCTTAATTACTAAGTGTGGATGACTTTCTCCAGCTGGAACTCGACTGATCTGCTGTTAAAATTAAAATAAACAGATTTGTTGGCTTTTCTAAATGTCTCTGTACACATCTCACTTACGACGACATTTCGGTCCGTCCTGGACCGAGCAATATGGTCCAGAATGGACCGAAACGTCGTCTAAGTTGCATCTCCAAACCTGTGGGTTAGTTGTGGTAGTTGTGGTATTGTAACCTGCACTTTTCTTAAGGACTTTAAATCACTTGCAAATATTCATCTTACGTATTTTATGAGTAAACTTAAATTTGCCCTTTTACATATGTTTTTCTCGGCTGGTTAATGGGGGTTTCAAGACTATAGACTAGACGAAAGTCATTAAGGCTGCTTGTTACCTGTTTACCACCGGTCAACAATACTGTCATCACTATAACTTATACCTTTCGGTATACATTTCCCTGCGTCAAAAACACTGTAATCTCTAAAATAGGGGCGAAAGTAAATTCTCAAAGTATATACACTGAAAGATATATGTACCTTCCCATGTACGTACCTTGTCTTTCCTGTATGAATCGGTTCACACTTAACAATAACGTAATAAATGCTCTGTTTACTAAAGTGTCTGATTCGGCTTTCAGTCTCTGACGCACAAGTTCCAAATTTTGCGTCATCGGAAATTTTACAGATCAGCCTATAGTGAAGGTGACACTATCACTCAAATCTGAACATTTTACTGTATTTTTTAGTCTCTCGGTACATCCCTTGTTTGTCTTCAGCGTCCTATAACTTCTATCACCTTATACGTATTATTCCAACTCTGTCCTTGTATGTTGTAATTGGTTAATTTATTTTAACAGACGAAATTTTAGCTTTACCTAACCTAAATGGCATACTGAGGAGTTTGTCTTGGAAATGTATGAGGGAAATCGAAGCTAGCAAGACTGGTGGGGGTTTTATTATTGTTCAGAAAACACTATTACCCTTGCAGTTAACCAGCCCGTTCACCTCACTATTCATGCAATCAACCTAGACATTCACCTCACTATCCATGCAATTAAAAAGCTCATTCACCTCACTATACATGCAATTAACCAAGACATTCACCGCACTATCCATGCAATTAACCAGCTCATTCACCTCACTATCCATGAATTTAACCAACCCATTCACCTCACTATCCATTCAATTTACTATTCCATTCACCTCACTATCCATGCAATTAAGCAGCTCATTCACCTCACTATCCATGCAATTAAAAAGCTCATTCACCTCACTATACATGCAATTAACCAAGACATTCACCTCACTATCCACGCAATTAACCAGCTCATTCACCTCACTGTCAATGCAGCTACCCAGCTCATTCTCGCACTATTTGGCTTGTATATTTTAACGTCTCTTGGCGCCCTACAGACATCTTTGCCTAACGTCTCACGGCTGTTTTATATATATATATATATATATATATATATATATATATATATATATATATATATATATATATATATATATTCTGCTTCTTTGTAATTAAAGAAAAATTATTATTGGTTCATGTGACCTAACCTAAGGTACCGTTAACCAACCTGAAATTAAGAAAATGGAGAGACTCTCCATTTGATCAAGGAAGACAAAAAAAAAAAAAACAGTGTGTGACGGTATGTTGTGACGTCGGAGGCTGAGCGTAGATAATGAGTGGGACCCCTCAAGGCTTACACCTGGTACCACCGTTCTTCCTCTTAAATGTTAGTGACTTTCTAGAGTAAACTGAATCCTACCTATCACTCCTGTCTGGTGCCAGAGTGACATGTTGTGACAGACATGATATGATATGTCTTCTGAACCTGTAGAAAATTATTAATTTTTGTAGCGGCCTTGACACTTGCAGATATCTAAAGGTTTCGTGACGCGGTTTGTAGTCATATGATGACCCGCAGATGGAGCTTTTGGTCATCTGACCGAGGCCTTCAGCTGGCTTACCGATCCACCCCTTAAAAAATTATGGTTATGATTATAATCTAAAAGTTTTAGGAGTTTATTAAGCGCCACTCTTCATGTTAGTGATATAAGGTTATACAAGCAGTTCATAACATCCGTAACAGTTAACGCTTCGCTGGCTATGTTAGTTTCACCCTTAGTTGTGTCAATATACATATATCATTACCTTTACTGTTAAAGAATTTGCATATCAGCAGGCATTACTACTTTTACAAATTACCTTTATCTGGTGGCCTGGTGGTTAACGCTCTCGCTTCACACGGTGAGGGCCTGGGTTCGATTCCCAGCCAGAGTAGAAACATTGGACGTGTTTCTTTCCACCTGTTGTCTATGTTCCCCATCAGTAAAATGGGTACCTGGGTGTTAGTCGACTGGTGTGGGTCGCATCCTGGGACACTGACCTAAGGAGGCCTGGTCACAGACCGGGCCGCGGGGGCGTTGACCCCCGGAACTCTCTCCAGATAAACTGTAGCAAATCTGTAGATTTTTAAAAAATGCTAATTGTCTCAGTTACACAGGGCTTGCGTTCTCACATTTTAAATTTACTCTGCCTTTCTTATCCGAGTTGCTATACCAGTCTTCCACATACACAGGTAACCTTAATAAATTCTGGTCTAATGTAATCCTATTGTCACGCTGTACAAATTCAGTACTGCCTAACACTTCTTCTATTGCATACATCCATTAGATTCGATTTAAGAGTTTTCAAAATATATGATTTTCGTGTATATCTTCGTGCAATAAACAAAAGTGTGTTTAATCCGTATATGACTCGTACGACCGCGGGCTGGATGATGTCCAACACCGCTCAAACCACCTCGTTCTTTTTTACTGCTAGGTGAACAGGGCTTCTACAAGTGTAAAGAAACGAGTCCATCGTCTTCACTCTCCCCAGGATCGAAACAAGGTCTTTCAGTTGTGAGCCGAAGGTTTGCAGAATACCGCGGCTCATGGGTGCTCATATCAGCCACAGACGGAGTAACACAGCTTGTGCCCACATACTCACAAAAAAATAAACTTGAGTCATTCAACTTTATGCCACGGCCCTATGAATGGTGAGCAGATACTCTAGAGTTGCCGCACCAGTGAAAGAGTGCTATGAATCCAGGCCATCCAGTTGCCACAACAGTAAATGAAAACCCGCTAGCTATGAATCCGAACCCTGAGCTATGTAACGGGCATGGTCTTTTACACCAAGCGCTGTGCAGTGAAACGCTAAAGATGGAAAATGTTACGAACGTGGTTAGGAAAAAGAAACGGTTTGTTTTATACAAGCGCGAGGCCAAAACCAGAAGGAAGTTCAACGGCCGTTATTCAGGTGTGTTTACGACACTTGCATAAGTCCTTGTACACCTGGTCCCTGTGTACACTTGGCCCCTATGTACACTTAGTCTCTGTGTACACTTGTACACTTAGTCTCTGTGTACACTTGGTCCTTGTGTGCACTTGGTCCCTGTGTACACTTAGTCTCTCTCTCCTGAGCCATAACACATTATACACACGTGCCTGGCCAGTAATTTCCATATACTGCATGGTATGAACAAACTCATTTGGAAGAATCTTTTATATTCTGGGGGAAAGGCGGCAACGTTTACCTATTTGAAACCTTATCTACCACTTGTTAAAGCCGAGAGTGGGCGAAATGCAGGAGAAAATGAAGTTTCGTCTTAGCTACGAGTCTCTCTGTTTCACCATCTGATGGGTTATGATTTACAGAGTATGTGGTTTTTCTGCTGAACATACAACTGTAGCTGTATTAAGTTGCAGTTGTATCATAACTGTATCAAACCTGTAGCCAAGATGTACTCCAAATCCATCCACTGTATCTTCTATGTATGTTTCTGAAGAAATAAAGATTATCGTTATAATTTTTTTTCCTGAATCTGCGTGTACGACCTGGCTAATAAGCATTCCTCGGGGGGGAGGGGGGAGGACGTCAGGAATACTGTTTGCAAGGAAGATTTTTGAAGAGACGTTTTGCCCAAGACTGGATTTTACTTGGTAAGGTTCAGGACTGGACGAAACGTGATGATAAAGGCTTCCCCTTAAAGACAGTCTCTCTCTCTCTCTCTCTCTCTCTCTCTCTCTCTCTCTCTCTCTCTCTCTCTATCGCTACCTGAGGGCTGACACCGTGGTACATCCAGGTAAGACCCCTTGGGGGATGTCTTGACCTTACTGATGGACTCTCGTTAAGTCGGGAGAACTGAGCTCAAGCGTTTCCATAAATCCAGATTTAAGTTCAACTCGGATTCAGTTTCCTAATTTCAAATCATTGCAGAGACAAAATATTTAGTCATCAGTAAGGCCATAGGATGTAGAGCATTTCACGCAAAAGAAATTCTCTCAACTTTTCTTACACCTCTCTCTCTCTCTCTCTCTCTCTCTCTCTCTCTCTCTCTCTCTCTCTCTCTCTCTCTTTCTCTAAACTCTGCGCCTCAATACACATCTACTTCTCTCAGTTCTCTCCTAACCTATGTCGCTGCCTCTGTCTCCGTACTGCTCTGCCTTCTCACCCTCTTCCCTTCCCTATTCACCATCTCCATAATCCTTCCTCTCTGTACTGCTCTTGCCTTCTCTCACTCTCCCCTACCCTATTCACCATCTCCATAATCCTTCCTCTTTCGTCCCTCTTCTCCTCTCCCCTCCTCTCTTCTTCTCTCCCCTTCCCCTTGCATCATTCTTATCAGCGACGCATTCACCTCCTCACCCCAGTCCTCGACAGACTTTGTTTACCAATTCACGCCAGACGGATGGAAGCAATTGTGTTCTTGAACCGATGCTGTGTTCTATTCATGATGGATCGTGTGGAGGTTCTGTAGTCCCTACACTGTGGGATTCGAGGTTGTTACTGGAGTATTATTGATGAATATCAATGGTGGTATTGATGTTGCACAGTGCCGACCTGCTGATGATGAATTGGACGTATTTGCAACGCTGGGGTTTCTTCAGTGGTGCAAGTGTGTTGTATTCATCATATTGCTAGAACTCTCTGTCGTTTTTATTTTTTTTTTTTTTGGTGTTTTTGTTGCTATTTTTGTTGTTATTGTATTTGTTCTTGTTGTTTTGTTTACATTTTGTTTTCTTCTTCTTCATCATCATCTTCTTCTTCTTCTTCTTCTTCTTCTTCTTCTACTTCATCTACTTCCAACGACCTCCTCCTCCTCCTCCTTCTCCATTACCCTCACAAATAAGGCGAGGAAAGTAGGTGTGTGTGTGTGTGTGTGTGTGTGTGTGTGTGTGTGTGTGTGTGTGTGTGTGTGTGTTTCTATATACTCTCCGAATTGTTTTTGCGGGGGTCAAGACTCATCTCCTGGCCCAGCGTCCTAGATCACTTTTGATCAACATCATTGATATCTAACCTCTTGGGCCTTATCATATCTACTCTTGAAACTGCGTATGAAGTTTGCCTCGACCACTACTACCTTTCAGCTACCCTGAGACTCAAGAAATACTTTCTTCTGTATATCTCAACCTTCTCAGATCCACCTTTGCCCCCTTGTCTGTGGATCCTTGAATTCAGTCTGTCCCTCTCACCTTCCTAATTCCTCTTAGGATTTTGTATATCGAATTCATGTCGCCCTTTGCCCTTCTCTCGGGCAAATATAAAGAAGAGAGAACAGTGATAAGCTCCTGGGAGACATGTTATAGACATGTTATAGAGACTGAGCATATCACAGACCTCTATAATATAATTGTCCTCAAAGATTTATTAAGTTATACCATGAATTATGGAAAGATCCTAGACTTCACCTTAAAAAGTAAAGCAAATACGATAGTAATTATGGACAAGGTAGATTAAATTGGAAAAATGAGCATATAGAAGAAAGGGGTACTTACGTGCCTCTTAAGTTAAACTCTATAAGCCACTTGTTTGATTACATCTGTAGTCTGTCTTTGTCTCCCAGGAGCTTATCACTGTTCTCTCTTCTTTATATTTTTCTCATTAGATTTATATCATCATCTTGCTTCATTTCTCTGACCATCAAAGAGTTCCAGCAATTTTGTAATGTAGGATTTTTCCATCCATAAATCCATTCTGGTTTTCTCTTAATTAAGAATATTTCTTCTTTCCAAGTACTCCAATATCGTTTTCCTTGCTATTTTTTATAGACTTTTTAACAATACGTATGCTATAATAAATGTCCAGTAATTTAGAGTTGTTTGTATTTCTCCCCATTTTATATATGGGGGATCACATTGACCAATGTTTACAATTTTCTAGGGGCTGCCATATTTGAAGAGATTGGTTGATGACTTCACTGAGTCACTCAGTAGTAACTTTATTTAGACACAGGTACACATAAGTACATTTACCATACATAGTGTAAATCACCTACTAAAACCCCCCAAAAAAGTCAAACAAAGTGACTTATTTCCGATGAAGATATGTTGTCTGATCCCTTTGTTTTCGTTAAATCAAGTTCATGTAGCCTCACCACTTCTTCTGTTGTTTTGTTGACAGTTTCAAGTGCCTTTTGATTTGCTCTCACTGCAATACCTTCTGTGAAGATCTCTTTCAGTATTTTTCCCATCATTTTCAGCGTTATCAGTTGATCCGGGCACAGTTTGTGTGGTACTGGAGTAGCTTTGGATCAGTTTAGGCCTTTGATGATCCATTATTTTCTCATAGTCTTTCAGCTTCCATTCTTATTCTTGCATATTCGCGTCTAACTCCCCTGGTTTCTTCCTGGTTGTCTGGGGTGTGATTTGCTTTATATTTCTCTCAAGTCCTCTTGCACTTCCCTTGGCCTCTCTGCATTCCTGAGTGAGCTGTGTGCTCTTCCTTACTTCCTTCTTCTTTTCTTCATGCTTGGTATGAATTGTTCCTTTGTCTCTTGACACTCTGACACTGTTATTTCCATTCTTTATTGTACAGCACCGCCATCTTGTTCCCTATTGTTGTTTTTATTATTTTGTTCTTCTTCGTCTTGTTTTTCTTGCTTTTCTTATTTTTCTTTCCTTCTTCTTCTTCTTCTTCTTCTTCTTCTTCTTCTTCTCCTCCTCCTGCTCCATTACACTCACAAATAAGGCGAGGAAAGTAGGTACATTGCGTGTGTGTGTGTGTGTGTGTGTGTGTGTGTGTGTGTGTATGTGTGTGTGTGTGTGTGTTACTCACCAGTTATTGCCTCGCCTGTAAACATTAAAATGACTAACGTATTTGATGGCTAGCATCCTACGCTGTCCACTTTTGAACCTACCCACCCCCATTACCCATTACAGAAAGACAAACAGAAAGTGAAATTTATTAACTGGCAAACGACGAATTCGAAAGAATTACGCAGCAATAGTCCAACCGGCAAGATTTCTGTAAATATATTGTTAGCAAGGAAGTGAAAGCTATGATAGGACCTTTGAATGACTGCGTCAGTGGAATGACAAGTAGCATGAAGAAATGTCTTTTGTGTACAAGGCTTCCACTAGCTCGGTGTTAGCATACAAACACGGTATGAGCATACACAGGCTTCCTTCAGCAGGTGATGTAGTCTTCACCTAAACAAATAAGTCTCTACTTCTTTCCTTAAATCTAATGTGATTGCCTCCCATTCCCATTGCGTTGTATGACTTCTACGGGTTTAATGCTTTCCTGTGAAAATTAATAATAATAATAATTAATAATAATAATAATAATGTGACAAAAATAATGGTTGAAAATGATACACTATGTACTAATTAAATTTTCATCATTAAGATATTAAAATACCCAAAGAAGCTGATTATTTAAGCATAAACTGAGCCGCATGAACCACCGTCAAAATCCACCTAAAATAATCTAGACACCGAATTGTGTCGCCACTAACAATAAAATTTAACGAATAAGTGGAAGAAAAATGACCATACGACTGGAAACTATTTTAAAAATAAGAACAGGATTTGTGTCCTAAGTTACGGAACTATTACGTTGTTAATTTTTGGATAATAGTTTGAAATTATAATTTAGGAGATAGTAAGAGAGCCTCGGACCGGTAAGCCAGCGGAAAGCCTCGGTTAGATGACCAAAAGCCCCAGCTGTGGATCATCACACGACTAAGACCCGCGTTAGGAAACACTTGTCCTGGTTCCTGACAAACTTAATACCTGCTTACTGTAAGAGAGCCTTCTTCTAATATCAAGAGCTGTAGCTAAACGGTGATTAGGCTTTCTAATCACACAACATCAACAGGGATCGATGCTATCTGAGGAGCCAATGATCCAAGTCTGACCGAAACGTCTTCATCAGTTTCTTTCCGGGTAAGTGCGGGTTATTTGTGTATCGAAAGATCTGCTGTCTGTCGCTCCCACGTACTCCTTGTAATTATTTTACTCTCGGTCACATCACTTGCACTGAGAAAAAAATACTTCCTAATATCTCTGTGACTCACTTTAATCTTGACTTTCCATCTACACTCTTGCGTTCTGACTTTTCCATTTCAGAAAATAGATCACTGTTTATCCTCTCCATTTCCCTAATTACCTTGTCAATCGTGATCTCGTCTCCGCTGAACCACTTCTTTTTTTTTATTTTACTGCAGGTACAGCGCTGTAGCAAATCTCTAATCTTTCACAAGTTTCTTAAATGCTAAGGTCCGGGTTTCAAGCCGGGGCTACGTATTCTAGGACTCGCCTTACAAAAGTTGTGCAAGACTTCTTCAGTGATTCCTTCTTTTGGTCCCATTAGGCAGTTCTTGTATTTATCAGCGATGTTTCTTCAGGTATACATAAACCCCAGTGATGTTTCTTCAGGTATACATAAATCCCAGTGATGTTTCTTCAGGTATTCATATCCCAGTGATGTTTCTTCAGGTATACATATCCCAGTGATGTTTCTTCAGGTATACATAAACCCCAGTGATGTTTCATCAGGTATACATACCCCAGTGATGTTTTTTTTTTAAATATTCATATCCCAGTGATTTTTCTTCAGGTATACATATCCCAGTGATGTTTCTTAAGGTATCCATATCCCAGTGATGTTTCTTCAGGTATCCATATCCCAGTGATGTTTCTTCAGGTATACATATCCCAGTGATGTTTCTTCAACTAGACATAAACCCCAGTGATGTTTCTTCTGGTATAGATACCCCAGTGGTGTTTCTTTAGGCATACATACACCAGTGATGTTTCTTTAGGTATACATACTCTGGTAATGTTTCTTGAGGTATGTATACCCCAGTGGGTTTGATGAATTGTACATAGAGTCGAGTTCTTTATCCAACACCTGCAGTTGTTTATCCTGGGTCCCTTTCTGCATACAATACCAGCAAGTGTTTATCCTAGGTGTCTTGCTTCATCCAGTACCTGAAGTTGTTTATCCTAGGTCTCTATTTTATTAAATACCCATAATTGTTTATCCTTGGTCATTATCCACTATTCGTAATTGCTTCCCTCCCAAGTAACGCTCACTAGCGGGTCCTTCTCCCCATCTTTCGCATTCATTACTTCACGCTTATCTGGTTTTAACTTTTTCAACCGCTTAGGGGACCATTTCTACAGGGAATAGGAATGCAGGAGCTGGGAAAGGCAGACAGGGAAAGAGGAAGAGTATATGGGAGAACATGGGAAAGGCAGACTGCAGAGTACTTAATGTACAGACCACTCTCTTCTTCCTCAGGTTTCTGCTGGCATTAAACAGGGGAGAGAGGAGGGAAAAAATAATCCGTACCACACTGAATAAATGATATGGAATTTATAGGAAAGATAAAAGTGGATGGAAGGCATACGCTACAAACTACCTCTATTTTTTTTTTATTATTGTTCCTATTGCAACTTACGCTACTGAGATGCCACCTACATAGCTACATTGATACTGCTTCTAGCCGCCACTGGTTTTACTTCTGGATGCTGTGGTAACACGCGGTTATTCAGAGCAAACGCTAGGATATTGTTGACCTCCTTCAATGACCACCACACCCAGTGGCGGACCTATACTTTTCGGGCCCTCAAGCTTGAACTGTTATGGGGGCCCCTTCGCAACCCTTTCCCATACAGTAGATCCAAAAATTTTAAGCAATGTGGACTAAATTCGCTGCTGGGCCCCTCCGGGATTAGGGGCCCTGAAGCTTTAAACTTCAATAGTTTCACAGTAGATCCGCACCTGACCACACCACTGTTACCTTCACTGCTGTCATTACTCTTATTGTACCCTGTTCAAGTGTCTGTTCTGACGCAGTTGCTGAACTAACATCACGAATGTGCTGACCACAATTTGCCCCAGCGTGGTATCTACTTGCATCTTATGTCTGCAAAGTGTTTACGTTGCTGTGTTCTGAAATGACGGTATTTTCATCATATTTACAACTTAAAATTTATAGAATTCTGTTACCATTTTACTTGCAAAAAAAGTAATGTTGTATCTCTTGCCTCGATTTTTTTACTTCATATTTAAGCGTTACTAACATTGCATTTTAAATAGTTCTTAGTATTTGACTATATCAAAACCATTCCGTTTTTTAAAAGCCTGGATGAGGTTTCCTGACTTTCTTCGAGTCCCTATTCACATGGTTTATTTCTTAGAGTTGGTACAAGTATACTGTAGTTGTCCGTCTCTGCTCTCTCCAGGCTATTTTCCTCCTTTATGTAATCTGGTGACCAAAACTGGACACCACATTCCAGATTCTAACAAGCTCATAACAGAAATTCAGTATTATTATTGGTGTCTTGTAATCGTAATTCATAGCTACGAATCCTAGTATTCCGTTGGCTGTTCTGTTCTCAGGTAGACCTTCTGTGATACTTCTGAGGCCGTTGCTCAGGATTAGTCCAAGATCCCTTTCTTCTTTTGTTTCAGTTAATTTGTTGCCAAACATTTTGTACACTTGTTTGAGATTGTTATCCAAAGTGCATTATTTCTCACGTGTTAACATTAAAATTCATCTTCCAGGTCTATGACCACAGCGTCAACCTGTCCAGATTACTCTGAATGCACAATCTACTTCGGATGCTGCACTCTTCTTAATGTCTTTCTCAAAATTTGCTATTTTAGAGCTTGGTCCTAATGTCAAGATTATTTATATACACTGTAAAAACAACTGAATCAAGAATTGATCCCAGAGAAGCTCCGCTCTTCACTGCTGACCACTCAGACATCTCTCCCTTCAGTAATACTACTCGCTTTTTACCACTGGTGCGGAAGTCATTAATCCAGGCATGAAGTTTTGTCTCCTGTGCCATCCTTTCTCAACCTGTGGTGCGCGCACTCTTACGGTTGCACGAACAAATTTTAGAGGTGCTGGCATTCTGTCATATCAGCTTACAAAAAAGTGTGAAATATATAACTAATGAGATACAAATAACTTTCAGTGACACTAAAGGTTGCATGTCACCATTTCATCACAAGGCAATACCTTAATCCCTAAAATAGGGACTAAACTAAACTCCCAGCGCATATATTCCTCTCGGACTAGATATCCTGATATGAAAGGTGAAAAATTTATTCGTTTTGTAAGGAAACACGAGTTGCTAACTCACTTCAAACCCAATTAACCAACCGTCCATCTTCCTAGCCTTGCTGCTGCTAGCAGTTTTGAGCTATTAGGTGTGGATAGAGGGTAAATGATCATCAGCTGGTGCATAGGGAATGTGCCTCTGAATCCTCAGAAATAAGTGAGAGCAAAATGGAAAAGTGGAAAATGAAACAATGGTAAAAATCTTACGTACTTAATTAGTGGCTCTAACACGTTTCCTTTTTTGTAGTGCTGGTGGTCAGAACACGTTTCCCTTTTTACATTACTATTGGTCCCAATACGTTTCCCTCATAATATTGGTGGCCCCAACACTTTTCCCTCAAAATACTGGTGTCCCAATAGCTTTTCCTCCATATAATGCTGATGGTACTGACACGTTTCCCTTATTATAATACTGGTGGTACTGACACGTTTCCCTTATTATAATGCTGGTGGTACTGACACGTTTCCCTCCTTATGTTATAATGCTGGTGGTACTGACACGTTTCCCTTATTATAATGCTGGTGGTACTGACACGTTTCCCTCCTTACAGTGCTGGTGGTACTGACACGTTTCCCTCCTTACAATGCTGGTGGTACTGACACGTTTCCCTCCTTACAATGCTGGTGGTACTGACACGTTTCCCTCCTTACAGTGCTGGTGGTACTGACACGTTTCCCTCCTTATAATGCTGGTGGTACTGACACTTTTCCCTCCGTATAATGCTGGTGGTACTGACACTTTTCCCTCCTTACAATGCTGGTGGTACTGACATGTTTCCCTCCTGATAATGCTGGTGGTACTGACACGTTTCCCTCCTTATAATGCTGGTGGTACTGACACTTTTCCCTCCTTATAATGCTGGTGGTACTGACACTTTTCCCTCCTTATAATGCTGGTGGTACTGACACGTTTCCCTCCTTATAATGCTGGTGGTACTGACACGTTTCCTTCCTTATAATGCTGGTGGTACTGACACGTTTCCTTCCTTATAATGCTGGTGGTACTGACACGTTTCCTTCCTTATAATGCTGGTGGTACTGACACGTTTCCTTCCTTATAATGCTGGTGGTACTGACACGTTTCCTTCCTTATAATGCTGGTGGTACTGACACGTTTCCTTCCTTATAATGCTGGTGGTACTGACACGTTTCCTTCCTTATAATGCTGGTGGTACTGACACGTTTCCTTCCTTATAATGCTGGTGGCCCCAGCATAATTAGTTCCTTCTACTGGAATACACAAAGAACATTCGTGTTAAAGCTTTATTTCATCCAGCGAGACCTAATGATGTGATTTTTTTTTTCGGGAGTGGACCGGGACGCAAGTGGAAGGCGTCGGTCATATGATCAACAGCTCCAGTCAGCTGGTCTTCACGTAACTAAAACCCAAGTCAGGAAACCCGTTGTCCTGTCTCCTGACGAGGAAAAAAATTACCACCACTACTGTCATCCAGTAGGACTGGCTTCTTCTTACTCACTAGATGTAACAGGCTGTCTGCTGCTTCTTTTCCCAATAGTCTTCACCTCGTCTTTTCCTCCACCAAACTTCACCTCGTTTCTTCCCTCAACTCTCAACTTCCCTTTCACCTCATTTTGTCTTGTTAGACTCGTCCCAATCTTGTGCTATCCACGTCGCTGAAGTGAAGTCCGTCTCTCTTTAGGAAGGTAATCTTTACTGAAGTTGTCACACAGTTTTATGTATTTTAAATCTTTGTCCATTATAAACAAATACTTAAGGCTATGAGTCAAAGCCATGATTCTGCTGAGGATGCCGAGGTCTACAACAAACCCTGGAAGCAGTTCTGAAATTGCAATTGTAATTGCCTTCTGTAGTCTTTGAGTTTCTTTACAAGAGTTTTGGTATGATATGAAAACCACTCTGATCTACTCTGCTTTAAACTTGAGTCATAAAAGTTGTGTTCTCTGGTGACTTTACTGTTACCTCATCAAATGTATCACACACATCCTCGCTCCTGGGAAGCAAATCCTCCTCATCCTCCTGTAACTGTTGCTATGGCAAACATTTCGTGTTTTGCTTTCTTACGATGGAGTCACAGACCAGGACAACCCCCGAGGTTCTGGCTGGGGTATAGCAGGATGTGCTTCAACTTGCACGTCAGTTCTGTTAACACTAAGTAACGCTCTCAATACCACAGAATCTTCGAATTCCTTGTCATTTTCTTGCTAGTGTAAATCTACAGGAGAAAATTTGCTTTGCATAAATTTCACCCTCAATAATTTTTTAATCTTATTTGTTACATTTGAGGGAATCGGTCACCTTCCTCAGGTTGACTGGGTCGTGAACTGGCTAAAATCTACCCCCAAGCTTAACAACGCTGTCACATTGACAGTCAACCCATTGTTTGTTATCCCTGGCTTCTCTAAGTGCTGAGTCGCTAACAAGACAAAAGAAAGGCAATTTCCTTGAATATCGGTGTTTACAAAAGTGAAGAAATATTTTATGTAGTGACGGGAGCAGCTGGGACATTCGTATCGTTTTTACGAGAGCTATTTTAGCCAATAAGCCCACGTTAATTCATTAATCTGTAGGGGCAAAATTGAGCACATCTGTACAACGCAAAGGTAAGCACACTGAGAGTCAGAGTACATGGGAGTACATGTAAAAGATAGATAGGTGAGGACAAGGAATGTTACACCAAGACTATCCTCTGAGAGTGAGAGAGAGAGAGAGAGAGAGAGAGAGAGAGAGAGAGAGAGAGAGAGAGAGAGAGAGAGAGAGAGAGAGAGAGACAGACAGACAGACAGACAGACAGAGACAGACAGACTGACTTTTGACCTCTAGAGAAAGGCAAACAACAACCATATACCAGCGTCGTCCCTTTACTTTCATTATGCATTCAGTGTTCCCTTTGTGGATTTTTTCTTGTGTCCCCTATACTGGCTGAGGTGTGACACGGACGCGGCGGTGGTGCTGCTGGTGATAGTTGTGGTGGGGGTCGTAATGATGGTGATCATGGTAGGGGTGCTGGCGGCGATGGTGTTGATGGTGGTAGTTGGAAAGATGGTGAGGGTGGTGGTAGGGATGGTGGTGATGGGGGCTACGATAGTTTTATTCTTTCATATACTGTTCCTCATCTCTCTTATCTCTCTCTCTCTCTCTCTCTCTCTCTCTCTCTCTCTCTCTCTCTCTCTCTGCTCTCCCATTTAAACATTAACACATAAACAATGAAGCAAACCAAATCAACCTGAAGATCAACATTGTTTTTCCCCCGACACTGTTTAAAACGCATTAAAACCTCTCATTAACATCCCTTCCCTATCATCGCGATATAATTGCTAAACAATGCGAGTTCCATTAACCATTAAACGCGAGGACCAGATGTCGCGTCCGGCTGTACTAGGCATCAACAGGTACATTATCGCTAATCAAATCAGGGCTCCGTGTTACCCCATTAACAATAAAACTAATACTGGTCCTGATCCCCTTGAACCAGGCTGCTTTTCTGTTGTCAGTAAAGCCTTCCAAATTATTGATAGTCATTGGTGCTAGTAAATCATTCCAGGTGATTGGCAGCACTTCGCTGGTTCTAGTGACTCCTAGATGATTGGCAGTCCCTCTTGATCCTTGTAAGTCATTCCAGATGACTGGCAGCACTTTGCTGAGTCTAGTGACTCCTTCTAGATGATTGGCAGTCTCTCCTGATCTCCGTAAATCATTCCAGGTGATTAGCAGTACCTCGCTGGGACTAGAGACTCCTAGGCGATTGGCACTTCCCCCTGATCCCCGTAAATCATTCTAGGTGACTGATAGTCCTTTGCTAAATTTCGTAAAGTCTCACAAATGATTGACACTCCTTCGCTGGTGCTTTTAAATCCTTTTAGATGATTGACAGTCCTAAACTGACTCCAGTTAAAATCTCCCGGATGACTGGCAGTCCTCTGCTGACTCTGGTGATTTCTTACAGATAACTGACAGTTTTCTGCTAATGCTAGTGAAGGCTTGCAGATGACTGACACTAGGAGAGTCGTCCAGATGATTGGTAATTCTGTCCTGACGCCAATAAATCTGTATTACTGCAATATGATGCAACAAAAGGCAACGTAAGACCGTAAAAGTTATTCGTTTTGCGTCCCTGTCTTCGAAGCTGTCACAAGAGAGACGTATGGAGGTCATTGGCATTTATCCAAGTGTTTGAGACAGTGGAGGACCCACATTTTTGGGGGTCCTGAAGCTTGAACTGTTATGGGGAGGCCCTTCGCAACCAGCAATGGCTACCCTACATGACACTTTAATAACCTTTTAATTTGTATTTTAACTATTATTATATACTGAATTACACTATATTAGTAATATTTAAAAAAAAAAAAACTCGTACAGTAGACCCAAAATTTTAAGCAATGTGGATTAAAGTGGCTTCTGGAGCCCCTCCGGGATTAGGGGCCCTGAAGCTGAAGCTTTATTAGATTCATAGTAGATCCGCCCCTGGTGTGAGCCACTAATGTGGGTGGTCCTCACAACTGCTTCTGAGAGCGTCAACACTCCCTGCACTCCCATGGTGCGTCCTCCCACAGTCCGCGAGGCCTTTCATACTACGAAACACTCTTGACCAGCTGCCATCTTTCTTTCTGCCTCATAAAACTCTCTTTCCTGCCTCTCAAATTCTCCCTCGTGCTTTACAGAGTAGTTTTCCTTCCTATTGAATACATTTTCCCTTCTGTCAAACTCCTGCCAAAGCCGCTCTTCCCTCCTGTCAAACTCTCTTTCTCTCCTGTCAAACTATCTGTCCCTCCTGTCAGACTCTCTGTCCCTCCTGCCAAACTCTCTGCCCTTCCCGTCAAACTCTCTATCTCTCCTGTCAAACTCTCTGTCCCTCCTGTCAAACTCTGTCCCTCCTGCCACACTCTGTCCCTCCTGCCACACTCTCTGTCCCTCCTGCAACACTCTGTCCCTCCTGCCACACTCTCTGTCCCTCCTGCCACACTCTCTGTCCCTCCTGCAACACTCTCTGTCCCTCCTGCAACACTCTGTCCCTCCTGTCAAACTCTCTATCCCTCCTGCAACACTCTCTATCCCTCCTGCAACACTCTCTGTCCCTCCTGCCATACTCTCTGTCCCTCCTGTCAAACTCTCTATCCCTCCTGCCACACTCTCTGCCCTTCCTGTCAAACTCTGTCCCTCCTGTCAAACTTATTTTCCCTCCCGTCAAACTCACCTCTCTTCCTGTCTTTTAATTCACCTACATATCGCATCTTTCATATTAGTTTCACATGAAACTCTCAAAACCGCTTACCAAATAAAAGTAAGAGCAATCTATCCATCCATTTCTTTCCTGCATAATCTCCATAATTATTTTAATAACAGCTTATGTCTTTTATTTCGAGAATATAGCCTATGTAAATGCTGTATCTCAACTTACTCTACCTTCATTATTTCTTGGCTAATTGTGGGCTCCACGTTGGTTCTGTACACTCGAGAACTAATCTAACATACATTGTCTTGAATGTTTGCTTGTGTAAACTCTCAGAGGTGTATCTTAAATTTCTCCGGCGTGCATGCACCGCTGATATTATCTTGTTGTGTGTGTACTCATCTAATTGTGGTTGCAGAGGTCGATTCATAGCTCCCGGCCTCGCCTGTGTGTGTGTGTGTGTGTGTGTGTGCGTGTGTGTGCATACACCTTGGGAGAGAGAGGTTAGGTGTAATGACTACCCATAGGTCACTTTCTCTGTCTAATGTATAGAGTTGCTTTCTACCTGACCATTCGTCGGACTATGCTTGCCTGTTTGTCCAAGTCTTCCTGCATTTTGTCCAAGTTTTCACTAGTTTTTATAGATTTTCCTGTTGTGCTCAAGTCTTATTGTTTTGTCCAAATCTTCCTGCTCTTTTTTCAAGTCTCCTGGAGTTTTTCCAAGTTTTCCAGCAGCCTTCGTTTAACATGTCAGTCTTTCTGCAGTTTCTCCAAGTCTTCCTGCAATTTCTTTAAGTTTTCCCTCTGTATGTGCAATTGCTCCCGTTGTTTAAGACTTCCAGGTGCTTTTTTCCATGTCTCCCGCAGTTTGTCCAGATCGTCCTGCGGTTTCTCTCATTATCTGTTGCTCATATCCTATGCACAGGCTTTTAATCTTCTGAACAAACCAGGCTTCTTATTAAATTCAGCTTGTTATTTTTATCCTTTCTCATGCTTAAGACCTTAATAAGACCTTAAGATGAATATCTGTTTTGAGTGTGTTAAGTACTTCTGAAACCACTGATGCATTCTTTCCATTCTCTTTCTCAGTGGAAAAATAGACACAAATGCACTATAATGCGATCCTTTATCGATGACGTTTCGTCCACACAGTGGGCTTTATCTAGTCATAAATATAGGTAGTGGTAGGCTGGCCAGGACATCCTGGCCCCGGTCTTCTCCATCTGGTGATCCCGCCATAGCTCCTCGTAGGGGGAATACCTTAGCAAACAGTACATGGAGTATATATAGGAAGCATAGAGATGTGAAGAGTCAGGAGGGGAATATTGAGAGGAGGTTATATTTGAGAAGGACTTGCATGGAATGGGCAAGTAGGTACGTTACTATGTAGGTTAACAGTGAAGAAGTATCCTGGCAAAGTATCCTGTAAAAGTATCCTGTAAAAGTATCCTGTAAAAGCCGTTGTTATAGTTAAAATTGTTGGATATACAAATAAGTGACGATTCCAAGTTCCTGCTAAGCTCAGTGTCAGTATTTTATACTATTTATATGTCTGTCATAAATGGAGTCTCTCTGGTGGGAACAGTCTGTGTATCCATCAATGTTTCATTATATTTCTCTAGGTTCGCGAGGCAGGATTTGTCTTCTCTAATCCTGTGTTGGTGTTCGATAATATAGAATCTTTTCTCCAGATGTTTAACCAGTACCGAGGAAGCCTTAAAACCAAATAAACAATACGCAAACTTTATCATTTAATATTATTAAACATTTGTTGCCACTCTAAATGCAATTACAAACATTAAGTTAACCTCGACGACTTTTACATTATTGACACAGTTAAGGGACGTTCACGAGTTGCTTTGCTGATTTCATTTAATAAGTGAGGAAATCTTTTTTCTATTAAATGATCAGGAGCTAGCACAGTGTGCTTCAACGCGTTGGAATGCTGCTAAACAGATGTACAGAGAACTAGACATGAGGCGACACCCTGGCCTTAGACGGCCAGTCATCGCTACCTCCAACACCGACACCGTGGCCTTAGACGGTCAGTCATCGCCACCTCCAACACCGACACCCTGGCCTTAGACGGTCAGTCATCGCCACCTCCAACACCGACACCCTGGCCTTAGACGGTCAGTCATCGCCACCTCCAACACCGACACCCTGGCCTTAGACGGTCAGTCATCGCCACCTCCAACACCGACACCCTGGCCTTAGACGGTCAGTCATCGCTACCTCCAACACCTTTCTTCATTAAGATGAAAGTTATTACATTTCCACGACCTATATTCATATGATCTTCGAATAAATGACACAAGCTGACACAAACGTAACACAAGCTGACACAAACATAACACAAGCTGACACAAACGTAAGATAAACCTTTCTTCACTTCTGGCGTCCTGAACCGGATTGCCATCATCTCTACTAATGTCGAAAACGATATAAAATACCGACAAGTTGATGATTAAGACACATGTACAACAGCTGGGTTTGTTTATTGCTGAAAAGTTTCGCTACACAATAGACTTCTTCAGTCAAATACAGAGGCAGCAGGTGTAGTAGTGAAATGAAGATGATGTAATCAGTCCATCAACCTTGGTGGTCAGTCCCTCAGCTGAGGGACTGACCACCTCAAATACTATTTCTCCAAGGTTTATAGACAGATTATATCATCTTCATTTTACTACTACACCTGTTGCCTCTGTATTTGACTGAAGAAGTCTACTGTGTAACGAAACGCTTCAACAGTAATGATACCCAATTGTTGCACATGTATCTTAATCACCGTCTCTACTTTCTCTCACCGGTCACTGTGTAGAACTTGTGTTCTCACGTATTCCAAGTGATCAAGGTCTTAGGACCGAAACGTCTTCAACAAAGGTTCAGTTTCCTGACAAGTTGGTAATCTCATCTATATTTCCAATTATAATTGGAAATATATTACCTCGGTAATATTTTGAGTAACATAAGGAAATACATGAACAATAATTATTGCTCTTATATTTCCTTACCATACTCAAAATATTACCTAGATAAAAAATTTGTTGTTCACATTACAGTAATAACAGATTTTCATATCACTTGAAATAGACTCCCACAAAGGACAGATTTAGCCTTCAGCAGCTGCCATCTCCCCAGCCTCAACACAACGAAGCTACCACACGAGCAACACTCTTCAATCTTAGGTTTGCAAGGGATTCTCAGAATCTATTCTTGGATTTTCTTGAACGACATGATGGATGCTACATAGAGTGCAATTGCTTTAAGTGCACTCTGATAAACTGAGCGAACGGTATATGCCCTTAAAAAAAATTGACCAATCACTCTAAGTGAATCCAAAATAACATGCAACTCAGCCACAAGGATTAATAATGCATGTGGCAGTCTTGTACAACAAGAACACCTCAGTGAAAAGTATCGCAAAAAAAAAAAACGCTATCACTTGTTTTTTTTTTTTTTAAACAAAGTTCAACTGTACAAACTACGAGGAGATATTTTACTTCTCCTAAATTCAGCGTTTTGATTCTCTGTTTTACACCGCCTCACTGGAGGCGATTTAGAACGGTTTTTAAGAGATATTTTCACAGTATTCATCATAAATATTTACAAAACTAAGTATCTTTTGTTAAGTAGCTGATCATGGTGAAAGTTAGGCGATTTAAACAGAGGTGGAACTTCCTTCATGGTGCGTTTGGGTACACAAAACACAAGTGATGGTACCCAAATGGTGCATGAGGGTTTCTCCCATACAGTGAGCTTTATCAAGACACAAACAGATCTACATGGGAAGAGATGACATGAGGATATCACATAATGTGTTTGGGTACACAACACAGTGATGGTACCCATACGGTTCATTTGGGTACACACCACCAAGTGATAATACCCACACGATGCGTTTGGATAACAGGCGACCCACACCATCACTCCCACCCCTGTCTCACCGGCCGTGGGCTGAAGGAGGCAGGGTCAACGCTACTAACCAGGAGATCAGGTAACCAAATCAGTGATGACTTACCTGAGGTGCTGGAGAGCAGGAGACCAAGACAAGACCAGCCACAAAGGCCAACACAAACACTCTGAAACACGAAAGAGCATTAGCAGTGTGTTGCCGGGGATTAACGATGATAGTGATTTAGTGATTGTAGTGTTTGTTGAAACATATATAGTGGTTGATTTGATCATTAATTGTTGTGACAGTGATTAGTGATTTGTTAATTTGGTTTACAGCCTATCTACTACATGTAACCTTTCTACCATAAGCTGAGAAAATTTTAATCCCTAAAATAGAGATTAAAATTAATTTTCAGCATACATATAATATACATATATCGTGCCGAATAAATAAATTTGGTCAGTCAACAAGAGCTCATTTAAAATTAACTCCTTTCTAAAATTTTCTCTTATACGTCTTCACTGGAGTCAAGTGACCCCAGTGAAGAAGTCCTTTGGGATCATATTTGCTTGGACACCCTCTTTTCTGCAACTCTGCAAGCTCCTGATGATGTGTTCATTGCAACACGAAAGGCCTAGAGCTATCATTCTACTCCCTCTCCCGTGGTTGTTCTACACACACACACAAACATACATATATATATATATATATATATATATATATATATATATATATATATATATATAAGATCACAGTAAACAGGTGATTTCAAAATATGCAAAACAACCACTCTGAAAGAATAGAGAAATTCCAAGAGTGGTTGTTTTGCATATATATATATATATATATATATATATATATATATATATATATATATATATATAAATATATATATATATTTTCAACAAGTCGGTCGTCTCCCACCGAGGCAGGGTGACCCAAAAAAAAGAAAGAAAATCCCCAAAAAGAAAATACTTTCATCATTCAACACTTTCACCACACTCACACATTATCACTGCTTTTGCAGAGGTGCTCAGAATATAACAGTTTAGAAGCATATACGTATAGAGATACACAACATATCCCTCCAAACTGCCAATATATATATATATATATATATATATATATATATATATATATATATATATATATATATATATATATATATACAGAAAGAGAGAGTGAGAAAGAGAAAGAACATATCTGAACACTTATCTACGTTAACGACCTATTCTTCGTAATTTACAAGTCAGAGAAAATAGGCGACGCCCAAAGGTCAGTCAAGTGATATTTACCATTGACAAGAATATGATTTTGCAGTAGTTAAGTGTGACAAGCTTAATATTTAACTTAGCCTAGCATGCCAAAGTCGTATGTTAGTAGAACAAAGTTATTTGGTAACATAAAGCAAATAACAGCGCAACTGGAGAAAAATCAGAGTAATGAGGTACGATTTAAGGGAAAGGAGATCCAGTTCCTTGAATCACGAGCCTCATCGGTGTCACTGAACCTTCCTTGAGAGGAAAAAAAATATAAGAAAATAAAACTAAAAATAAGTTAATGGGAAAATTATTTTTTTACAGAATTTCAGAGCATTCACCCGCCGTCTTCTCAAACTTAAAAATAAATATATTGAAATAAATGACGAAATTCGGGAAAATTTATTTCTTAAACTTGTTGAAACTAATACTAAAGAGGAGACGATTTAAGATCTCAGGATCGAAACTATTTTAATAAATTTCCGTGATTGGTCACGTGTCTTTTTCAATAATCAGATAAATGCAGTACGAATGAGTGAGGTGTAATTAAGCAAAATGAAAATAATGAAGACACGTAGAAAATTATTAGTAAAGCTTGTAATTAGAAAAGGAGATACAAAACCAGGAGATATGATTACGAAGATTGCAAGTCATAGAACAAACTTGCAATCTAGTAACGTTTTGCTGTGTGTAGAGCGTTATCAATCCATGACTCGATAAAGCTCTACACACAGTTACAGGATGCCCCCATTACAAGCTTGTTATGTAACTTGTGCTTCTGTCTGTACTCGTCATGTCATCCACATGTACTCGTCATGTCATCCACATGCACTCGTCATGTCATCCACATGCACTCGTCATGTCATCCACATGTACTCGTCATGTCATCTACATGTACTTGTCATATCATCCACATGTACTCGTCATGTCATCCACATGCACTCAACATATCATCCACATGCACTCGTCATGTCATCCACATGCACTTGTCATGTCATCCACATATACTCGTCATGTCATCCACATGCACTCATGTCATCCACAGAGTGTTTTAAGTGTAATCGAGCACATAGACAACGTAGCCAATTGTATACATGGAAAAAATTACACCTCAGAAACAGAATTAAGAAAGTAAGAAGGGAAAAAAAGATATTTAAGTTGTCAAGGTTTATTTTACTGTGTGAGAATATATGGAAGGACGAATTCAGATACGCTAACAAGAGGAATAAATATACTGGCAAAATAAAAATAAGAATGTAGAGTTAGAATAAAAGAAAGAATTGCTGAGAGACGAAGATTTTGTAGGGAATCATAATGAATGCAAAAAAAAAAAAATTACAAAGAGGTTAATAAAAATCTAATTTTTCTTAGAAATTGAGAAAAAGTGAAAATAATGCGAAATATAAAAATTTGTTCATCTTAAAAGGAAGAAATAATAATAAAGAAATACATAAAAAAGGCTTAAAAAATTTAATGGTGCAAAGAAGTGAAATTTAAAAGAAATTGTGAAGCGACTGATCCGAGACAATATTTAAAAATAGTATTTCCAAAAAAAAAGAAATGTAAATTAGGTCGAAATAAAATGTATTTTAAACATCCCCTCAAGGAAGGTTCCTTGATGTTGGTGAGGGGCTCTTGATTTAGGGAATTGGATCTGTGCTCCAGTTCCCCGAATTAAGCCTGAATGCCTTCCACATCCCCTCCCCCAGGCGCTGTATAATCCTCCGGGTTTAGCGCTTCCCCCTTGATTATACTAATAAGCGATACAATGTCTAAATAAACGTTTAAATTACAAAATTGCGCCTTTTATATCAGAATAAAAGAAAAAAAGTGGTAAAAGCAGAATTTTTTTATAGATTTTTAATACAGCACAGATACGGTATTATAAAGAATATACAACGTTTA
Organism: Cherax quadricarinatus; assembly: GCF_038502225.1. Classification (NCBI taxonomy): domain Eukaryota; kingdom Metazoa; phylum Arthropoda; class Malacostraca; order Decapoda; family Parastacidae; genus Cherax; species Cherax quadricarinatus. The sequence goes on from NC_091348.1 coordinate 13,621,822, forward strand.
AAACATATTGCACATGAAAGAACTATGTTTATTGCTGATACTGATATCAAATGGAATGATTACGTTTACCGAGATGTCTCTCTCAGAGCATCTGTGCTGAGAGTTTTTAATAATAATAATAATAACAATAATTTTTATTTCTTCAGGTACAAGGTATACAGTCCTAGCTGACATCAATGATGTACCACTGGAAAGGCCCTTGTTATGCAGAGCATTTCGGGCAAATTAGGTTAATTTTGTCCCAGGATGCGACCCACAGTAATCGACTAACACCCAGGTACCTATTTTACCGATAGGTGAACAGTGACAGCAGTTGTCATAAGGAAACACATACTAATGTTTCCACCTGTAACGGGGATCGAACCACGGACCTCAGTGTGTGAGCCGAGTGCCCTGGCAACCGAGTTACAGGACACCTTATTTCATTCAGTTTATTCTAATCGGCGCTTCAGAGATTTCAGTATTCTTGATTCTGACGAGTGATGAACAGGTTAGGTACAGTCTTAATGACCCTCGTGTACTCGACAGGTTTTAAACTCGGTTAATCAACGAAGCCAGAGAAAGGTATAATAAATTAGTCACTTCTCGAAGGAAGGTACTCAGTGTGGAGTAAGAAGGTGGAGTAAAATGACGATAAAATAAGGAAGGTCATGGAGTAACAAGATGATAAAATAAGGAAGGTGGAGTACTAAGATGATAAAATAAGGAAGGTGAGGTACCAAGATAAGAAGGTGATGGAGTAACAAAACGATAAAATATGGAAGGAGGTGGAGTACCAAGATGATAAAATAACATAAGCTACACATATTCAAATCTAATTATTTTTTTTTTTACAAAATTAAAGATTTAAAGTCAAGATAAAGATGTGAGACTCAGGGTCGTATATGGTTACAACCCAAGATAAATGTGATAAGGGAACACTTAGAATATTCAAGGATCTGATGCATTCAAGGTAATCTTCAATAAGACGAAGACTTAGACACGTATGTAACTTCTGGGTATCTTTATTTGTAGACGTTTCGCCATCCAGTGACTTTATCAGTACAATACACCAACGCCAAGGCTGATGGACTGATTACCTCATCTTATATATATATATATATATATATATATATATATATATATATATATATATATATATATATATATATATATATATAGTTCTATATTTTTCATATTATGCCTTATATTGTACTGATAACGCCACTGGATGGCGAAACGTCAACAAATAAACATAACCAGATTTTACACGTGTCTAATTTTTCGTCTCGTCGGAATTATATACCAATTATGTACAGTCTTCAACAAGCTAGAATCTCCCCAATAAAATTTTACAAAGGTAAAGTGACAGCCTATGTGGCTTATGACTCTGCAACTAACAAGGAAATGGTCAGCCATTGCACCATAATATAACGAATATTTGTTTTGTTTTATTCGTTGGCATGATAAATAAGCAACTTGGATCAGAGAAGGCAACACGATGTCATTACTAGACCCGGTATTTACTAGAAAGGAACAAGATATCTTCAGTATTTATTATGTTAACCCAATTGGCAAAAACGATTACTGCCTTTTAGGGCCGATATATGTTGAAAGGAATGGGGTGAGGGAAGGGGGGGGGGGAATAAGAACACGAATGATGTACCCAGGATTACGAGAGCGCAAAGCATGCACACCGAAAGGAATTAATGGAATGAAAACTAATGGAGCGATAACTAATGGAGTGGAAACTAATGGAGCGAAAACTAATGAAGTGGAAACTAATGGAGCGAAAACTAATGAAGTGAAAACTAATGAAGTGAAAACTAATGGAGCGAAAACTAATGAAGTGAAAACTAATGGAGCGAAAACTAATGAAGTGAAAACTGTTGGAACGAAAACTAATGAAGTGAAAACTAATGGAGCGAAAACTAATGAAGTGAAAACTAATGGAACGAAAACTAATGTAGCGAAAATTAATAGAACGAAAACTAATGGAGCGAAAACTAATGGAGCGAAAACTAATAAACTTAAACTAATGAAGTGAAAACTAATGGAACGAAAACTAATGAAGCGAAAACTAATAGAACGAAAACTAATGAAGTGAAAACTAATAGAACGAAAACTAATAGAACGAAAACTAATGGAACGAAAACTAATGAAGTGAAAACTAATAGAACGAAAACTAATGGAACGAAAACTAATGAAGCGAAAACTAATAGAACGAAAACTAATGAAGCGAAAACTAATAGAACGAAAACTAATGAAGTGAAAACTAATAGAACGAAAACTAATAGAACGAAAACTAATGAAGTGAAAACTAATAGAACGAAAACTAATAGAACGAAAACTAATGAAGTGAAAACTAATAGAACGAAAACTAATAGAACGAAAACTAATGAAGTGAAAACTAATAGAACGAAAACTAATAGAACGAAAACTAATAGAACGAAAACTAATGGAACGAAAACTAATAGAACGAAAACTAATAGAACGAAAACTAATAAAACAAAAACTAATAGAACGAAAACTAATAGAACGAAAACTAATGGAACGAAAACTAATAGAACGAAAACTAATGGAACGAAAACTAATGGAACGAAAACTAATAGAACGAAAACTAATAGAACGAAAACTAATAGAACGAAAACTAATAGAACGAAAACTAATAGAACGAAAACTAATGGAACGAAAACTAATAGAACGAAAACTAATAGAACGAAAACTAATAGAACGAAAACTAATAGAACGAAAACTAATGAAGTGAAAACTAATAGAACGAAAACTAATAGAACGAAAACTAATAGAACGAAAACTAATGAAGTGAAAACTAATAGAACGAAAACTAATAGAACGAAAACTAATAGAACGAAAACTAATGAAGTGAAAACTAATAGAACGAAAACTAATAGAACGAAAACTAATGAAGTGAAAACTAATAGAACGAAAACTAATAAAACGAAAACTAATGAAGTGAAAACTAATAGAACGAAAACTAATAGAACGAAAACTAATAAAACGAAAACTAATGGAACGAAAACTAATAAAACGAAAACTAATGAAGTGAAAACTAATAGAACGAAAACTAATAGAACGAAAACTAATAAAACGAAAACTAATGAAGTGAAAACTAATAGAACGAAAACTAATAAAACGAAAACTAATGAAGTGAAAACTAATAAAACGAAAACTAATAGAACGAAAACTAATAGAACGAAAACTAATAGAACGAAAACTAATAAAACGAAAACTAATAAAACGAAAACTAATAGAACGAAAACTAATAAAACGAAAACTAATAGAACGAAAACTAATAGAACGAAAACTAATAGAACGAAAACTAATAGAACGAAAACTAATAGAACGAAAACTAATAAAACGAAAACTAATAGAACGAAAACTAATAAAACGAAAACTAATGAAGTGAAAACTAATAGAACGAAAACTAATAGAACGAAAACTAATAGAACGAAAACTAATAGAACGAAAACTAATAGAACGAAAACTAATAGAACGAAAACTAATAGAACGAAAACTAATAAAACGAAAACTAATAGAACGAAAACTAATAAAACGAAAACTAATGAAGTGAAAACTAATAGAACGAAAACTAATAGAACGAAAACTAATAGAACGAAAACTAATAAAACGAAAACTAATGGAACGAAAACTAATAGAACGAAAACTAATAGAACGAAAACTAATAGAACGAAAACTAATAAAACGAAAACTAATGAAGTGAAAACTAATAGAACGAAAACTAATAGAACGAAAACTAATAGAACGAAAACTAATGAAGTGAAAACTAATAGAACGAAAACTAATAGAACGAAAACTAATAGAACGAAAACTAATAGAACGAAAACTAATAGAACGAAAACTAATAGAACGAAAACTAATAGAACGAAAACTAATAGAACGAAAACTAATAGAACGAAAACTAATAGAACGAAAACTAATAGAACGAAAACTAATAGAACGAAAACTAATAGAACGAAAACTAATAGAACGAAAACTAATGAAGTGAAAACTAATAAAACGAAAACTAATGGAACGAAAACTAATAGAACGAAAACTAATAGAACGAAAACTAATAGAACGAAAACTAATAGAACGAAAACTAATGAAGTGAAAACTAATAGAACGAAAACTAATAGAACGAAAACTAATGAAGTGAAAACTAATAGAACGAAAACTAATAGAACGAAAACTAATGAAGTGAAAACTAATAGAACGAAAACTAATAGAACGAAAACTAATAGAACGAAAACTAATAGAACGAAAACTAATAGAACGAAAACTAATAAAACGAAAACTAATGAAGTGAAAACTAATAGAACGAAAACTAATAGAACGAAAACTAATAGAACGAAAACTAATAAAACGAAAACTAATGGAACGAAAACTAATAGAACGAAAACTAATAGAACGAAAACTAATGAAGTGAAAACTAATAGAACGAAAACTAATAGAACGAAAACTAATAGAACGAAAACTAATGAAGTGAAAACTAATAGAACGAAAACTAATAGAACGAAAACTAATAGAACGAAAACTAATAGAACGAAAACTAATAGAACGAAAACTAATTAAGTGAAAACTAATAGAACGAAAACTAATAGAACGAAAACTAATAAAACGAAAACTAATGGAACGAAAACTAATAGAACGAAAACTAATAGAACGAAAACTAATAGAACGAAAACTAATAGAACGAAAACTAATAGAACGAAAACTAATGAAGTGAAAACTAATAGAACGAAAACTAATAGAACGAAAACTAATGAAGTGAAAACTAATAGAACGAAAACTAATAGAACGAAAACTAATAGAACGAAAACTAATAGAACGAAAACTAATAGAACGAAAACTAATAGAACGAAAACTAATGAAGTGAAAACTAATAGAACGAAAACTAATGGAACGAAAACTAATAGAACGAAAACTAATAGAACGAAAACTAATAGAACGAAAACTAATAGAACGAAAACTAATAGAACGAAAACTAATGAAGTGAAAACTAATGGAACGAAAACTAATGGAACGAAAACTAATAGAACGAAAACTAATAGAACGAAAACTAATAGAACGAAAACTAATAGAACGAAAACTAATGAAGTGAAAACTAATAGAACGAAAACTAATGAAGTGAAAACTAATAGAACGAAAACTAATAGAACGAAAACTAATAGAACGAAAACTAATAGATCAAAAACTAATAGAACGAAAACTAATAGAACGATAACTAATAGAACGAAAACTAATAGAACGAAAACTAATGAAGTGAAAACTAATAGAACGAAAACTAATGAAGTGAAAACTAATAGAACGAAAACTAATAGAACGAAAACTAATAGAACGAAAACTAATAGAACGAAAACTAATAGATCAAAAACTAATAGAACGAAAACTAATAGAACGAAAACTAATAGAACGAAAACTAATAGAACGAAAACTAATAGATCGAAAACTAATAGAACGAAAACTAATAGAACGAAAACTAATAGAACGAAAACTAATAGATCGAAAACTAATAGATCGAAAACTAATGGAACGAAAACTAATAGAACGGAAACTAATAGATCGAAAACTAATAGAACGAAAACTAATAGAACGAAAACTAATAGAACGAAAACTAATGAAGTGAAAACTAATAGAACGAAAACTAATGAAGTGAAAACTAATGGAACGAAAACTAGTGAAGTGAAAACTAATAGAACGAAAACTAATGAAGTGAAAACTATTGGAGAGAAGTGTTACACAAGGACAGATATAAATGAAATTTATGAAGAGTTCTGCATTATACGTGAAAACGAAATATTTAAAAAAAATCCTAAATTGTGAAGGAATTTTTCAACAGGAAAGGAAAAACAAATCATAAAAACAGTAGACAAATCAACCAGACCAAAATCACGTACCAAATATTTTAAAAAACGTCCCGAATGCAAATAAAAACCAAACCAGAGACGGTAAATTCTCAAAAAAAAAAAAAATAAGAAATCACAGTTAAATCTCCTTGTCAACTCTACAAAAAAAAACGAGAAAAACAAAATACAAAGAATTGAAGATTGTAAAATAAAAGACAGAGAAGAATTGTGTGATACAATAAGAAATGAAATGCAGATAATAAAGATAACGAAATGTATAATAATAAAGGTAATGACATATATAATAAAGGTAATGAGATGTATAATGATGCAGGTAATGAAATATATAATAATAAAGGTAATAATGTATATAAAGGTAATGCAATGTATAATGATGCAGGTAATGAAATATATAATAATAAAGGTAATGAAATGTATAATAATAAAAATTGCTAAATAAACAATGGCACAGTTTTATAGGCATTCATTATTTCAAAATAATTCAATGATCTTCAGCTAATCAGAATTTCTTAAGCAGTTATCTAACTAGTGTCAAAATCAAAGACAATCGCCATTAAACAAAATGGATCGAAGCCAAAAACAAGCCATTGAAATCAAGACAACTTAAGTCATCAATAGTCGAGACATAATTACTGAATGGTAGCGAAAACGAGACCAAAATTCAAGATAATATATCTTTCTTAGTTTTAAGAAAATGTCTTGAAGAAATAATTTACCCGTTATATTGATTTTTTATGGGCAACACTAAGAGAAGATGAGTTAGTACGACAATACAAGAAGTTAGTTCTTTCTTACTAGAAGTTAGTACATACTTACAAGTTAGTATCTCATTAAGAGAAGTTAATACATCCTTACAAGAAGTACATTATTAAGAGAAGTTAGCACATCGTTACTAGAGGTTAGTACATCGTTACTAGAAGTTAGTACATCGTTACTAGAAGTTAGTACATCGTTACTAGAAGTTAGTACATCGTTACTAGAAGTTAGTACATCGTTACTAGAAGTTAGTACATCGTTACTGGAGGTTAGTACATCGTTACTAGAAGTTAGTACATCGTTACTAGAAGTTAGTACATCGTTACTGGAGGTTAGTACATCGTTACTAAAAGTTAGTACATCGTTACCAGACGTTAGTACATCGTTACTAGAAGTTAGTACATCGTTACTAGAAGTTAGTACATCGTTTCTAGAAGTTAGAACATCGTTACTAGAAGTTAGAACATCGTTACTAGAAGTTAGTACATCGTTACTAGAAGTTAACCAATAAATAGAATAAATATAAATTAATAGAAACATAAATTTCTTTAAACTTTAGCCCCGGCTTTCAAATTTAGCCCTATCTTTCTAACTTTAACCCTGCTTCTTTAACTTTAAACATGTTTCTCTATCTTTAACCCAATCATTTTAACTCTTAACTCTCTCTCTCTCTCTCTCTCTCTCTCTCTCTCTCTCTCTCTCTCTCTCTCTCTCTCTCTCTCTCTCTCTCATTAAACTTTAAAATTCTCTCTCTATCTTTAAACTTTGAACCTATCTCTCGCTTTATCTTTAACTCTACGTCTCCAAGAAATATTTTTGAAGAAGAAATAAGAGAAATTAGAGAAAAAATAAAGAAAATACCTTCAGAATAAACTCTTGTTAACTGCATTACAATTATTACATAAATCACACAAGAAAATAATTTTAATTTCAGAATTACTCTTGACGGAGGCTCCATGAAAATTAATTCGAAAAAAAAATCAGTATTTAGAAGGAATAAAATGCAAACTATTACAGTGCATATTTATTTTTTGTCTGAGAAAAAATTAGAACAATGATAACAGAAAATTTTCAACGTGGGAACATTTTATCATTGGAGTTCCACAGGCCTTAATTTTTTTCCGAAATTAAGTTATTTGGCCTAAAAAAA